>NW_024040152.1:25241818-25841818 GCF_014851395.1 Micropterus salmoides | reverse complement strand
TTACACCAAAGCCATCCCTGCTGTGAGTATTTCTCTCTCCCACAATTCAGTATCTCAGTACTATCCAATTGACACTACTATATTATATATATAATGTCCCTCTTACACATCTCTACCTAGCCAGTAATATCAGTGCCATTGGTAGTTTGAGTCATCACTTCAACAACTAGATGCCACTGCACAAACCTCCAGCAGATTCTTGTCTTACCATCAGTACACTCTTCATAGTACCAGTCCAGCTCGTAGTAGTCTGCCTTGACAAACGCTCTGGTGTGGCCTCGTCTCTTCATCCTCACTGCTCTTACAAATAGCTGTATTGTTTCAAACGTCCCGGCATACTTCGCTGTAACATCTCTGGCAAATCCAGTGTCTCAGCATGCGTAGAGACAACAAGCTGATGCCTGGGTCTTACCAGTTACTGATAGTGTCCATTCAGTCAGTCAGTCAGTCAGTCAGTCAGTGTCTAGTGCTGCTATCCCAGCATGCTTAGCAGATACCAGCTGGCCCACGGTCATTACTGGTGCCAGTCTGCCCATTCTCTTCATATGTCCTTTCCGTCCCACACTCATTAGCAGCAAACTGTCAGCGTATTACACTCCATATTTGTTGTGATGCTGGTGCCATTTTTGCGTGTCATCCCACAGAACGGTTACTTGCGTCATCAGTTGTCAGCAGAAAAAAATCCAGTCACTTTATTGTGCTTTTGTCCATCGTTATCGGTTTACAGTTTCAGCAATTTGTGTCAGTTGGAATCTGCCCTCTACCGTCAATCTGTGCAGTCTCTCTCCGACTTTTGCCGTCTGTCTGTCTTCCTTCGTTTCTGTCCAACAATTTTCCTCCTTCACTCCAAAGCTTCAGCAAATGTACCAGGTCCTCTATCCTCTCATCCATTTATAGCTTCCTGTCTATTTATCTTCCTGTGCTCCTGCCGGTCTGTCCTCTAACCGAATCTTTCTGAGGTCATATTATAACGGTTGTCTACTCTTTTGTAACGGTCCTTGCTCAGTGGCAGTTCTAGCTCTGCACATGGACCACTGCATCTCTAACAATGACTCAATAAACAGAGATACAGAGAGTGAGGGAGAGCGAGCAAGCAGCAGCAGTAGTCACGGGTTTTGCAGCAGAAATGATGATAATCATGACACGGTGAGGAGGGGCGGGGTAAGAGGATGCCTACAGCCAATCAGAGGGAGCAGTGTCACACGTTTGCTCCCGCCCTCCATTTGTATGTGAGCATCTCCCTCTCCTCTACTGTGTCCTTCTCTGTGGTTGCTATAGTAACGGGCTCAGACTCCAATGCTCAAGGCTGAGCAGCAATAGCATGTGAAAGCTGTTAGCAGGAAACCAGTGCAGTGTTGGCAGAGGTGACGTGGCTAACCCCAAAATGAATGAACACAATGGGTATTTAAGGATTAGCTGGGGAGGGATAAAATGAGCACAAGCACGGGAGACACAACAATGATGTGTCAGAGCAAAGGCAAAATACTGTCCACCTAATGACAATATGAACAAAATTCAATGTCAACCAGCTTGAATGTTCCAACAGAGACTACCACACATATTATGGATAGATTAAATATACTATAGTATAAGTACATTTTCTATTACTTACAGATTGAAGCAAACACAAGGTCAGGACCCACAGCTATCAGGCTAATGGTAGAGTCACAAACTGGTGCTTACATGGGAGCAAGTTGGCCTTAATAATATGTGTTTATGATGTGTAAAAAACGCAACTCCTGCTAATGAAGTGACTAGCATACAGTTCAATGCTAACGAAACAAGACGGGTCACATAAGTGCTCCAGATTTTACTTGTGTAATGCATTGAGGTTGCATCAGCCCCCAGTGACAGATTCAGTTACAGTTTGCCATTTGTTACTACTGTACATTAATACCTTCATGGTCATTACTGCAGGACAGTGACATATACAGCCATATTTTGTATGAATAGAAATATATATATATATATATATATATATATATATATATATATATGGAATAATATTAAATCCTATGACGACTTAGGCAAGTTTACAGTTGTTACATCAAATAAAAAGATGAAATAATACTAAAAGAAGAAACAATACAAGCCATTAAATATAGATCTCAAACTAACCTTAAACTGATATGAAAAGGAAAGGACGCCTATGTATCACATAAGTATATAATAACATACCTTCAAGAGCACAGGTAGTGAATTTCCACTGGTCTCTTCAGCTGATAAACAGATACATTATAGCTCAAAGGGCTATGGGAACGTCCCTCAATCAGACAACTCGTCTCCTCTGTTTAGTGACACATTTGGGTGTGATGTCATCACTACATGAAGTTGCGCTCTATTGGTCAATCCAGGTTACATACTTATAAATCAGTAACAACTCGAGTGATGTAACAGAGGGCAAATTACCCCGTGAATTCATAGTGGTGTTAAACAATGTAATGAATGGGAGCTCTGGGTAAAGCTGAATGGTAGTTGAATAACTACGTTAGGTTATACGTTATGTGCTTATTTGTATCTCAGCACAGCACCAATGAAACAAAGCTTTATGACCAGGATGACAGCAATATGACCTGTCCCTGCTCATTCATGGCCCTTAGGGTGTAGATACCCGCCATCTGTTTGAGGCAATTATGAGAAGCAACATGTTTCCAATCGGGGAAAAAACTAGGTGGAGAATACAATTGATAATAAAGCACTAAAGCAACATTTAATATTTAGCAAAACACCCCTTGCAGAATGTTTCATGCGATTTCTTATGTAACATAATTTTGTTATTGCATCTTAGCCTGGCTCGCTATGATGAATGTCAAGGCCGACGTGACCATCCCGACATGGGGCATCAAGGTGAAGTTACAGCTCTCAATCAAGCCTGTTTTATAAGACGCCAGATCTAATTTTAGAAACAGTTTTTACCCTGAGTCACAGTTCAAGAAGACATGAATTACTGAACTGCATTATTGATGGTAAGAAAACCCACTTTACGTTCCCTTGGTTTGCCATGTGCAGTGTTTGCACGTGTTTTATGCAAGTGTGTGTGTATTTATTTGCTTCCAATGGTGTGCGTGTGGTTTACAATTGGCATAGATGTCAACCCCAAAGCAGCGCTTAGCTTGATGAGCAAACGCATGCATAAATGTACAACATAAGGCTGAGAGTGCAACAGAGATCATAATATCAGCCAGCAACTGTTATAGCAACTGTTGCGCCCACACTCTGAAGGGCAGATGTCCCTCTCTCTCTCTCTCTCTCTCTCTGATTCCTACTCGCACAAGGTCAGTATCTCCCACCTCTCAGTCTTCAGTCCTCATTGTCACTCTCCAATAGCAGTTTCCTGAAGATTAAACCTCCAAATAATGTTATCCATCCCTAGTGTTTGCCATAAGTTTGGTGTTAAGAGTAACAACACACGTCAATTTCAGGAACACGCTAAAATATTAACACCTGTATGTTTAGTATGTTTGATATTTGAGAAGTTGGCAGTAAGACTAAGCATGACTAACCAGCTTCGTTCGTCCAATGTGGGATCACAAAACACTTAAATCCTCAGATTTTGGGTTTGGAGAGAGGAGGTTTTGCAGAATTACATTCGGAAATCAAATACTCACTTCAACAGTCATCATCATCATCATCGTATTTAGAAGAAAACTGGCCAATGTATTTTTACACTAAATCTTAAATCAACAGTATGTGATGAACTTACAGAAGTATTTGAGAGTCTCCTCTATCTGTTCAGTAGTCAAGTCGAGGGAAGAGTCCGGGTCCACCAGTGGCGTGTGCAGCCAATCATCTTGGTCGTAGCCGAAGATGGTGTCGGCCCTCAGCTTGTAGACTGGCAGCTGTTCCTCCAATAAGCTGATAATCTCAAGCTCCGGCAAATCAGTACTGTTACAGACATCTGCGAAGAGAGAGAGAAAGACAGAGGCTGTACAGTATTTGTTCTTTTCTTTCACAATAAGTTTAAGTCATTATAAATAGGCACCACCTATTGGCAGTGGACAAAGGTCATATTGTCTTCAGCAGAGATAAAGATTTATGACAGGTGTGATAAAATGTCATCTCTGAGTATATAACAAGTTAGATTATATAATCATTTAAATCCATACCAACAAGACATTTCATCTATTAAAAATCTATTAAAACTGAAAGTATAGGATGCCCTCTAGTGGTAAATTGAGGAACTAACCCTCCACCCACCACTCCTTGCATCTACTGTGTAGCACTTAAAAATGGATACCAACTGAAGGTAAGGTTCATCATTTACTTACTTGCCACAACTTTGTTATTGGCTGCAATAATTTATTCAAAACTCAAACTATAGTAATGCAACAGTATTGCAACCAACCAACACACACATTTGTTTCATCTGTGTTTTACTATATCAAATTCCACTGTATTTACTTCTCTGATAACTGTGTAGACAGCTGATAGAGGTTCAGTATCTATCTCAAAGCCAAGTCTGAACAGCAGATGCACAAGTGGAGACTATTTGAGGGCCAGCCTCACTACTTACTATGAAACCCCTGTCTATGAAAAGACATTAATAAAACAAGAATGGACACTTCAAGAATTACTAGATTAAAATGAGTCTTTTAAACATTCACAGATAAGTACAACTACAGACTAACAAGAACCAAACAAACAGCTTCTGCTACTTTTATTTATTCCCTAAAAGGTAAAAAAAAAAAAAAAAAAAAAAAAAAAAAGACCTGCAATCATTTATACATCACAAGAAGTCATCTTTGACATGTCAGCTTAACCGGTCTACACTGTAAGAAAAGTCAACAGCAGCCTGACCACTGAGCAACCACTGAGGCAATCAGAGAGGCATATTTGTGTGCTGCTATGGAAAACTAAATGATCTTACCTAAGCTTTCAGCTATGTGCCTCCCAGTTCACACATGAGTTTAGAGTACTATTAAAAAGGGGCATCCGTGTAGGACTCTATTAGAGAGCATATCCTCTCTGTCCTCACACAGAATTGAGGTTTTAGTCACTTTTTCTACAGAAATGTGGAATTTAGCTCAGACATAGACTGAGAATTAACATGCAGCAGTAGTCTGCCTCCCTCTGTTTCTGGATCTGTCTGTCTACATGTACGTCTCGCTAACAATGCTGTCTCTCACAGTTTGTTAATCCAGACTGAATGACTAACTGTGCTGAAAAGGGGAAAAACACACACACACACACACACACACCCCAGCTGGGGAATCATTCATCAAGCTCAGCCAATGAGGTTTCAACACAGAAGTAAGTTGCAATTCCTTACAATGCCACTAGAGAAGGGACATTTTACCATTACGTTTTTACTCATTTGTGCTACCTGAGCATGAATATAGGGTGTTGATACTCAGAAAAAGATGATTATTGTCTTGAATCTTCCTTTTACACAATCTCTCTTTACTAGACAAAATCTTTTTTGCACAGAATCAGTGGTGCCTTTTGGGAAACACCATTCATATGTTAAATCCCAAACCATTACCCCTGAACTAAACTAAATCAATATCATTACCAATACCATTATGAAGATAATAAGCCAGATCTGTACTTCTATTAAGTGCCCCTGTGAAGCCAAAAAACATATAAAGGTTTAAGGTCAACTTCTGGAAGTCATCTTAAAATTGTTTGACCACAACCCTTAATAGTATTTGCGCAAACCTGATCCTGACGGGGATGTTGTTGGTCAGAATCACAAAAGTTCTTCTTCTGTGCTGATACGAAATATGACCAGTGCCCTTCAGCTCCTAAAATGAGTACTGATAGGATGAGGATAATAATAGCACAAACTCTTTGGTGCTGTGTGTGACAGCTTTGCAGGCGCCTTGTATGCATTAATTTCTCTAATTTTCTTTTGACTGGATATTATTATTATCTTAAAACTGTATTGCTAAATAAGTTAAAAAGAGTGCAAATTTTTATTACCAGGGTAGTCCAAAGTACAATGTGTTGTTGACTAGTGTTTTGTACTGCTGCTCTCTGTCAGACAGTGACCTGCATCACAAAATATCTACAGACCAACAATAATGAGCAATGCAAGGACTGCTTTGCAAAGGAGCACCTTGTAGAAACCAATTCAAGTTTTAACTTTCCTAATTGTTTCAATTCAGATTTGGGATCAATGAACAAAGTTGATATACGACCATGAGACGTTGACAAGTTAAACACTGAAATGTAAATATAGACTAGGGTCATACCAATATTAAAGCCACCAATGCAAGAAAGTTCAAGTTCAAATGTAAAAATAGTCACACGGTCAGACTGAGCAATAAACACACCGACATGTGCAGAGGACACAGTCAGAAAGACAGGAAGACTGACGGACAAGTGTCAAAGATAAGGTCATTCTGTAAGCTACAGAAATACACCGATAACAATTACAATTACACAGATCCATAAACACAATGGACAATTTGGTGAAACTAAGGCAAATCAATCCACTAAACGATTAAGTTCAAGGAGGACTGCCAGTGTTAAACTGCCTTAACTATCAGTGGTCCCTCATAAGTCCCAACACTCCAGCTATTTTATAACTAAGTGTAGTATAAGTGGACTGAGACCCAAAATGAGGTCAACAAAGAGAGGAAGGATATGCAAGCACAAGGGCTTGTATCAAACCCACTACACACAGTGTTGGTGTCAGACTGCAGAATCATTTGGATAAGATTTTAGAAATGTTGCTAAACACTAATAGTACAAGTTTATATCCAAGTGCAGTGCCTGTCCAACATGGTCGCCCCCTGTAAACAGCACAGTAGCGCTACTTGTGGTCAAAAGTTAGTTAAAGAGCTAAGTTGACCTTTCTATGATAATTTAACCTTAAAAGACGATTCTTTTAAAAGTTCAGACATAGGCTTGAAAATACAAATAGTTAACTTGTAAAGGCAAATCCATGAAGTGTCCTTAACTATACAAGAGACAAATCGGGGGAGAAAACAGCTGACTGATTCACAGGAAGACAGAGCGCAAGACAAACAAACAAACAAAGGGAAGATCGAGAGATAGTGACAGTGAGAGAAACGCTATCCAGATGTTAGCCAGACTGCGCACAGTGTACTCACTCATGGCGCCTGAAGCCCGACAACCACCAACTCTCCTGCCCTCCAATCACATTTTCCACTGGATCAGGAGAGGGCAAGGTCGCAAGAAGTAACAAAGAGAGAAAGAGCGTTGGGAGGGGGCGAGGCAGGAAGAACAAGAGAGAGGGTGCTAAAAGTTTTAGAGGACGGCACTGGGTGTTAAGAGACAGAGAATGAGAGGAAAAGAGGGAGGGAGGAGTGAAGAGGAGACGAGACCCGAGCCAAACTGGTTCGTCATGCCTGACATGCCAATGACGATATCCACATGGACCGCCCTGTGCTTGCTCTCCCCCCTCTCTCTCTCTTCCTCACTCTGACAGCCCACAAACCCAGCTGGACTCGCTGGACTCGCTGTACAAGCTGTACTAAAGACCCCCACCCCCCCTCTCTTCCTATCCTGCTTCAGTATAAACACACTGTAGTGTAATGGCAGGCCTGAGGCGGTTTGTCTTAATAGCTGCAAGTGTACAAAATTGCAGGTCATGAAGCAGATTTAACCCAGTTGCAGCAGTAATCATGGCCTGTACAACACGAGCAAAGCTGCAGCGGAGAAACTGCCAAAACCCACTCAGTGTTTTTCCTGTAATCCTACAGATCCCACCGTGTTTGCTACCGAATGGCACCTGATGTGAGTGCATTTGATCCTAACCATGGGTATAAATGAATAGCTACACTAACTAGTTTATAATATGTAGTTGCCAAACCTCTTGTTAATTTATGTGGTAGGGGGGAAATATTTTTGAATTTGTTTTTAGTAGCAATTGTGAATGGAACTTGTGCTGCCTGGATTTATGCATCACCACTGATGACCTACTGTCAATCTACATAAACAATCTTAGGAAATTAACTCTAAACACTAACACTAAATTAGCAATGCTATCAGAACTTTGCATCACTCTCTCCTCTGGTTATTCAGGTACTTGGTTTTCTTGGTTTCTTGTGCCCATTTCATCTAGAAACACTTTTTGATTTTATTTGTAAAAAATAAAAAAAAAATAAAAAAAATCATATTTTGGTTTAGCTTGGATTGAGCACTGTGTGTATTTTTTTTTTTAAAAGAGCGGGTGCATGCTGCTTTCCACACACTCGATGTATCGTTCATGACAAAAGTCAAATGACCTGACTTGGATAAACTATGATCTACTAACACAGTGTTCCCATGGAGCTGCAGTACAACCCTGTCCAGAATTAGACTGGACTACAGTTGAAAGCAGCCGCAGGTCACATGAAATACAGGAGAGTACGTCAACGTGGTCAAATATCACTGGCAGCCTATTTGTGCTGTACCAAGGTGTTCAAATGTCACTAACCCTGTAAATCTCACAGCCCAGTATGTTTGTGTGTGTGCTTGTGTGTGTGGTCCTTTACTAACGTATTACCTTGTATAAAAATAATTACCACTAATCCTAGAGGACAGACTGAAAGTGCAGTGGCACAACACCAGTTTGACTGCAGATATGAATGTCAACTATAATAAATCTGAACACACTACAATTTTAAAGAGGACTCAACTTTAAACTGGAAAAAACCACATGATTATTTCCTAACATTTTGCTGGGTAATCTGTTGTCCCATATTTTAATTGCACCACTTAAATAAAACAGACAGTTGCACCACTTAAATAAAACAGACAGTTGTCTACTCTGTTATAAAAACATTATATTACAAAACTTGCCAGAAAATATTGCTCTTTTGGTCAACTTACTGTGGCGTGGATTCAGTCCAGCATCTAGAATCTATTGGCAAATGCTGCCAACCAGTACAATACAAACTGTCAGACACAACAGTATTGCTGGTAGGGTTACAACAGCTACCACTAAGAGGTACAGTGATTTCAATGCTTTCTGGTTTCACAAGATATAGTCATGTGTTGGTTTTGTCAATCAAGTCATAAGAAAGACATGGTTTCTGAGTGAAGTTGACCATTTGACCTCAGAGGAACTGATCGAAAATCAGTTCCACTGGATACAACTGTAAGCCGCCGGAGTAACAGATATATGTTTGTATAACAATACAAGACGACAATGTGTAACTAGAATATAATCTTACAACTGGCCGACAAGTTGTATAAGTCATTAATGTTATTCTTTTTGTATTTTCAGAGCTCCTGTTGTGAAATATAAGACAGATGGGAGAGCTGGAAACAATCAAGTAAGGAGGCACGGACATGACAGGACACGTGGCTGTATCAGATATGTAAACATGCAAAGTCACATGCCAGCAACGGCCCTCTCATGAGCCTGAACAAGAACCAAGCTCTGCTCCAAACATTACAGCACAATGGATGTTATCAAATGCCGTGATTTGATCAGAGTCAGGAAGCAGACTTGGCTCATTTGGATTCTCTCGTGTTTGTCCACTTACATAACTTTGCCTCCGTCTCTCTCATGTTCTCTGTCCTCCGTCTCCTATCTGTCAGCCTGTTTGTTCTTGATCTCTTTCCCTCTCTCTCCTCGTCACCAAGCAGCCCATAATTTCACAGTTGCTCAGCTCTTTCACTTCATTGCTGCTGGCTGGTAACCACGGAGAATTAACCTCACGCCTAGGAAATGCCCCATGGCAGTGAGCTGCTCTATTCAGCTCTTTATGTTCATTCATCCTCTAGACTTAGTGAAATTACACACACATACACACAAACTCTCTCTTGGTGAGGAAGTATTCAACTAGAGAGTTCAGCAGGGAGACATGACAGACAGAGAAGGAAATACAGAGACAAGAAAGAACTTCAAATGTTACAGATTACACATCTAACTTAGAGTGAGGAGTTAAGTTTGTCATAGTAATCCTGTACACCAGCAGATGGCAGCAGTGACCTAACCTCCTCCTCTGTCCTGCCCTTGAATGACTTCAGTGTTTAAGACACATCTCATCCCCACAGCATGTCATTTCACCATTTGGTTTGTGAAAATGTTCCGTTGTTGGTTGTGGCACTAACATGTTACCTGACTGATGAGACTTGAGGCATTGAAACTAAAACACTTCAGAGATAAAAACATTGTCATAGAGTACCAGTTAAAAACAAAGATCAGAGACCAACAACATTAACATCTGAACCAGCAATGCGTGTGAACCTGACATCTAAACGCAGTTTCAGCACTAGAGAAAGAGAAAAGTGAACGCAATGTTAATCTTCTCCCAGGTGCCTAGTTTGTGGTAGATCACAATGCATTGCTCAAAATTATAGTTTAATATTACACAGCCTAGACCAATAACATCTTACCGTATAATTGGACACAACAAAACAGTAAACAAGCTCATAAAGCTTCAGGACGTCCTGAAGAACTTCACAGTTTACACAAAACTGGAACAAATAAGCTTCAAATAAGCTTTTCAGGCCTACTGTAACTGACTACACTGTACTGCTGTATCCAGTGATCCTTTGTCCACCACCATACCTAAGCACAATACATCAGGAAGTAACCCCCTAGGGTGTAACCTGCCTCTTGCCCAGTGTATACATTAGTATTACCAACCTGGACTGAATAGATGGATAGCTTAGCAGTAGAGCAAAGTTTCAGAGTGTTCAAGGTGAAAATCTTCCATCAGAAGCTCCAGATTTCTTAATGCCTTGCTTCATGGCTGTTATGGGGTAAAGGATGAAGGGACCAAAGTCATGTTCATAATAATACAAGAAACTGAGATCATGGTCAAGGGTGGGAGGATGTGTGCTACAGCAAACTACAGGAAGGGCCTTGTCCTGTTGTTTGTGTGTGTGTGTGTAAGAAAATGCCGCAGTCTCAATCACTGCTGAACCAACTCTTTAGTCTGGTGCTGTGCCAGTGCTCAGTCACCCTCACAGCCTTGTTGAAGTGGCTTGTGGCTTTTCAGGCAGTATTCAGCACCCATTCTCTTTCTCTGGGCCCACTGCTCACTACCCCTCAGGATCCCAAGCTCCTTATCACATAGTGGCTTAGCACTGCTGCATTTAACATTTGTCTTTCGAAGTCTGATCACAAGAGACACAAGACGGTGTGCTGGCTCATCACTTAGTGTAATGGCCATGCAAATTAATATCATAAATTCTGTCTGTTGTTTCCAGGTTGGGACAACCTAGACTGCTACATGATTAGCAATGCGAGAAAAAAAATAATAAATCTGAATCAATATCCATTAATATTTTATGTGTTTTCACTTCAGTTGTTAAAAGCGTCTGGCAGACACTTGGTCCAGACGGGCTCATTCAGACTGTAAAGAGAAAGGAGATGGGCCACAGCACAGTTTCTGACCACTGGAGACAAGACATCAGTGTCCCTCTGCTGCCTCGGAGAGAAGGATGAGTTGTGAGAGAGAAAAAGAGACTGATAGATGAGTGGAAGAGCTGACAGATAGAGTCAGTCCACTGGGAGCTCATGCTGGCTCCAGCATCGAGCAGAGGTCCCCTGGAGCTGCTTTAATGACAGGATGTGACATTAGAAAAGGGTCACAAGAGAGGGACAGTTTCTCACAGCTCCACATGCCTCACCATCACACACATCTTTCTCAGCCTACAATGATCCTCTCAGCTTATTCAAAAACCACTGCAGGCTGTTATTATTTTTGTATTTAATTTTGATGTAGAACTTCTTTGATATATAGCTCTATTTTGTTCACTCAGACAATGAAGCCAGATGAGCATTTAACAGCAGAATGACAGTTGAATGATGTATTTATGCATCTAGTGCTGATTCAACACTGCTAATGGATTCCAGTGAGTTCTGTCCAGCTATGGTTACAACGTATGCACACAACATTACCAGTAATGGTCTCTGCATCTCTGTAGGCGGCTGTGAACTCCTGGAGTGCAGCTGGCAGACTTGCTTCACTGACATACTCCTCCTCTTCCTCCTCTTCGCTGAGAAACAGGAGCCCTGGGTTGTGGAGCCGAGATGCGTGTTCGGAAGGTGGTTTAGGGGTCGGGGTGGAGGAGCAGGTGTGGGGAGGTGAAGTCTTCGGGTCCAGCTTGGCGCTGAGCGGTTACCGATTTAAAACACGACCAGCCATGGACAAAACTTGGACTTGCCAATACAGGAACGGGGACAAAACCAAATTAGACTTGTCTTGAGCACAATGTTGGACTGGAGAGGCCCAAACTGGTCAGGATGTCTCGAGCACAGGGCAAGTGGGAGTAGCAGAACCACGACCAGAACAATAGACTTCACTCCATACCTGAGAGAGAAAGGGGAAAGGCAACAAAAGACAGGAGAAGACTGAATTTGCATTTGTTTTTTAAATTCACCAAGTTATATGCAAAAAGATGCAAAATATAGCAAGATTCCCAACATGTAGAGCATAAAAATAAAAGCACACTTTATGATAAGCTTGGGTTTAAACCCTTTCATTCTTTTATCATGTGCAAACAATGTTGCTATGTCTAATAAAAGAACCGAAACCATGAGTAAACTGCAGATCATTTTCTTGATTAATAGAATAATTATTAGCCTATTAAAACAATTGTGAATTCACGCCTGCTGCAATGTCCTAGAGTCCATGGTTGAGATCTACTGTCAACCGCATAAAAGGGAGTGAACAAAATATTAGTTATTAATGCAATCCAGTGCCACACCACCGCTAACTACTGCCTCAAAATTGACCAGACAATCTAATCATCGCCTCTCTAACACGCTGACAAACAAAAATTTAACATAGCGGCTTCACACAGATGATTTATTGCATGGCTGTGTCAGGATCCCCTCCTAAACGCTTATCTTGTGTATTTTTGAATCCGATGGAATACACAGGGAGGATGCAATAACAAGCAAGTGAATATAGTCACCTAAAGCGCTAGGGCTAAATGAAGCACATGAATCAAGAGCAGTGAAAAGTCATAAAGATAGAAAGAAAAAAAAATACTACTATAATTGAGTTTGGAGCTACACTGCACTACTACTACACTCTAACTATATATAAGTGAGACTCAGCCATCAATGAAAAGAACAATCAGTAAGCAAATTTGCCCCAGACAAGCAGCTTGATACAGTATGACAGTACACCTCGACTCACTCTCTAACATCATTAGGAACACAGCTGTGGTTTTGTTGCTCCACACCTTCCGTTTCTCTACAACTTTCTATCTTTCTGTTTCTCCTGTATTCATCCACATCTCATCTCTCTATTTCTCACCATCTTTCACTATTAACCCAAAGAAGACTGAGTCAAGCCCAGCTCAGGGTTTTGGTATTGCAGCTTGACCTCTTTAAGACCTTTAGATTATAAGACCGTGTCATCTCTCTTCAACTGTAGATAAACACATACACATCAGGCACCTAAAACAGGCCAATACCCTATATCCAAATGTATCTTCAAACCCTGTAGTCTATTTTGAATGGGTTTCCAGGGCTATAGGGACATGAAACATGACTGATGCATTAAGACCAATCCACTCAAGTGAGGTTCAGCCGATAATTCAAACTCAAGTGGTCTCTTATATATTCACATCATCACACAACAAATGATGCAGTGTTTCCCATTAATTAACGAGACTATGTTCGTTTTTCAAAATAAGGTTAACGTATACAGTATGGAAAATAAGATGAATTGGTTTATATTTTCAGGAAGTACAAAACATGTTACATGTGTCCATTAAAATGTTATGGAAATTACTTACAAATTATTCTTTGATTTAGGGTTGCTGGAAAAACATTAAATAAATCAGTTTACTTTTTTGCTGTCACCATTTATATCTACACAGTGTGTTTATTATCAAATTGTTTACTAGGCCACAAAATTGTTAACAAGAGTGCAAAGTTCTTCACAGATGTAGCCTCTTTATTTTGCTTTTAAAGTGCACCAAATTAATGTACTTAACTTTAAAATGCACAAATTTTTCTTCCGAGGGGGCATGGCCCGGCCCGGATCCACCCAGACGGTTGATGTCCACCCACCATAGCCTCTAGTGGGAAACACTGAATGATGAATGAATACAGACATTTGTTATCCTGACATTATCACACATCCACAAATATGCAGTGATATGCACACACGTGCCATGTGCAAACACAACAACAAATGTTATACCTCGTCATGTAGAGAAACTCAAGCGCAACCAGATCACATCACCACAGCAGCATTTCAACACACATGCACGTGACTTTTAATATGTGTGATGCTTGATGTACTGTGGCAGATGTGACAGCACCTAAACTCACAAAGGTACAGAGGTGTGCCTGTGTATGTTCTCCCTTTTTTCTGGCATGCAAAGTCGGTGGACAATCAGCGATACACTAAAAGTGTAAAGTATGAACTGATAGATTTGGAAACACTATGATTTTACTATATCAAAGATAATATGTTTTTGGGATAGGATCAGTCCTTGTAGATCTGCTAGTTACATACCTTCAGTTTCTCTACTTTATGTATCCTCTCTAGTACTTTCTGTCTTCCTCTCTCTTTCTCCTGTATTTATCTACACTCATCTCTCTATTTCTCACCATCTTTCTTTTTCCACCCCAGCCTCCTTTCAGACATATTGAGTCAGACACTTGTGGAAAATTATTGAGAATTGAGGTCACGCAGTTTCTATTATTTAGCATGTCCAAATGCCCAAACACTGTTGCTAATGAAAGCAAACCATACAGTCACTGTAGAACACATGACAGGCTGCAATGATGTTTCCTCTTTAGGTCTGATTCTTTCTGAGGACTGCAACAAGATTCCTAAGGTGGGGACCAGGCTGGGAAAGTTGGAAACAAGATTATAAGCGATTTGACAATCTAATTTTACTGCAAAGAAAACTGTTTTCCTTTCACCCAAACCCAATTTTTTTTTTTAAAGTTTTAATTGCAGTAATTCTAACCAAGCAGTAGGCCTATTGTAAGTTAAAGTTTGCAGTAAACAGTACCACATTCAACATACCTGGATCTATTATGTTATGGCCACAACGTTCTCACCCTGTGCTATCCCTCAGCAGGTTTCCCAATGAAAGGGTTGTGTTGAGTTTCAAGGAAGTGGAAGATTTCAAAGGGCTGATGGAGCCGGTGCTCAGTAACATAATAGTGACTGCACTTTCTCTCGTGGGCACAAAGGTGTGGTTTTCTGCCTTCTTTCAATTTCTTTTCTTGACATTACAACTTAATGTCGGTCCAGTCCAAGCAATTTGTCCACCCCTTCAATTGGTGCTTTGTGCGAAAAGGCACATGTTGGCTTCCTGACTAACGTAACTTATTTCTGAACTGGGACAGGTCATGGGAATATATACATCCAAACACGGACTACAGTTAGCTGGTGGTGTAATGAATAGGAATAGCCACTTGAAATCAGCTGAGCAGGGTTCGAGACACTGTTCGAGACATCCTCTCTCTGCTGATATTGAATCCATTCTACCTCCAAGGCAAGTGCAAGAATAAGACATCATGACTGATTCTAATGGAAAATTCAAATGAATGCCTTTTGGTGAATCGTAAGGGTACACTACGCTTTTATCTGTATTTTTAGAAAAAAGTAATTCATGCAAAAATAATTGTTAGGTTAAATAAAAAAAGAAGATCATCACTACTTACAGTCCCAATTGTTCTTAATGGCACCCCCAAAATACAGTAGGCTATATCCATTCATGTATGTGCAATGAGTGTCTAGTAGAAGACTGTTTAAACACAGATGGATCCCTCCCACAGTTGATTTCTCAATAGTTAGTGTTTATCAGTTACTCCTGACTGTAATAAAATGGACATTACAACACAGACCACAAATATTCATTCTCAGCTACTTAAGGCAACCAGAGATGCACCAGCAAAAAATTAAAACTCTTTCCGCCCAAAGCTAACCTCAACCCAAAGAAGACTGAGTCAAGCCCAGCTCAGTGTTTCAGTCTGACCTCCTTTAGACCTTTAGATCATAAGACCCATGTCATATCTCTTAAACTGTAGATTCACACAAACAAAACACATCAGGCACTTAAAACAGGCCAATATCCTGTGCCCAATATTGAATTATATATTCATATCATCACGCAACAATGTCATGACATTGTCACACATCCCCAACTTGCAGTGATATGCACACAGAAAACACAACAATACACAACAAATGCTAAACTTCGCCATGCGGAGAAACCGGATCACATCACCACAGCGGCAGCATTGTCTATACGTGAGTGTAAGGGTATGCTTGATGCACTGTGACTTATATGACAGCAGCTAAACTCACAAAGGTGTTTGCATGTGTGTGTGTGTTCTCTTTTCTGACATGCAAATCCTCTACTCTGACAATCAAGTGATACACTAATTTAATAACAAAAACAATAGAATTAATGTAATAAATATAAATTAACTAACTAACTAAAAAGAGTGTAAAGTAAGAGCTGATAGATTTGAAAATTTGACACTATGATTTTACCATATCAAATATAACATGTCGGACTAGGATCTGTCCTTGTAGAGCTGCTCAGTGCCAGTTACACAATTTAGTGTTACAGTGTTACCACATATAGGCCTATTCCTTCATGGTTCATGGTTCTGGTTCATCTCCAGTTCATTGTTCCTCACGGAGTGTACAAAATCAAATTCTTACTTCAAAGATCAAACATACAAAAACTTCAATTCCTGAACTCACCTTGCCTATATTTGGGACAGGCATCTATATGGGAGAGGCCTTTTATTCCTTTCTTAAAACTCTTGCGCAGCAAAGATGGAAAGTAGACTACTATCAATTTTTTTATTTCAACCAGTATGAATGTTTCTGTTAATCTTACGACGTGTAACATGTACATATTGACAAACGTTTAAACATTTATATTTGTATGTGTGATCTAGGCAGCTTAGAACTAGCTCAAACGGGCGACCTGGTGGGATTTGAGAGGTTTTACACATCCAAAGAACTTATATACCTCTCACTGGGACTAGGCCTTTAAAGAGGTGGTATTATGCTCATTTTCAGGTTAAAATCCTATTTAGGGGTTGTACCAGAACTGGTTTACATGGTTTAATTTTAATAAAACACCATATTTTTTTGTCATACTGCACATTGCTGCAGCTCCTCTTTTCACCCTGTGTTGAAGGCTTCGTTTTAGCTATGGAGTGATAGATCTTGTCTCTAAATGATCTTTGTTGGGAGTTGCACATGCGCAGTTCCTAGTTAAGGACTACTAGCCAATCAGAAGCAGAGAAGGGCAGGTCAGCGAAAGGCCGGTAATAACCAATCAGAAGCTGGTAAACAGCTTCAATTCCAGCTGTGGGCTACATGTTGCCGACCAGGTTGGCAATTTGGACTGGAGCAAGAGTTTCAGAGTGGTGAGTTATTAATCTGTAACAAAAGTATCTTTCATCCATAAAGTTTTAACTGAGCTCTGTCTCTACATCACAGTAACAACTTCATGTCCATTGACTGCCTGGAGGGTAGCTAGTGTTTGGACGGGAGAGGAGAGGTGTGCTGCAGCTCAGTGTTTTTCCACCGGTGTTTTTGAGGGCGTGTCGGACTAGTCGCGCAGCGAGCATTATGGCACGTATTTTCATTGTGACGTCACAAGAAAGGGAAGTAAAGGCTGGACTACAAACGAGCTGTCTTCAGGCAGTTCAGAGCAGCATTTTCTGTGGGAGATGGGAACTCACTTTGGGCTGGACTTTGGGCTTTTTCACTTTGCAATATTACATGCACAAAAAAGGTATATAACTCAATAAAGGAGAGGGAAAAAGCCAAAAACCATAATACCACCTATTTAAAGGAAGTTTACAGTTTATAAAAAACAGAGTAAACAGAAGTAGAGCAGTCCAGCTGCAAATTCAGTAACTAAAGAATGTTTGCTACGCCCACAATCTAACGTGTTTGTAGCCACTTTGTCTAAAGGTTTTAAAGCATTACTGTTGGGCACTATGACCGTCAATCACTTCACATAACATGCCTCTGCAGCACTTTTTAGCAGATGAGGCCTGAGGTTTGTCTTTGCTAGGGGGGGATTTCCTTACTTTTAATAGCTGATCATTTAGAGTACATTGACTCGTCAGCACATTAATGTCTGTGTCTGTCTGTGTCCTGGCTAATGGACTATAGAAGGACATGCTCATGGATTACCGTTTCCAGTGGACATCTGTCCGTGAGCAGGACAGTGTACCCAAATGCTGTGACTGACAGGCTACAAGCTGGAACTCTAACACAGGAAACACTATTTACACATCATGAAAGACTTCCTCTGCATGTTCTCTGCCATGAACCACAAGGATTCTTGAATCTTAAATAAGCTGCAAGATATATAGAAATTCTGTTTTTGTCTGTGCTGAGAAACAGGCCAAACCCTTAGTGACAGATGGGTGACAGGGATCAATATTCCCACTCAGTCATTAGAACATAACACGTGTAAAAACTGCCTCCATAACATCACTATGCTGAGAAGACAGACATAAAAATCTCCTACCATAAAATCACCTGGTATTAGATGCTGACAAATCAGGAAAGCAGAATAAACATCGGTTGCTACTGGCAACTGCAATGTCAACATTATCGTGTATACAGAAACGGCTTAATTACAGAGTAGCAATGTATACAACAGTATAAAAGCACAAAGGTCCAAGGTTACTGTTTTATTAAATGTTCCAAGTGGAAGAGTTTTATTCTCTAAGACTAATTGGTCCCAGCCTGGCCTGATTTCTCTTTAATTCTCTGTAGCTTGATCGGGCTTCATTTTTATCCCCCTTCTTTTCTCTCATTATGTGAAAGTCCCTCGGTCAGCTTGCCCTAGGTCTTAGCTAAGCATAATATCAAGTGCAGATGAAAATGTCTTTTAGTATGTACAGTATTTGCATGAAAACTATTCATTACTGGTTTAAATAACATGGCTTGCAGCAAACATACCTGTTAAGTAAAATCACACAACTGTTTCTGTGGATTTAAGAATGCCCTTAATAGAAATCCAAACTTACAACAAAACGTTTGAGTGAGGCTGTAAATGAAGGTCAGTCCAGGCTGTAGCACTTCCTGCCATCCACTTTATGATCGATGGATCCAATTAATACTCCAAATATCCTATGTTTGACCAGAGATACAATCAATAACAGAGCAGAAGTGATGGAACTTGCAAGAAATCAATACAGAGTTGATAAAAGCACTGAATTGATAACCCTTAAACTTACACAATTGAAAAATACACTATTTCATTAAAACAAAAGCATTTTTGCAGTAACAACTTCAGAAAAAGAATTTAATTTAAAAGAACTCAGTTTTCTGTGCACACTTGGCTTATTGGCCTGTGGTGATTAATAAAAGAGGAGCAAATTCTGAGAAGAATGTGCTGTGGCAGAGACTTTGTTGTTTGTAGGCTAAGTTGTGCATCACTATCACTTTGCCTCGCTTTATAAATTCCTGAGAACCTCACTCACACATTAACATTCAGCTTACATTAACTGTCTCTCCAACAGCATTTCTCCTACCACATTGGATTGCTGATTAACATTCATGACAGAAGACATGCCGAGAGATTGTTCTTATTTAAAAGACACAAACAAAAGAGAAGATAAAGCAGTATTCTGTATCCTGCTATGCTTGCCAGTGCCCAATTACCCCTGTATGAAAAAGTGTATTAGTGATCATATAAATTGCATTATTTACTGTTTGTTAGGTATACTATCTTTTGGACGTTACGTTCTCCAAACAAGCTAATGTATTTCAAAGAAAGTTACTTAATCCCACAGTTTTTTTGACTTATGTTTTCATTTTCAATGATTAGTCTTTCTCTCATACCAATGTAAACAAGCATTACTGGTGTATCTTGTTCAAAGTAAACTATGGCAAGTAAAGTTATAGAACTTTGCCCTACTCAGTTAATCACATCAATAAATCTTGTTTGAATACTTATGCTCTCAGTGACCTGATTGGCAGATGCTGAGTGGAGTAGGGGTTTAGACAAAAAGAGAAAATATCTCATTTATTTCTTAGCACTCTCAAATACACATGGCAACAAGTTCTTTGTTTTCCTACAGACTCAAATCTGACTATAGAAATCTGATATTATCGCTCTCTTTCCTGTCTTCACAGGAAGAAGAGAGAAAGAGGAAGACAAAGAGAGAAGTTAAGGGGAGATGAGAAGAAGGGAGCTAGCTTTTTAAGACCTACAAGTCACAAGATCAGCCAGAGGAAGTTGAGACATCCCTTCTGAAATCCTTTAAATCCCTTCATGCAATGTCAGAGTACCTAACACCTCCTGGCCGAAGAGTGTTATGCTAGTGGGGAAAAAAAACATGTACTTTGTTCTTCAAGAGCAAAGCAGAGTGGGAAAGGACTGATGGATGTTCATGACTGTAAGTATGGCAGTACAGCCTGTTTGAACACTTTGCTGAAAAGACTGCCCCTACTTTCATATCTCAAAATTCACACTGAGCAGAAAGGAAGAGATCACATCCAGGAAGAAGACAGATGAAAAGGAGGATGGAGGAAGGGAGAGAAAGAATGACGAGAGAGGTTTTAGGGAAGAAAGAGGAGAGAGTTAGAGGGATTGAGGAAGAGATGGAAGAAGGGTCTGTCATTTACAGGTATTATTCTACAAAACAACAGGAAGCCTGAGTAAAAAAAAAAACATACTCTCTTTAACTACGGCTCAGAAAGCCATACAAGGCTGTTTGAGCAAAGTTGGCACACGAGAGGAGTCTTGCTAAATCTCTCAGCATTCTGTTGATTTTATCAAACATGCAGCTTGGCAAGGAGACACTGGAACAGTGCGTATACACAGACACACTTCAGCGTGATTCACTATGACCTTCTGTTCATATGCTTCATACAGACAGCTGTATCACTTCAGCACAGCTCAGTGAACTGCAACGTTGACCCTAAAAATAACTCATCTTGTTTGCAAATGTACAGGCCTTTTTTTTTTTAATTTTCAGTATCATATCATCCGTAGCACTATAGTGTGCTGCATCTCAGCAAAGGCCATCCTGAACTAAGTATCACTTTTCTTTTACTTTTAAAAAGGGGTCATTTTATGCTTTTTGGCTTTTTCCCTTTTCTTTATTGAGTTATATATCTTTTTTGTGCATGTAATAGGTTTGCAAAGTGAAGTCCACCCCAAAGGGTATCACCATCTCCCACAGGAAACACTGCTCCCAAAAACACTGGTGGAGAAACACACTGAGCTGTAGCACACACAGTGACAAGAGCTACGTCAGAGATGACTGCGGCTGACTTTTGCCAACTTGATAGTCAAACGTGAGCTGCAGGCGACAGCAGGGGCGGGGTATAAACAGCACCGTCCAGTAGAGTAGGACACATTCTACCTGCGTGAGTTTACTGTGAGCTTAGATTAGTCGGAAGGTGATTCCAACTTTGTGCAGCCGGAGAAAAGCAACTGCAACTGTACTGCACATGTGATGCTCCCAATAAAGATTATATAGAAGTGAGCTGCTTCACTCATAGCTAAAAGTGTTCAACACACAGGGTGAAAAGAGGTGATAGAAATAAAAAATGATAAAAAATATGGTGTTTTCTGAAAATTAAACCATTTAAACCTGTTCTGGTACAACTCCTAAATATTTACATTTACTCATTTGGCAGACAGCAATACATATTAATAAAAGTAGCAATAAATACTAGTAAGCGCTAATGGCACATATCGCATCAATGGGGTAAATACCTAGGAAAAGAAGTTAGGGTTAACAAAAAGTGCAGTCAATACAAGAGAATAGTAGGGGATAGAAGAAGAAGAGCACAGGAACTGCATGTTAGATGTTAGGATTTAGAGGTGTTATAAGACAGTGTTTCCAAACCCTCCCCTGGAGGCACTAGTCCTGCATGTTTTAGAACTCTCCCTGCTCCCACGCAGATTTAACAGCTTTAGCAGTTCATAACGAGATGATCATTTGAATCAGCTGTGTGGGAGCAGGGAGAGATCTAAAACATGCAGGACTAGTGCCTCCAGGAGAGGGTTGGGAAACACGGTTATAAGAGGAAGTGTCCTCGGAAGAGATGAGTTTTCAAGAGCTTCTTGAAGTTAGAGAGGGACGCCCCTGCTCTGATGGCGTGTGGTAGCTCGTTTCATCATTGTGGTGTCACAGATGTGAATAGCCGGGACTGGGATTGCTTTGTGTGAAGGGATGGCAGAGCCAGACGGCGTTCGTTGGAGGAGCGTAGTGGCCAATAAGGAACATAAACTTGTATTATGGAGTTTAGGTAGATGGGTGCAGACCCAGTAGTCACTCTGTATGCAAGCATTAGTGACTTGAATCTGATTCTGGAGGCCACGGGGAGCCAGTGGAGGACACACAGTAATGGAGTGACATGCGTCCTTTTGGGCTGATCAAAAACCAAACGCACTGCTGCGTTCTGAACCATTTGTAGGTAGGGCATTGCAATAGTCAAGGCGAGAGGTAACCATGTACCAGAAGCTGGGTGGCATAGTGAGTGAGGTAGGGCCTGATTTTTCTGATGTTGTATAGAGCAAAGCGGCACGACCGAGAGACAGCAGCAACATGGTCTGAAAAGGACAGCTGGTCATCAATCATGACACCCAGGTTTCTCAGTACCCTGGTTGGAGTGATTGTTGAGGAGCTAATTTGTAGTTTGATGTTATGGTGGAAAGATTAATTGGCTGGGATGACCAAGAGTTCAGTCTTAAGCTGCGTTCACTCTTTGGTTTGGGTCTGGCAACAGGAGTACAAGTGCTCTGTTATGGGCTTTCGATCCTCCTCCAGATTACCAAGACATAAGGTTGGTTTCAGTGGGGGGGGACCCACCCAGTTGTTTGAGCTCACTCAGCCGACCTTCAGATTCTAGTAGAATGCTCAGTGCAAAGTGATAGCACATCAAGACTAAGAAAATAGAGTAAAGTAAATAGAGTAAATTATTACCTCACTGCTGCAAACTCTTACTTGCCCAACGGTGCTTTCCTGTATTTGAGAGTACAACAGGAGTACTGTGATATGGGCTTTTGATCTCCCTCTGGATTACAGTGACAAAAGGTTGGTTTAAGTGGGTGTGACACACAACCATATAATTATGAAACTGAAAATGAACATATGACCTCTTTAAGGAAATCTGTCAGGATTTATTTTTGATGATCCATAAACTAGGTTATATGGTTGAGATTGTGTTTCGAATTTCTTCTTGCTTCTGCTTGTAGAATGAACGTGTAACAGAGGTGACAACATATCAAGTCAAGTCCATCAGCCAAACAGTCAATCGAAACCAAAGGCAACTTATCTCCCCACATTTCAAACAGCGTTTAGTGCTCGCACTAGTGTTTCTTTGCTAAATTGCTAAAAATGATCCTTCCCACTACTGGTGAATCATATCGCAAATCGTAATATGTGACAGAAATAATCGCAACATGATTTTTTTTTTAACCATATCTTGTAGCCCTACATGAAACCATAAAGTTACTCAGCAATGACAGAGTGCGGTAAAATAGCTTTTAAAGGGGCATTATGGAGTTTCCAGCGGCCACTAGCGGTGTGGTTTTAAGATTGCAACCAGGCATGTGCTCGTACGCGTGCTCGCTTGAATTCATGAGTGAGCATATTCCGAAACACTACAGAAATCCTGCAATAAACGCAGAAACACCAGCATGCAGGCTGTGGCTTTTCACACAGACATGTTCAGGCTGTGTTACTTCAACGTTCCTGTCTCAGAGGCAGATCAACACCGGCTCCGTTACGTTATTTCATTCAGCAAAGCGAGCCGCATATCGTCACAATCCTCCCGGATCAAAGGCAGAGTTACAGCGGCTATAGACAGGCAGGGAGACTGCTTCACACAACATGCTGGAAGCTCAGGTAAACCCCTACTGCAATGTTACAGTAATAGTTTTATCAGCTGCAGGTTTAACTAATCCATGCTCGTTATGTGATCACGGTACATTTACTGCATTTAGCCGACATGCTGCAGCATTAGCTCGTCTGCTGCTTTCAGTAACTATCTTTACTATCTGTGTATTTTTCACCGGAGGCTCAGCAGTGTCAGCACAACTAAATGTTTTGGATGATAAAGAAACGGGTAGTGAACTGGGCTGAATATTATAACGAGATTGTGTCACACTTTATAATAATAAGGCCGCAGTAAGTAAATTTACTGTAGTGTTAGTGCATGGCTCTTCCTCTGGGTTGTATATTATGTGGGTCATGTTAGTTACAGGGACTGAGAGGTGGAGAAGCTGTGTACCTGAGTATGGGTAAAAGGCAATAAATCTAAATTGAACATTACGAAGCAAACAGTGGCAGGTCCGAGCTAATGTAGCGTTAGCTGGCTGCATCACTATAGGATAGTAAACAAATCGTTCCACATTTGCTTTTTACCATTACATAATTTCTTGCAGGCTTTGACATAATACCAGTGGTACACAGGGAAGTAACATGGGTCGCGTTAGTTGGTGAATTAATGTGGAAAGCGATCGGATAACATTAGCAACTGCTCGGTGTTAGCCGGCGAGCTAATGTGACTTTCTCTGTGTTTCTCCAGCTTTACTAATGCTCACTTTGTTCTTACTCGACATCATCTGAACATGTTTGGTCTGATGGGCTTCAGCACATGAACCTTTATTGTCGTTTTGTGTCCCTACGTGTTTTGCTGGGAGCCGGTTGTTTTATGGTATTAGTGGACTGCATGTTGTTAGCTGCCGTGTTGTCGCTGTAGTGGGAGAGAGGCTCGGGAGCGCGCACAGAGCTGAATCCGACCCGGAGACCTCACATTAAAAGCAGAATAGTGGTTGATGCAAGCAACAGAGAAAACAGGCGTGTGCTTCATTTCTAAGTGAGTTTTGAGCCCACTGACAATAAGGCAATGAAAATTTGATTAAAATCAAAAACTTACATATAGCCCCTTTAAGTTAATATTGAGGGCCTGATATATACATAAAAGCAACCTTTCACTGTCACTTGATCAACTTCTCTTTTGTTGTAGAATGTTATACAAAAATAAATCAATTCAATCAATCATACTGTTCAGACCTCCAGAGAAGGAGATTCATTTTGTCTTATTGAAAGTGGATATGGGTTACAAATGGCTGATATACATGTCCAGATATGATAAGTGATTTACCATATGCTACAAGCCTTTAAACATGTGTGTGTGTTTGGAGTGAGATAGAGCGGTCAGATAAGAACACCCCCACAGCCCATCTGTCGGTCCCTCTTATCTTTCAGACATGGGACCTATCTGATCAGGTCCAGCGTCTGGTTGTATAAATGTTCTCAGTCCCTGTGTTAACAGTGAGGCCTGCTGTGTGTCCAAAGGGTGAGACGGTACACAGGCAGATCATGTGCTGTTAGCTGGCAAAAGCAAGTGGAAACTTATTTAGCTTCTCAGGACTGGCTGGCAAAACCCTCCTCCTCAGCAGAGTCGCTGAGGTAAAATAAAAGTGACTGAGCCCTCATGTACTCTTACATTGAAGTACAAGGTATTGTGTTGCAGCCTGTTCAACTGTGATGCTTCACAAGCCTTCTTTAACTGGCGTGAGACTCTGTCTCAATTCCCTTCTTTGTGATTGTTATGCATAGGGAAATCTGAATAAGCAAAATGAAAACAAAAAAATACCATTATGTACAGACACTAAGGAAGCCTACTGCCTTCTTTGAATCTAATCTTTATGGTGATGAAGGGTTCAGAAAAGTAATTGGCTTTCACATACTTTAAAAGACTCAAGTCAGATCCAAATGATCCCACTGAGTGACCGGAGGAGTAATAATAATCACATCACTGTCTCTGAGAGGTAGCTGTGCTAATCGGCTAGACTGATTATGGAGACCTGGAGGACCTCAGTCACTTTTAATGAGTAGAGGCAGATTTACTGTGATAGGATTAAGGCCTACCTAAATCTGAAATCAATCTTATTAAATCTTTTTGCCACACAGGCCGCTGTGACAAACTCTCAGGGCTGAACATTTTCACTTCTGATACAGGCAAAGTGTGGGCAAAAACAGAGCAATCTGTTCAAACGGCTTCTCCTCATGCAAAAACAAAACAAAACACATGGGCCATCTATTACACTCAGCAGATGAATGCAACAAGGAAATGACGAGTTTCACTGGGCAACTACCTAACAAATATCCCATAAAGTTAAACAGTACAAACCGTCCCTATCACGAGTAACGTTAAACGTTACAAGTTAGCAAACCGGGTGGCACTGTGCACCTGCTCCAGTATCACCACGATCATCAAACTTTAAATGTGAGACCTTCACAAACTCACAAAAGACTTCTTACCGCTTTGGTAGATCGCGCAGACTTCCCCGAAGAGGCAAAGTAATCCCGTTTTCTCTGTTTGAAGGTGATTAATTCAAAGGCTCAGCGGAACTCAACACTTCTGACGATGTGGTTCAGCCAAAATGGTACGATACGAACCGGTGTTCCTCTTACCTGAACTTGAACCTTATTCCTAACCCCAAAAAGTGACCAGCCTAACCCTAGCTAACACCTAAATTATCTCTGTTACGCCTGAATTACTCCCAGTTTAACCTACCCTCTACTGCCCAACCGCGGAGGGTTAAAAACTGAAAGGGGGGACAGACTTCGACACAACACCGGTGTCTGAATTTCAAGCCACAATCAGGCGAAAAACTAGCCAAGCGAACAGAAGAATACAGACGATGTAGTTCAGAGTCAGCCCCTCTGCCTGTTCACAAAACTTCAGCAGCTTTTTTGGCTTCGTTTTCAGGGTTGACTGAACCGCTTGATGGAAACAAAGCTGCTGAACAGAGCTGCGACAAAGCAGAAAAAATAAGGAGGTGCATCCGGCGTGATGGATTTCAAAATAAACTGCATTAATATCACCGTTTTAATTTCTGAATCTCAGACTTCACTTCACTATTTTTAGTGGTCTGTTTTGCTCACAATCAATGTGTTAAGCTGTAAAGACAAAAGCATGACACTTAATTAAATGAACATCAAAGGTCGTTTCTAAACTAACTGCCTAGATAGTGCGCAGAAAGTGTCAGAAGATAAAGCTTACAAATTACAAAACCTATTCCCTTTACATAAGTCAGTGTTATGCTGAGTGACTGTCAACCTAAACGAGGCATTTTTCATAGAAATAATAATTTACAAATTGTAAAAAACATACTTTATGCTGTATTCACATCCTTCATTCACAATTCTTAGAGAATAGGGTGATAAAATATCATATCACATTATGTACAAACTTTGACACTGTGATTTGCTATGTGTTGCTATTTGCTTCCACCTATTTATTGATATTGATATGTATATTTCATCCTTTTATCAACTTCATACCTAACTTATGTGATATAAGTACACTCTGTTATTTTATCCTAATTTTATCTTTATACCTTTTTCCTATTTACCAATGTGCTCTTTGTACCGCAAATGAATAGCTATCCAATAGTGTTGTACTTATGACTATAACAATAAATGGCAATAACATATGTTTCTTTCATTCATTTAAAAACACACACACACACACACACACACACACACACTTACTGAGCTTGTTGATAAGCATTAACAGTCCTTTAGAACCTAAAAGAAACAAGCAAAGTACATTGCAATTATGTATGTATTTATACAATGTTGTAAGAAGCAAATGTGGTTAGAAACACTTTAATTGAATTTATTTATTCCTTTTATTTTGTAGAAAAAAACGTGCTTACAGGAAATTATACTCTTAGCAATTGTATCTAACATTACAGATTAGGAACTTTATCATTTTAAATTTTGTGCAGGATTTCAACTGCACCCGCTCATCATTTCTCCATCTATAGGCAGTAACCCAACATTTAGACTGTATTTAAACCCCATTTCACCGTTCTTGTGTTTGCTTTATACTTATATTGGTTTAATATTTTCTATGGGGTTTCACTAGCCTTCATGCTTGTGTGAAGGTTTTATCCTACACTTCCCCTGAAGGGAAACGATATTTTATAGTAGCTGTTGATCGACTATAATAAAACACTCCGGCTTCTCCACTTTTAGGTCGTTGAACACGACAGTTGCAGACTGCATAAAATCTATTCAGGAGTGTTACAGTGCCTTGTGTCCTGCTGGCCGTTCATTCAATGAATTACGTCATTGTACTCTCACACTGTGTGTGCGTGAGGAGAGAGAGGGAGAGAGAGGTGGACTTTTATGGTTAAATATATACAGTGGCACTGAAGACACGTGGTTAGTGGACAGTGAAAACAGTCACTGTAGTACAGAATATGCTAGAACAGTTAGACTTTACAAATTATTTCGACAAAAAGGATGAAACGCCTTCTATCTAAACTGTAAATATAAACAGATTCAGAGTGCGATAGACCTAGCTGTGGGTTTAATATGTTGCATATGTGTGTGATATACTTTTTTAAAATGTCACCCAGTCATTTCTTGGTGATTATTGTTGTTTTCCACGTGCTCGACCGTGCACCGTCTGTTGTGCGCATTCTTGTATCCTAGCAACGCAGGAATATGCCATTTGGAGGTGGTCGGTTACAACCCGTTGAAACCAACACAACTTTTACAATAAACCCACGTGTTTCTTGAATCGTATACATCTAATAATATTTTAAAATGACATATACACTTCTTTATACATATGTAATAAATCTGGTGAGTATATTTAGCTTTAATCCCATTTGAAGACTTCCAAGCCCCCCTCCTTGCAGTGTGAATTCAGTGGCCCATTACTCTTCCGCCAACAGCGGGTAGTTGAAGAGGTAAGTTCTAAGGTTGTTTGTTAGTAAGTGTGAGAAATAGATACATATTGTTAAATAAGTTTTTGTTTCTGGCTGTGTGTATAGTTGCATACTACTTTTTAGGTGTTTCTGTTAATTTCTGTGTCGTTACAAGCGAATCAACTGCCCGTGCTATTAGACGTTAACAGTTAACGTTTGACACAAGTCAACCGTTAGCATCTAAATTGACAGTTAAGTTAACGCTAAAAATGTTATTCACTATCTAAAAAGTTAAATATCAACTTTCAAATATGCATATTAATATAACCAACGTTATATTCGCTGCATTTAAGAGTCCTATCTGTACTACAGCTAATTAACGTTACCCGTAATTTTAATCAGCTGGTAAAGTTTACAGGTAGACTTTTTATATCTGCTAAAGCCTATGCTAAATGTAAGTTTCTCATATGGCAAACTTAACGAGACAAGTATTCCTAGATATACATGTAGGCCTACATTATTTATTTACATAGGCTAATATTTAAATGTATTTATTTGTTTCAACCTTAATAAAATACAAACATGACCAATGTAACGTTAGTCCTTTGTTATTTTTCATTAAGAGTGATGTTAGCCAATGTCCAACCATATACATACCTTTATCAGGTTTTGGTTATGTCAATCGAATAGCATGGACTATAACTAACAGTGGATAACTTAGAGCAAATGCACAACATGTATGATAAAGCTATGGTCATAAAATACTTTGTTTGGTTTTATGTCTGATATTCCTCTGTTTCCTTTCCTCATGACAAACTCTACTACTACTACATTTTTAACTCAGCTCCTTAAAATGCGTAATGATTGTAACTTCAGGCCTCTTATTTCATTTCCACAGTGGATGGAGAACTTCATCCTGTATGAGGAACTTGGGGCAGGGAGAAGCTCTGTTGTCTATAAAGGACGAAGGAAGGGCCATCTCAGCTATGTAGCCATCATCTGCGCGGACAAAGCCAAGAGACCTGAGATTACTAACCATGTAGGATAGTGCTGTAAACTCTATAAATTTATTAAGAGATCTGTTACATTTCCATTATATTAACTTTTTTTTTTTTTACTATAATCTATTTTTTTTATGCAGTTGGCAGAGGCCCTTACATTGCCAACTATAAAATAATGTTTTAAAAAATATTAAGTGCTATATTGACATGAAAAACAACTATATGCATTAAAAGTCATACTTAGACAGAGGTTTGGTTCCTCTGTTTCCAATTTAATGAGTTTCCCAAATTTTCCAAACATTGTTTACCAAACAGTTCTGAGATTATAGGTATACTTCTTTTTACGGTAATTTTGTGTGAACCATTCAAGAAAGAATACTTACTGTACACATATGTACACTTCTGTCCCATGTTAGGTACGTCTCAGCCATGATCTGGATCATCCAAACATAGTATGCTTCTATGAGTGGTATGAGACAAGTAACCACCTCTGGTTGGTAGTGGAGCTCTGCACAGGTCAGTACTTTTTTCTGGCACTCCTGATAAGAATTCATGCACTAATAGCAGTAATATGCTTGTTTTCAGCCATCACATTATGTGGAGTGAGAAATGCATCTTCAAGCAGCTTAAAACTAATAAAATTTCATAGATTGTGATGCCCTGTACATACCTTTATATTCTGGCATGTTAAGATTTCTCTCAAGCATTTTTTTTATTATCTATTATCTATCTATTAGGTGGTTCCCTGGAGTCTGTAATTGGTCATGATGGATGTCTGTCAGAAGATGTGGTGAGGCGGTTTGGATGGGACTTGGTCAAAGGACTGAAACACATCCATAAATTAGGAATCATTTTCTCTGACTTGACCCCTGCTAAGGTTTGCCTCTGCATTCATGTGTATGTAGGACTAAGAGTATTACATTAAATGATAATTATTATATGAATACTAATAGAGTAACTGTCCTTTTGCTGCGCATAGATCCTACTGGATGGTAGTGGCATTCTGAAGTTTGGTAACTTCTGTCGGTCCAAGGCAGAGGGAGAGACACTGGATGATTTCTTCACCTTGCTCTCTACATGTGAGGAGGCGGGGGAACGAGATAACAAGCAGAATCTTGATAACATGAAGAAAAGATTACAAGGTCAGAGGTTGATTGATGGAGATGCTAACCCCTAGATTATCCAAGAGTATAGTTTTTATGATGGATCCAGTTCAACTGGGACACAGCTTATACATTCTGGGGAAAACACATACAGGGGAAGACGAATTGCCAGCCAAAGAAAGGCTGTGTGTTAGGTTACAACAAAAACAACTCTTATGTGGGTGAATTTAAAAGGGAGGTATAGGAGGCTGAACAAGGGGAAGCTGTTCTTATGATAAGGTGATATCAGAAACTAAAAGCTGAGAACACGTGGAGAACGTGCACAGTCTGATAACTAAGTGATCTAAAGAAGTCTACCTTGCATCAGTAATTTAAATAAAAAGAATACAAAGGCTAAAATTTGACATCAGTACATCTTTGTTCATGTTGAGGATGCCATCTTTATGTCATTTTAAACTTTTTTTTGTCTTTCCTAATTACTGTATGTTTATGTATGTATATCTTCAGGTTCTCCAACTTACAGCGCTCCAGAAGTTTTGCAGGGATCAGAAACCAATATGAGCTCTGATCTCTGGGCTATGGGTTGCATACTTTACTACATGTACACTGGTAACCACATGTACACACACACACACACACACACACACAGACACATGCATACATTGAATCTGATTAAGTACAAGAGTATAACTGAATTTTTCACAATTTTATCTGTAATTTATGATGATGTGACTGATGATTTACTGGACTGAAGAAAACTTAAGTATTAAGTAAAAGCATACTGTAACTAAAACCTGAAAAACTAGGTGAAACAGAACAGCTATATAATAGGCAATAAGATACTAACAATGACCTCAATAGTATACTGTAATGGACCCTGTTATAAGCCTAAACCCAAACTGTTTTTGTTTCACAGGTAAACCTCCGTTCTATTCTGATAGCTGCACTGAACTGACAGAGATGATTTTACATCAGGAACCACCACCACCTAGACAGACCGGTAATACACACTCTCTCACATACACACATGCACATGCTTGCATACAGACACACATTTACACACATATGTGATGTTTAACAAAAATTGTTTTGTTGCTGTTTAGCAAAATAAATGTTAGCAGCTGTATGATACCTTGTTGCAGACTGCTTTGCATTGTATGTTGCTGTTATAGAGTTTGTTTGTTTAATAAATTAATTAATTATATTCTGTCCTGTTTGTCACAGTGTATTCAGCCAGTCCTCCCAGTGAGGATTTCCAGAATCTTCTGAAAGGCTTGCTCAACAAAAACCCCGATAAGAGGTCAGGTTCACAGACACACACTCAGGTCCAGCACACACTCTATTCTAGGACTGCTGGTACTATCATCATAACATGCGTCAGGGCTGAAATCTTGTGGTAGCTTACACTTTGATTTGATTACCATTACAGCATCCATACCGTCAATTAAATTATAGGGAGCATGTTGGACTTCCTTGCTCACTTGTGATCACGTCACATAACATAACTTTACAATGCTGCAGATGTTATTGTTATATATTACTTATGTTGCCCACTCTATTGGATAAATGTTTGTAAATCCCCAACAGAACAAATGTCTTAATGTTATTTAATCTCTTATTTCTTAAAATGGTAGCTATCTTATTATAATCTGCACATTTATAAGAAGTGTAATTTAAAAAGCAAGTCTAGTTCTGGGATAAATTAAAAATAGATAGCTAAAGACTGTCTAAGACTCCTTAACTATTTAAGACTGCTGCTTTTTATTGCATGTTGAGCTCAGTATCATGTTTCTGTGTCCTAATGTTTAGTTTTGTTGTTTGTTGTATTTTAGGATGAACTGGTCAGAGTTGCTGGACCACCCTTTCTGGACACAAGTGCTAAAGGGGGAAGAGGATGCAGATGAGGGAGAAGAGGAGAATCAAGAAGAGGATCGGGAGGGAAACAATGGCTGTGAGGGGGTTGGTTCAGCTAGCTTGAGGTGTGTTGATATATTATTATTTCTCTTGATTTTACAGTGCCTGCCAGGTATTTTGTTGCAGCCATTTTACTGCATACAGACTTGCTTTCTGAAAGAGTAGCCATAAACACATGACAAACAAATGGTAGATGTAGATGGAAAAAAGTAATTCAAGACCAGTCTAATCTTTTTTAATCCACTGGGAGAAGCCACAATTTTGAAACAATTTTCAATATGATGCAGTTCAACAGCACAACAAACAGCCTGCAGTAACATATTTTGCATTTAATTTGAATTTATTTTAATTTAAATATTTTTTCCCTCAGATGAAGAGTTTGCATTAGTTTGAGTTTTTTCAATACCTCCACAGACACACAAGGATCCCTGACCCTTTCCCTCCAGGACAGGCAGACGAGCTTGCCAACAGTCCCTCTGCAATCACCCAGCCAGCCCATAGGATTTCTAAGAAACTAATATCATCACAGACAACAACTGTAACAACTGACAGACGGACTGATTGCCAACAAGCTGTCAGAAACACAACCTGTGGATCCTTAAGGAAGGGAGGAGGAGGGGGGGAGGCAAAGAAAGAATATGACCCCAAGCTACCTGGGGCCCAACAGATGTACCACACACTGCAGCCCAATAAATCATTCACAATAGGTAACACATTCACTGAGTTCTGTGCTTGGTTATGTTTATTAGACATGGGAGTTTAATACTTGGCCACAACAGACTATGTAATTTTGAACAATAATTACCAGTTTCTACGACTATTTTTGTGTCCTCTGTATGTGTGTGTGCACTCGCGTGTGTGTGCGCATGCGTGACAGTTAACATGAAAGGTCGTTGATTGGACATTATATACTGTATTTACTGTATTAATGGGAAATAACCTATCATCATACCCCTAGGCTAGGCTCTTTCGAAGTAGCAGCAATTATAATTTGTAACTTAATATTTTTGAAGGACAGGAACAACAATCACAATAACCAACCTTTCTTACATAAACAGATAATATTTATTAGGGTTTTAATTCGTTTATATCTGTTTGTGATCTGTTTTGTTTCACCAAAACAGTTGGATGAATATGGCTGTAGTAATCTGGTTTTCTAGAGAAGCCAATTTTGTTCTGTCTTAGTATTTGCCCCTGAAGTTCAAACATCTGGATCACCTCCTTTATATGCATATGCCTCAGACATATGTATCCTTGAAAATCAGATTATATGTCTTGTCTGCTTCCTCCTCAAGATAACCTATCAGAGTTCAGGCCAAAGAATGGAGTGGATGAGGACAACACTGAGGCCATTTTTCTGCTCAGGTATTCAGTTCAGTCTATCCTGTGTACCTGTTTTACCCAGTAAGCTAATTGAAGGCCTAATTCATGTCTTTTATCTGAAGAAGAATGTGAATCTCATCTATCCTCAGCAATACTGTGCTCTACCAATTAAGTCACAGGAGGTCAGCCTCATATATACTGTATATCCAACTGATAGCCGATAAGCAGCTAACAGTTTTAATATTCTGTTCTTCTAGCTCCTGTGCCAACTCAAGGAGGAGCTGCAGTATCCCAGACTCTCCAAACCAGACCCCTGCACCTCAGGTTACTATATACTATACCATATACTCTGACATCTGTAAGAACATGTTAACAGTAGTTAGTAGTAGTAGTAGTAAAAGTCAGTAAAATAACATGAATAACTTAGTTACCATGCCTAAATGCAATCACTCTACTGCTATTTTTATTGCTATTAATACTTAAAATATATTCACTTATATGTCTAACATTGCAGGCATGTTACCTCTGTAAATACTCTCCTTCTGTTCCCCTCCTCCTAGGGCAATACTGGTGTTAACATTAAATCCTGTGTGAAAGCTCTTCTCCATACTGACTCTGATCTGACTGTCACCCCAATCATGGACAACCCCAAGGTACAGACAAGCAATATTATCGGACACAGGCTAGTTCGAGGGTTTATTATCTTCAGTAGTAAGTATCTTTGTGAGGAGCGTTTCCTGCTGCCTCACAGAATTAAATTGTATAAGCTAAGGCTTTCAAAGGTTTGTGTTCATTTTTTAATGTAATAAAAATGCGTGCATGCTGAATTCAATGAAACATGGTTACTAGGAAGTAAGGAAAAAAGCTACATGGGATTTTGATATGAAGATCAGTCAGCTCATATTGAGGCTCACTGTTCTCTTCTATTTACCAGATTCTTAAGAGTTCTCCTGTGCGATTTGATCCCAAAACCCTTTGTGTACCAGCATATTCAGGTACTGTGTTACATTTGTTTCATCAGTATCAAGTGAGATTTTATCAGTGTCCTGCAGAAAGAATGGTCATGACGTTTTCCCTCCCTTCTCCTCTCCTCTCCTCTCTGGAATATGCTCTCTCCTGCTGGAATATTCTCTCCTCCAGTTGAGAAGCTGCACTCCCTGAGTGATGAAGAGTGGACTGTCTTCCTCTTGCAGCTCCATTCATCCCTTGAAGAACAGAACCCCTCCGCTCCTCTCTCCTCCTCCTCCATAGCCCCTCCTCCTCCCTCCACAGTGACTCGCTCCAGACTCAACCTGCTGTGCTACCTCTGCTGTGTGGTTGGACATAAAGTTATTGCTAACAGGCTGATTAACTCAACCCTGGTAGGAAAACATGTATTAACTTAGGATCCATGTTTAGATATTATTGCATCACTGTTGGCTGGGTTTAGCGAGATAGTTTTGCAGTTTGAGGCAATATTGTAGACCTCAACACTGCATGGCAACATGGGAGTCCTTGCTCTCAGGGGAGTGAAAATTAGCTTATATAATAACCTTTTTTTAAATTTGTTTGTAAAATTTAATACATACAATATAATATGTTTATTTATTTTAATTATTTTCTCAGTGCTCTGTCCTTGTGCTCCCTCACACATTTCTGAGCCACCTATCAGCAAAGAGCTTCACCAGGAAGATGTAGCGTGCTAGTGTTCCGAGCTAGTTATTAATCAAGTGGGAATCATTAGTGCAGTGAAACGGACATAGTCTTATAGAATTAGTCTGGGCTAAAACCAGGACTTATGTTTCGACTAACTTTGAACATGAAATACCTGAGAACATGTATATTTATCAAAATTAAGAATTTAGTTGTAACAAAACACACAAGAAAATTATGACTTTCCAGACACGTCAGTGCTGATATAACATGGTGTGATAATACAAACATAGCACATTACACATCTAAAACACACGCTGTCATATGCCATCATTAATTTTAATCTTGTCTCTCTCTCTATTCTCCTCCCTGCCTCAGCTTCCAGTATTGACTCAGCAGTTACGACAAGCTCCTAACTGGGATGTGTAAGTACATTATGTTTGTGTTCTCTTTCTATAAACCAGGGAGCATGATTGTGTGCCTGAAATGTTGCAGGAGTTGTGGTTCCTACCAATACACAGTAAAAACATAAACTTGAATAATCATCGGTGGAGCTGAACTATAAGCTATTGAGATTCGGATACCCAAAATGCAAGAGATGTGGCAGAACCTAACTATGATAGAAAGGCTGCTGGCTGAAAAAGCACTATGATAATTTTTTGTGTGGCTGCAATAAAGTAACAAACATGAGGGGTAGACAAACACTTGGAAGATAGCACACCTTTCTCCCGCTCCCTTTCCTTTGCAGTTCTTTAAGAACTGTGTTTCCAAGTTACTGTCATTAACGCACTGTTGGCAACACATAGCATGGTCTTTGAAAGCTAAAAAACAACAAACAAAACACAAAACAAAATAGCTGTTTACAAATTTCTGTTGCAACCTTAAAACATTAACTAGAAACTGATGTCCTGCTTTTTCTACCATACTATGTGTATGGGCAAGTTTTAGAATTAAAGTGATAGAAAATACTGTTTTGGATATTCCTGTGTTGATATTCAAACAGAAAATCAACATTTTTCACATGTATGTATTTAATGAAAATTATAAAACAAAAATTCCAGGCGGAGCAAGGTCCTCAGAGTGATGGGTCTCCTGGCTCTGCATTGTTCGGAACTCGGAGAGGACAGTCCTGTTTCTGAGGTCTGACACGCGCGCACACACACACACACACACACACACATACATGCAATACATGCTCACACACAGTGTTGATATGTAAATGGCCATTTCAATTCCATATTGTTTCCACTGCAAGCTCACATTTAGTGTTGGATTTAATTTAGACTGGAGTTACAGTATATCTCATTCAGCCTTTAGTGGCTAGAACAGGAGCATTAATAAAACATATTTTTTCATTTTTAGTTAAAAGTCAAGTATTCAATATCAAACCAAACACATCAAACAAATTAATCAGGTGAAGTCCCAAACCTTTGCAAAACATTTTGAGGACCTAAAACCTGCCATACCAGTTTGCACCATAAGGTGGCAGTACATACCAGCAAGAGCCCACTATATGCATATAACAAAGTATGAATGCACATTTACGCATAAAAACATACATGTAACTTAAGAACAAAGAGTGCAGTACTGCATACACTACATATAGTTGTTTCTTTTACTGTAAGTCAACTATGATTTTTTTAAATTTTATACATGTGCATTAACATTGTTTGGATGTAATCCAGCTTGTCTTCATTTAGGGGCATATCACCAATAATTTAAACTTGTGTGCATGAGAATACTTCCACTTCTTTCTTTCTTTCCACTCTAACTTTATAGTACTACTAGTGTGTACCAGCAGGTGGCATTAAAAACCTACATGACAATATGTATTTTTTTCTGCCTCAGAGATACTGAAAACACCATCACTCACTCACTCTCTCTCTCACACACACACACACACACACACACACACGCACCGGTACACAATGGTCATTTTGGTGTATATAGTTTGTGGTGCTGTTTATTTGTATTGCATTATACAGTGCGTTGTTTCTGTTAACACATCTATTAATTCTACCCTGGCTGATATAAACAGGTAAACAGGGTGCACAAAATAACACAACCACCCGTCATTATAACACAGAACAGTTCAACAGCACTACAAACTGCAGCCTCCAAAATGACCATACATTTGAATCAACCCCTCTCTAAAATGATAAGCTTTATGAAGGTAGGATTTATTGCCGGATTGTTGTATTAAACTGCATTAGTATTAGCAGAGTGAGCCAAATAAATTGGCAACTGAGTGTATGTAGCTACATTACTGTAATACCCATAACCATATTAAAGTGCTGCAAAATAATAGGACACACTTGTCTACACACATTTTCCTAGACAGAGACACACATAGACAATTCATATACTTTACTGAGCCCCCCCAACACACACATATTCAGACAGAGTGGTGCTGAACTAATTTAACGTAAAAGCAGTTTTGTATGGAAGTGGGATGTGGAGCTTCTCTCCCTTATTTAATCCTTTCATCCTGAACAGAACTAAACACGCTTTCCTTGTCTCTCTTATTTCTACCTTTTCTCTACTTTTCTTTGTCTCTTCATCGGCTCAATTACATCCATTTATTCAAAATGAAATCCATTCCGGCTACAATAGTTTTGATCCCACATCTTCTCCCTTTCCTGGTTTGCCCTTTATCTGTCTTTCTCCACTTGTTCTGACACTTTACTGCTACCGAGTCGTCACGGCGATTTACAAAATGGCCGACTGTGGCATAGCAGTGTTTTTTCGCTGCGTGTGTTGTTAAAGACAAATGGCGGAACATTTTTTTCGCTACCCTCCTTACTTCCCCACAGCTACCGTAGGATGACAAATTGTTAAGAAAAGGACAAAGCTGTGCGTCTGTCTGTTTGTATCTATGACTATGTGTGTGTCCATCTATAGACTCAGCAGGGGCTCTCCCTCTCTGTGCGTGTGAGTGTGTTTTAAAGTCTGATGTTTGTGTGTGCACTCAGCAGGGGTCCTGTGTATATAGTCACTGTGTCTGTTCTGTTTCCCTATTTGTGTGTGTTTGTTTGCATGCAAATGTTCAGTGTGTGTATTCTTATGTTGTAGTGATGCCAACAGCTGACCAATAAAACAGCATACACTTGCATTTTGCTGTGTGTGTGTGTGGTGTGTTTTCTCAGCAGGGGTTCTCCTGCTGCAGTCCTGCTGATTGGAGTGTCAGGGCTGGGCTTAGTTACCATGGTAACAGCTATATGCTTCGATCACCCCCCCCTTCTCACACACACACACACACACACACACACACACACACCTGTCTGTCTCTCCTTCTGTCTCACTCTTTCCTGTCTGTCTGTTCGCCTGCTTTTTCATTTATCTCGCTGTTAGTCCGTCTGTCTTTGTCCCTCACACTCTGTCTCTCTCCTTGAATAGAATAAAATGAGTAACTAAAATATTCTGGGTTAATGTTACTAACGCAAGCTTGCTACTTTCCTTATGTAACGTAGAGAAGCTGTGCATTCAAAACCAACTAAATCATTTCCCCCTTCACTTATCATCACTTATAAAGTTTTCTGTGGCTTTTACAGCGGTTTAGCCAGTAAAGCTTCTACGGTGCAGGGTGTTTCATGGGGATATGGAGTCTTAACGCATTCTGAGAGCTCACAGCAATCTTTAGGAACAGGCATTCAGAGGACAATGGCTCCAGAAAGACACTCGAAGCATTTGTGAATACCTCTTGCAAGTAAAAGTTCAGATCTGACAACAAATTAATTTAGATAAATCTACAGTACAGTATAGATTCATACGCTTATGGTCAAACAGCAATTGTAGCTGTGTTGTATCCTGGAGAAATCTGGCTGTTCTAGCTATAGGTATAGGTGCTCATGTGCATGTGCTCATTTGGATGTGTCTTATTTGTGTGTGTATGTGCAAAACTTATGTGTGCTGTGTTTTTATTCTCTGCAGCAATATATGGGTGTCATTTATGCATGCTAATTAAGTGCATATGTTTGTTTCCTTGTGTGTGTTCATGTGCATTATTTGATCTGAGGGAGTGTTGAACCTGAGATAATGATAATGTGTTCTGCAGAAGAAAATAGTTTTGCGTATGTGTTTGTTTGCTTTTCCACTCTGGCTCGTTGCACAGGGATGCCTTTCAGCATCCTCTGCCTGAGAGCAGCTGCAGGACTAATTTCAAACAAACCCTACAATCTCAACTCCCCACTCAGCCATTTATGTTATTAGCAGGTTCAGCTTAGGAGAGAAGAAAAGGAAGAAGAAAAGAGAGAAATTATGTGGGACAGAGGCAAAAGCTAGAGCAGTTTTTGCCATTTCCATACTGGGTTAATAGTGACACACTATGGTATGAGTTTGGATAAGGTCATTTAAAATTTTGGCTTCTGTCCTAGTCTCAAAGCGTACTGGAAATCGTGTTCAGACCTACTCAGGATTCCAGTGGCAAACTGATACTGTACCATGCTCATGGATGGCTCAACATGAGGATACATCACGGTTCTTGGGCAAAAATAAAAGGAAAGAATACCGCTTCTGGGAAAGGGAAAGATATTTTGAGAGAGAGCATGACAAACAGACTGTTACCACTTCTCACCCTACAATGAGAAAAAGAGACAGAAGGTGAGAGACAGTGAAAGCAAGCTAGTGTGAGAGAAGGATGTAGGTGCGAGAGAGAGGAGTGTGAGAGTGAGAGATATGATACATACATAGAGGACAATTCAAAGTAGAGCAGAATGGGAAAAGACAGAAGTAAAGGGAAAAACAGAGGAAGGAGAGGCAGAGAACAGTGAGAGTTTGAAAAAGAAAAAGTAGAGAAGAGAGAGGGAGAGATGAGTGAGGTAGAACTTGCATCAGATCACAGAGGGGGGGAGGCTGCCAGTAATGCTAATGCCAGGAAGCAGCCAGCCAGCAAAACTGTCTCTGCATATACTTAACTCTGTGTGTGTTTGCACATTTGAGTGTGGTGTGCATATGATTGCATGAACTTGAGTACCTAGTTATGTGTGTGTGTATACTTACACTGCACTTTATGTATACACGTGTGTGCTCCTTACAGTGCATTTAGGTGTGTGTGAGTGTGTTTTAATGGATTTTACTGAGATTGTTGTTGTTGCTGCCCAGCTCGTATCTTTCTGTTTGCAGCTTTGTCTTTCTCCCTCTTTCCCCCATATTTTTTCTTTCTCTTCATCTTTATTTACTTCACTCATCCTAAAGAATGAGGAGGAGAGGACAGAGTAAGCTCTGTCCTTTCCTCCTTATTCTTATTCTCCTGATAGAGAGACATAGAAAAGACAGGGAGAAAGGGTGAGGAGGGGGAGGCGGGGCCAGTGGAGGAACAGAGTGGGAGTGGGAGAAAGGCAGAGAGATAACGTGGAGAAGATGCAAGTAGAGAGGCGTAAGGAGCATCTTCTGCCATTTAATAATGATGAAAAGTTGCCAACAGTAGATGGTGTGGCATGGTAAGTTGGTTGTGGTGTGATTTGAGAACCAGTTTCAATATATGGATTGCAGGGCGATGCAGCTGGAATTATGGGTTCTTGAGAATAAAACACAAGTTGTCTTTAGCATTTGGTACAGTCTTGAGATTAAGCAGATAATTCTGCAGAACCTTAAAGGCAGATTGTAAATATATATTTACAACCCATATTATGATGAATATATAGGAGTTTGTCTCATGTCCTGTTATATACATGTGAAGTAATACTACCTTTGGGAAATTATAACTGATATTTGAAATAGTTAAACATTATTGACACCACCTTGGAGAGCTGTTTATTGAACAAATGTGACAAATGTTATATTTTATAGAGCATATATTATTATTTTTACATTTGTTTTTTGTACAATTAAATAAAAGTACTTAAAAGTGCTAATGAAAGTGTATCTCCGTCTATCCTCTCTTTCCAGGCAGTGTCCACACTAACAGACCTATTGAGAGAGAACCTGAGAAATAGTAAAATAAAGCAGTTCTTGCTGCCACCACTCGGGGAGTTCCTCTACCTCATCGCCTCTCAGGTAGGCAAATATGAAGAGACAGATATAAAGAGACACACATACTGCAGTTGACGGATCTAAAGGAAACTTGCATCCAAACACACCCTATACAAGTGAGAAATAGGTGTTTTTATTAGACTGGGTAAAATAGAGGGTGACTGGCTAACGTGAAAGACTGTATTTGGGAAGTCAAACAAAAGATTCAGGGAAATACAGAGATGTGAAAACAAAAAAGAAAACCACTAATTGCTGTGAACATATGAAAATTAGATACATCACTGATCCACCATTTTGTTAGTATGACTTTATGAAAACTACTTTTAAATAAATAGTATAATATACAGTATGTTGACGTATTGACCAAATAATCTAAGAAATGTGAATATTCCTATAGCAATGCTGATGCATTGGGCCGAATCTTTGGGAAGATATTCCTTACTGTTTGACTTCTTGTTATAAGTCTAATTGGGGTATTGACTTTGGCATTTTGCTGTTATCAATTGTAAATCACTTCAGCTGACCACACTAAAAGAAATCAGTGGCTATGTGGGCCTCTCGGACACTGCTGATTTCAACATTTTGATGTAATCAGTATCTTGTAGTGTGTTAGGGTCATTAATTAAATCTCAGATAAGTACTATCAGTATTGCTGAGTCCTACTACCACATACTAGAATTAAAGTGAAATTAACTTTAATGAAACCTCAAACAAATGTAGGCTGTCAAACTGTACAGTTGTTCAACTATAGTTTGCTCTGCAAATACAAACTAGTCCATAACATTGTGTTTACATAGTATGCACCTTAAACTTCTAAGCCATTAGGACATTTTCTTATTACTCAAGTGAAAAAGACCAATCTTGAGTAAAATGAGTGAGACTGAGTGCTCTGTCATTAGGTAATTGAGTTTAAATTTACATGACTGAATTGACTAAATTGAATTGAAAGCAAATTGACCCCCCAGCCCTGAAATTTACAAGAGAATGAGTTTAGGAGGCCTTGTTTGACTTTATTAGAAAAGGTGATCCCAATTTATTTCTAGTTAACCTCACTCTGGCCAGGCAAGTCAATTAAGTGTATGATTTTTATTTACACGACTGATGGATAACCTTCAAAAATCAATCACCCTGCCTGATTGAACTTATTACCCTCTTGAAGCCATGGACAATCTCATCAGTGTCCTGTAGAAGCTCTTAATAAATTGACTTTTCAGCTTCTGCAAGAGCTAGTGTTTTTCCATTGATGCCAGTGTGTTAACTGTTATATTTCAGTGATAATGTGATAATAAACTGATGTCTGTACCTCCATCAGAGATCAGGGTCAGTTGTTGAACAGCAGCTTTAAAAGTATAAATGTTTGTCACTTTTAGGGTGACAACATATACTTGATTTGAGTAATTCCACAAGCCTCACTGAGGTGTAAGGTTCAATAGGCTGAATGCGGATGTTATTGAGGAGTGATGGGGGATTTACCTCAATGTATTTATAACTGCTGAACCATTACATATATTTGTACCTCATTAGTAAAGTCAAAATAACCTAAAGAACATCAACAACTTCTGGCCTCTCCTTTCTCTCCCCGCTACAGAGAAACAACTGCATAGGTTTGTAACAAGACGTCTAAACAACTGCTATGTTTTGCTCTTAGGTCTGTCAAAAAGTCTGTAGTACAATTATAACCTGTACAGGAAGCTGTAACTAAAGCCCAGAAGAGCTCACATTACCTGTGTTGTACGGTCCCTGTGCTGGCTGTTATTCTTAGAATAGTAATAGTAAAAGATGCTTTTACTTGTTGCTATAAAAACAACAGACAGCTTTGTGCTGCTATGAACTATATATAGAACTATATATATATATAATCACTCTAGTGCCTTTTAGGTTTCTTTTTTTTAAATTTAGGATTGGCACTTTAAAATACTCCCCGAAAAGCTCAGTGACAATTTGAGCTGTCAAGATCGTAAAGCGCTTAGAGCAGGTTTTTTGTGTGTTCTTGTGGTAGTGGTTAGTTAGAGGTTAGTAGTGCCTTCTTGTTGTAAGGCCACCTACATTTTGACTTTGGATTGAGGATTGGATTTAAAAAATCTCCAGCTGTTTGCTGGCCCCAATGACAATCATTGATGTCAATGATCAGCCGTTATTGACAATGTTAGATATAATTTACATCCTTGACAAACACCACAGAAATATGTATAACTTTATTGGACTTTGGACCAATAGTTTCAAGGTTGAAATTAAAAGTTATCTGACTATTCCCATATGGTGGACACAGTTGGACATAGTGAAAATGTTTCTTAAACTAGTACATGGCCATCAATTGCAACAAAAAGCTTATTGAAATAGTGCATGGCCACAGTAAACACTATTGGGGATCATACAAATTAAATTACATTACAGCATACAGTTACAACACATGATGTTGCTATGCTGAATACAATAATATTTAAGTTATTTGAACAGCATCAGCAGTCATTACAACATCTTCTAATGAATACTCATCAGGTGGTATCACTTTGCCTGTTCAATGGCAGGAGAAACCATTATTTGAGTAATGTGGAATGGCTCTTTAAGTGTCCCCAGGTAAAATCATCTGCTTTGCTCCTCTCTTCTGCAGCACCAGTCAATGACAACAATTAGCTATAGCCTCCAGTGCTGTCTTTGTCCTCAAGGTTAGATATAGCCTAGAGCCTAGCACAGTAGCAACGCAATGGGGCATTGTTACATGAAAAGATAATAAAAAATATATGTTGAAATAGTCAAAATTTTGTGTAAGACGGGTGTATATAGTGTATTTTCTCAGGAAAAGAAGTACACATATTTATCATGATCAGTTTTGTTAGGTAGTCATTTCAGTCATTCATTAAGCTAAATGCCAGCTTCTGCTTCCAGCTTGTCAAATGTGAGTATTTGCTGCTTTTCCCAGTTTAATTTAATTGTAAATTAAATATCTTTTTGTCACACAAAACTAACCTTCTGATAGGCGTTTTTTAAATATTTACTGACATTTTTAGACTAAAAGATTATTACAAGATCTATATATTACTAGAAAATATTTTTGTTATTTGTTATTATTTAAGTAGTTGGGAGATAAATTAATAATGAAAATCCTCATTATTTGGAGTCCTGTGAATTTTAAATGAATGAATGATTTAAAATGAAAATGAAAGTTTGAAGTAGTTTGATTTTTTCAACCTATGAGAGTGAGATGACTAAGGACACAAACAAGCACACCTAAAGAAAACATCATGTGTAATACTCACACACACTATGTTTCTAAGTAAAATCAATATTTTGAAGAAAGACTAAGTGATCCATTGAATTGAAATAATTATGAAAGCATGTTCTCACACAGACGTGGTAACCAACTAATCAAGATGTCATGGCCCCTTCTGCTCCCTGCTCCCCTCCCCAACTTGGCCTCTTCTTGCCCTTTTCCTTACTCCTCTCTACTTGCATCTTCTCCACGTTATCTCTTTGCCTTTCTCCCACTCCCACTCTGTTCCTCCACTGGCCCCGCCTCCCCCTCCTCACCCTTTCTCCCTGTCTTTTCTATGTCTCTCTATCAGGAGGAGAAGAGAGGCTCCCCAGAGGGATTGTGGTTCGTTCCCGCTGCCGCCTACACTGGCTTAATGAGGAGCCTGCGGGAAGGGGTGAGTGTCTCTGTGTACGTCTGCGTGTGTCTGTTTTTGTGTCTGTGCCTGTGTAGCTGTGACTAAGTCTCTCTCACTGTGTGTGCCTGCGAGTGTGTGTGTACAAGTGTGTGGCAGGGGATCCCTGTGAACAGTAATGATGAGGCAGCTGTGGGCCTAAAGCCTTGTTTGCCAGCTGCAAGTCAAGGGCATGCAGAGCAGTCACACACATGCACGCACGCACACTGTTACCTGCATCAAACACAACCCTTTACTGCTCAGCAGCCTGACCTCAGCAGCAATTAGGACCCTCCAGACATACATGTACAGTAGATGGAGCAGAAACACAAGCAAAAATATAGATAGCTCTTTCCTTTTTTGCTTGCTTTGCTTTTTCTCCTCTCTGTCAACTCTCTTTTTCTATTTAATTATGCTTCCCTTCTTATATTAGGCCTGTCATAAAGTAAAATTATACATTATGACTTTGGTTTGTATTATAGTAACAAATTGACAGCTGTGTCCTAAAATGTTTTAAGAAATATACAGGTATCATCAATGTTAGCATCGTGCTTATGTTGATTAGAGGTTGATCTTATTTTAGTTGGGACCCTGTGTTTCTTAACTTCAGCACTAAGTGCCTGTGTTTCCTAAGATGTGGCTTGCCTGATCTCCTCTGGCAAATTGTTCCAGAGCGATGGGACTGAGAGCAAAGGCCCGGTCGCCCTCGGTTTTCTATCTAGATATTTGAATGTCTAAAAGGGACCCACTGGAGGATCTCAGGCTACACTTTATTAACTGATATACTCTATTCACGTGATAATTGAAATTTCAAAATCAGTTCATTCTAAAACATACAGGTAGCAAATGTAATGAAGCTAAAATCTGAGTTATATTTACTCTACTGTATATGTACTGTTAGGATTAGTGTGGAGTTTGGCAGCTGCATTTTGATTTAACTGAAGTCTGGAAAGGTTGTGTTTATGTAAAGGAAGAGAAGGACATGGACAGATGTTGTTTTGTCTCTCAGAGGTAGAAGAGGTCTTACTGTGGTGGCCCACTATAGCAGAATGAATATAGATGAAACTCTGGTCTGCACAGTTGTCAGCTAGTACCTACTGTTGCTTCATTACCACTGGGAGTGTAGTGGGGGTGTTCATGAACGGTGTGTGTGTGTGTGTGTGTGTGTGTGTGTGTGTGTGACAGGAGCAAGGAGACGGGTTGAGGGGAGGAGAGAGGAGGTTGACTTATTTATCATTATTGAGCTGTGAGAGTAGGCTGACGGAAACACACACACACACACACACACACACACAGCCAGCCTTAGGGACCAGACACTCATCCCCAGACCCAACCTGCCTCTATCTCTTTCCATCTCTTCCTCTCACCCTCCTCCCTTTCTCCACCCTGTCTATGTTTCTACCTCTCCCTGACTGGCTGTTTTTCTTGTGGATGCACAAGTATATTTCCTATTAAATTACACAGCCATCTAAATAGTCTAACTTTGTCTCATGGGCATTACACTCCTGGAGTTAACAAGGTGGTCACACTATACCATAGCTTACTATACGTCGTATAGTTGTACTGTTGAGATATAACTATATAATTTTTAATGCAAAAATGCCATATATTTGTGGGACATTTTAGGAATACATAAAAACTCCATGCCCAATCAGCTCAGGATGCGCTCGAACCAGCATTTATCATAATCGATTCCAGAGAAAAATGACATGGTTTGCAGACAGGTGTGAGACAGTCGAGGACACAATATGCCCCTTCAATAAACTGTGTCACTGTAACTTTTCGTCCTGTTTGCAACCCGTGACTTCAGTGGTATTGTGGCTGACGAGTGCTTGCATGCCTCCCACTAGCTAGCTGTAATAAGTACTGCAGTTCTTAGTTAAAAGCATGCTTATGTAATTTTTGGAAGTTCACTTCTGAAGTTAGTGACCCAAATTTATTTCACATTTCAGTGTCCTGATCAAATGTTTTTAGCCCCAATACTGATGCATATTCTTTTATGTTGGCTATCTGCCTGATCAGCCCCAATACTAATCCCCAGGACCGGCTTGAGACGGCTTTAATTACTTCATTTGTCAAAAGTAAACAATGTAAATTTGTAGAAACTCCTACATTTTGGGATAGTATAGCTGTGACAACTTGCCAATAATTAGATACAAAAAATACAGTTTTAACTGATATATCTGAAGATTTTGAAGGACAATAATAGGATGTCGGACTAGAGATAAGGTGTTACAGCCACTGTTAGTAACTGTAAACTCTGTCAGCAAACCTCTCACTTGTTTGCTGCTATACCATCTTCTTCATCTTCCTCCTCCCTTGTCCTTTTCTTGGATCCTCCAGACCCTGGGCTGACACTGGGTCTTCTTTCTCAGTGTCACTGTCACTGTCAGAATGAGACCATCTCAACAAATAAAATACTAACTTGAATCCACAATATCGTATTGTTTATCCTAATTATTTGCACATTCACATACATTACAATGTTCTCCACCCTACTTGCAATAAAAAAGACAATAATTCTTATCACTAGAAACTTTCACATTGTATATTTGGCACATTAATGTGTTTTTATTGAATATTTATTTATTTATCTGACTGCCCACTAGTTGGCCACCACCTATTTACACTTATAGCTGAATTGGAAACACACTCTTTTTGTGAGTTCAGTCATCAAGGACAACCAAGAGGCTCTGTAAAGCCAGCTAACACAGAAATAGTTATGAGTCTAAGCCCACATTACAGTGTTGTCTTTCCGGCCTATCAGTATTTACATGTGAATTTTGCCACTATCCATTAGCTATACCCGCTTATCCTTTAGGGTCGTGGGGGATTGGGCGAGCGGCGGGGTACACCCTGTACAGAGACAGACAACCGTTCACACTCAAATTCACAATTTAGTGATCTTATTAAGAAAATAAATGGTAGATTAATTTACAGTCCCTCTAAAGTCAGATAAGGGATACATTAGCTGTCCCCACTGGTCAAATCGACTTTCAGGAATACTCTCTGTTCATTGATATTAGACTATTTTTTACACACAGACCCATAAAATTACAAGCACTAGTTAATTTAACTATTGCTTTTCTGTAATTTACTTCAATTTTTAAAAAAGTCATTAGTCTCTTGTGAACAAAAGCTAAATAAGAAACTATTGAGAAAATAGTATTTTTTCATACCACTTATCCACATCTGCGTACATGGCTTTAAAAAAACAACCTTAATTGAACCAGAGAAGTATCATGGAGATCCTGGCCCTCTTTTTCAGATATTCACTGTTCACACTCCCACAGTTACACACATTCATACCTGGAAACTGCCCCAGTCTGATCTGCTGGCCACAGAGCAACTCCACAGTTTGGGATTACGGGCCTTGCTCACGTGCACCTCAGGCGTTGGTGGGGTCAACGCTCCTTTTTCAATTTCCCTGCCCAGATTTATCCTGGGCAAATAAATTGTACTCGTAGATGGCGGTGAATGTTTTGCACCTGACCCATGTCAGCTTTTTCAGAGCAACAACATTTTTCAACATCTAATAAAATGTTAGTGAAAAAACCTGGAGTGATGCAATGCGTTATCTGCTTGAGATCATAGTGCACAATATCTTATGATATTTAGTAACTTCTGAGACTGGAGTAGAATAAGTTCACTGTGAAACATCAGGGTCGTGAGCAGTCGACAATATATGTGTGTTTTAACTGCTTCATTTCTTTGCATGTGAACTTTTTCATAGGAAAACAACAAATAAACACAAACTAATTTACAATATGTATGTTTACTGATATGAGATTTACTGTAGGTTTGGAAGCCATTTTTATTATGCTTCTCTTTCTTATACTTCCCAATATGACTGCTGCTTGTTAGATCTTTTTCCCAGCTGTCATTTTGACTTGTCCAACACAGGTCTACAGCAATAATAACAGTAATAATAGTGCTCCCGTGTTAGTTTAGCAACAAAGAAAAGTTATCGAAATCAGCCAGAGGTTTTCACAGAGGTTGAGTTGCTAGCTAAAGGTGCATCTCAGAAAATTACAATATCATGAAATTTTTCTTCTGTAATTTAAGTCAAAAAGTTAAACTTTCATATATTCTAGATTCATTACACCTTTTTTAAATTTTAATCTTAATGATTACGGCTTAAAGCTCATGGAAATCAAACATCCATATCTCAAAATATTAGAATAAAGAATGTATAATACAGAAATGTTGACCTCAAAAGAGCCTTTAATCTCTTAGTCTGCTTCAGTACACACAACCACAATCATCTTCAGACTTGACAGTTGTTCAGAAGACACTCAGTGACAGCCTCCACAATAAGGGTAAGCCACAGAAGGTCTTTGCTGAAAGGGCTGGCTGTTCACAGAGTGCTGGATCAAAACATATTCATGGAAAGTTGACTGGAAAGTTTAAGTGTGGTGTGAAAAGGTGCACAAACAGGGATGACCGCAGCCTTGAGAGGATTGTCAAGCAAAGCCAAGTCAAGAACTTGGGGAGCTTCACAGACGTGTCCTGGAAATGAGATACAAGTGTCGCATTGCTAGTGTCAAGCCACTCCTGAACCAGAGACAATGTCAGAAGTGTCTTACCTGAACTAAGGGAAAAAAGAACTGGAGCTTTGCTCAGTGGTCCAAAGTCCTCGTTTCAGATGAAAGTAAATTTTGCATTTCATTTGGAAATCAAGGTCCCAGAGTCTGGAGGACAAAATCAAAATCCAAGTGTGAAGTTTCCACAGTCAGTGATGATTTGGGGTGCCATGCCTCTGCTGGTGTTGGTCCAGTCAGGAGATTTTTGAGAGCATTTCATGTTTCACATCATCTGCTGACAAGCTTTATGGAGAGGCTGATTTCCTTTTCCAGCAGGACTTGGAACTTGCCCACAGTGCCAAAACCACTAGTAACTGGTTTGCTGACCATAGTATTACAGTACGTGACTGGCCAGCCAGCTCGCCTGACCTGAACCCCACAGAGAATCTATGAGGGATTGTCGAGATGAAAAGGAGAGACACCAGACCAACAATACAGATGAGCTGAAGGCCGCTATCAAAGCAACCAGGGCCTCCATAACACCTCAGCAGTGCCATGGCGTGGCATAGAGGCCATCAATGCCACTGCACTGATGCAGTAATTCTTGCAAAAGGAGGACCAAGTACTAAGTGCTTAAATTAACCATTTCCAGAACTGTTCAACTTTCAGCAGACCGACATTTCTGTGTTATACATTCTTCATTCTAATATTCTAATGTTTTTATGATATGGATTTTTGAAATATGAAAACATTTGAGCCAGGCAGCTTTAAATAAAACATTTGAGCTAGGTAACTGCAAAAGATAAGTCAAATATTGGATGAGGCCATTTAAGATTCAAAGACATTGATTGTCTCTATTGGTTTTACTTTACCTTGAGTTAAAAACTAAATATTTGTTTACTGCTTCACGGTGTAGGGGATGTAAAGTTGGTTGCAGTTGGCTTACTTACAGCGCCAAGACCCTGTCTAATGCGCTCTGGGCAGTGTGGTTTTGATGCGTTTCCTGATCCCCTGGATCACCCCAGCCCCCTCCGCTGCTGTTGAGAGTTTTCCTGATTTACAAGTTAAGGGGGATAGGGAGGGATAGAGATCGTTGTACTAGAAGAAGGAGTCGACTCGGGGGGGGCAGAGCCAAAGTGAGGACGGTGGTTTCACCAGTGCAGAGGGGGGTAGTGGGGGATGGCAGGGAATGACAGAGAGAAGGAGAGAGAAAGATCAGTGCAGTGGGAGAGGGGGAGTGGATGGCATGGAGTGAAAGGCAGGTTTCCAGGCCAGACTTGAGCTGCAGGAAATTATTTATGAGCCTGAACAAGATGATGCTTCTGCTGCCTATGATGGAAAATCTGTGTGTGTGTGAGAGTGTGTGTGTGCGAGTGCAGCAGAAATAATGTGTGAACAGTATTACAGTGATAGAAGCCAGGGGGCAAAATGCAGAAATCCCCCTTATGCACGCACGCACCCACACACACACACACACACACACACACACACACACACACACACACACACACAGCAATGGTGAGCCTATTAATGATTTATCACTATCTTCCACAAAGGAGAGGAGAACAGAGGGGAGCTCTCAAAGACAGTCATGGGTCCTGCCCTTGTGTTTCTAACATAAGATGACCACTCCATGTACATGCACGTACACACACAAAAAGATGCACACATGGTCTGAGTACAAACCATTGTGTTATGTTTTAATATACTGTGTTGTATTCATTAGCACATTTTTTAGGAACGAGTCCTTAACAAATAGAAAACGGAGGAAAGTATGACTGACAACAGTGTGCATCTGTGTACCTTTCTGTCCGTCTCTCCTTTTCCTATGTCAGATTGTCTTTCTGTACTGCCTTTTGTCCCTGTTAAGGCAGTATGCCTGTTTCTCTTTGCCTACCTGTAAGCCTGTTTCTGTATCTGTTTGTTTCTTTGTATTTGCCTGTTAGTTTACATATGCTGGTCTGTCTTCCTACCCATTTGTCTATTTTCACCTCTACTTGTTGCTCTCTTCTGCAGTTTTGTCTTTTCCTCTTACTTCACCCCTCACTGTCTGTCGGATAGCCTTGTTCGTCAGACAGTCTGTCTCTCTCTTTGAGTGTGGCTATTAGTGGTGTTAGATGAGCTGTGTGATGCTGATAGATGGTCTCTGTGTCTCTGTCATAGGGGCTCATTCAAAACCAGGTGCACTGGCTTCTAAAGGACTTTAATTACAGCGGGAAACCACATCAGACATGTGAACACGCGCACTTGTGCGCACACAGGCATACACACCAAATCCAGCGTCAAGTCATGGGATGTAGTTTTTGTGATCTCTTTCTTATTGAGACTCAGAGGCCAGGTGCAAACATGTTTGGATATAAAACTAATCTACTGATAGACACTTGAAGACAGGATTTTATTGTTCCATATCTGCCTAGCCTTTTAACTCTTTTCATCTAAAAACAGAGGTTTTTCCAACTTTTTTTAGCCAGAGGTTCAAAGTGCGTAAATCTTATCTGTCAGCCCTGAGCTACAGAGAAAGGGAGATTTTTGTTTTAACCCAGTTGCCAGGAAGCCAGTTAGTCATGTAGAAACCTGACGAAAAAGGTTGAAATCCTACTGGAGATGAAATGAAGGGAACTGAAATGGAAGAATCTATGTTTTGCGAGAGTATTATATGCATCTTTAATGGTCATAAAAAAGGATGAGAACCCAGAGATCACGGCTGGATGTTTAAAGTGAGGATGTATGAGAGTTGGTATGTCATTTAATTAGATCTGCCTGTGACACCTGGAAGGCTGAACCTTATGATTTAAATCTACCAAATGTTAGTTCCTTACTGATTTATAATCTATACCAATCATTGAGGAGGACATAAAGAGTAGAAGCAGTTAAGTCAGAGAAACATTTCTAATATTTGAGATAACTAAGGATTTTACATTTACTTTGGAATAACAAAGTTGGTGTTACAATGACTCAGTCATGTGTCTGTATGATATACCAGATCCAACATGCCCAATAGCACCACCTAAATGGAGAGCAGTTGTTAATGAAAGGATAGTCCTGTTTTTTTGAAGAGGGTCTACATGAGGAACTTGTCCATAGTCGGTGCATTACCTGCAGTAGACATGTCCACATTTTGGTGAAGCAGAGAGTTGTACCGGCATGGAAGCAGCAAAATGTATTTTATCCAGCTAAAAGAAGGCCCACTGGGGAAAAATCAGTTCAAGTGTATGCTATATTTAGAGATATTTACAGTGCTTTACCTTAGTGCAGACAGATTTCCTTGGGAACTACATTTTCTCAACTCTGGTTGCATTATACAATGCGCAGCACATGTGCACTTACGTGCGGTAAGGTAAAGCACTGAGAATTTCTTCTTTTTTTTTTATAGGAAAGCCTTTGCAAAAATTTTACTTTTTTAATTTCTTTAATGTTGACTTTCTGGAGATGTGAGGTTTAAGTAGGACAATATAATATAATGGATAATAAAATGTGTGTGTTTCTTGGATGAACTTCCTAAAACTGGGAGAAAGAATAACTTACTCTCTCCTCTGTCTCCTGCATTTCTCTCTGTGCTTCATAATGATGGAGTTTCTTGCATGAGCAACATGTTTCTCACCACATGTAAGGATATCTCTCTCTCTCTTTCTTTCTCTCTCTCTTTTTTAGTCTCCCACTCTCCTACTCTGTGTAGTTCCTGGCAGGGCTACAGTCTATTAAACACACAGACAGTTGGTGCTCCCCCGTGGGCTCATTAGTGAACTGGCCCGCACGGCCTGGGGAATGCTGGAACAGACCATTCTAATAGTTCCCAGAGGGGTGCCAGAGGATTCATTATATTGTCGTGCTACAAAGTCCCTTGGCGTTGAATACGCAATGTGATGTCCTATGTTGGATTAATAGATATGTTATTTAAGCGATCGGTTGTGATTAGAGTTCCCTTGTGGTTGAACAGGATGTGTCTTTAATTTTGATAAAATGCTAAATAACCGTGAATCACAGCCTTACTGTTGATGCATTGTAAAATGCCAGAGGTATGTCCATGCCTCATAAGAGAATCAAGATTTATCTCAATTATAAAAGGTGCATTTTATTTCTGTCTTTGCAGGACAGCAGAGATTTTATTTTGCTGTTATTGGGGATTTGCCTAAATCTTTCCATGAAATTGAAAATATGGTGTAAATTATAAAAACACAGGGCTTAACACCTGATCTGACATTGTGATCTTTCTGATGAACAGCAGCTACAGTCAGTTTGAATGAATGTCTATCATAAAAGATTCCTATGGTGTTCACTTTCAGTTTTCATTCTATAACATGAAACATTTTATTTTGTCATATTTTGCCAAAACTGTGACTGTTTGAACTATACTGAGCACACAGATGGACAGCACAAAAGTGGATTATTTGAACATTTGTTAGTATTTCGGTCCATTGTAGACGACATGAATGAAGTTATAAACAAACCAAAAACTGTGTACTGCCAGTTTTCAAGCTAATAGGGAGGGAGTGAGTTTGATATTAAAAGGACAGATTTTCAGTGGAGTAATACTGTAATTGTTGGATTTTGGATTTAAATCTCTTGTTTCTTAAATGTTGTGCATTGCATGAATATACAAATGCATTGACAGCCAGTGCAGTTATGTGTGAAATACACTACAATTATGTTGCGAAATATTGTCTTTATTTTTATTATTTTTCAGAACTACCATGATAAATTAGCATGGTGAAATGAATGTTTCAGCTATTATTATGAACCTTTACCACAAAATACAGCTAACTGTGTTTTATGAATAGGCCCTATTGTATCTCATATCTGGTGAGAGTAGCGTCGAAGTGATGTAACACAGTGAAACACAATAATAACCTGACAGAGGCAATCACTCCCGTTCTACTTCCTGTCTTTCTCCACAATGACTTTCCTGGAAAAACTCATTTCCTCAGCTACAGAAATTTCATTAGCCTGGCCCCATTGTCTGAACACAAACAACTATTCTCTACTCAGGCAAAGGTGTGTGGGCACATACAGTATACACATAGTATACACACACAAACACTTGCACACTAACTCATACACACTTACATGCAACCTCTTTCTCATTTTTATATTGAGGTGAGGTTGAGAGCTAACCTAATTGTCAATTTGTAATTGCGTTAGTTCTTTGTTCATTTTTGCCTTTTGGTGAACGACATTTTTCTTTAATCAGTAGAGTTTGTAACTTGACAATGAACCAGAAAATGTGTTGCTCACAATTGCGTTGTATAGCAAAATAATTTTTGAACACAAAGCGCTATGCTATGCTCTGTTATTAGGATGCCTATGCACACATCAGCATGAAAGCTAAAGCTGCTTTACTATATATAGTACAACAGAAGACATCACCACTGTTTTTGTACTGGCCCTTTGGGTGAACGCAAAAGGCTTTTCGGGAAATAGTGTAGTATGATCTTTCAGTCTATATTGTCTCTATGCATGTTGACTATGTTAACTAGGGTCTTGGGTAGTGATGTGTAGACCCAGGAGAGGACACGGCCTTGTTGTCAGGTGTAACAAAAAGAGTTTATTTACAAACTGCAAAGTTAGTGGGGTTTTGAAGGGAACCTAGGGTTGGCAGGTGGAGGAGTGGATTGTGTAGCAAAGTTGCGGTTAAGGCGGCTGGCAAGCTATGGCTTGTAGAGGGCTGTTGAGTAAGGCAAAGTGGCTGGAAGAGCGAGGAGTGACACGGCGCTGGAAGTCTGCAGCAAAAGAGAAAAACAGAAGAGATCCAACTTGAGATCCAAAATGTCACAAAAAACACTAGAAGCACAAGAGAGAAGAAGTTTGGCCGATCTTTCAACAGAGTGGTAATGAACTGATTGCCAGCAGATGTGGAGCACATTTTAGTCAGACTCCTTACTTATTTTCAACGTTTTATTATCATCTAAACACATGAACTAAACAGGAATGATCAGCCTTGAGTGACTGAATGAAAATTACGATAAATGTAGTAAAAAGTGTTTCTGGCTGATAGACATACTCTCCGACCCTCTGACTTTTCTTATCTCCATGAGAAAAGTTATTGGGTGAATTAACAAAAAAAGTTGTATGTGGTGCTCTTGTTGTCTAATTGGGTCGACCGAGTACTGATTGGCATTTTGAGATAATCAGTATCAGCCAATAAACATACAGTGCCTTGCGAAAGTATCCGGCCCCCTTGAACTTTGACCTTTTGCCACATTTCAGGCTTCAAACATAAAGATATAAAACTGTAATTTTTTGTGAAGAACCAACAACAAGTGGGACACAATCATGAAGTGGAACGAAATTTATTGGATATTTCAAACTTTTTTAACAAATAAAAAACTGAAAAATTGGGCGTGCAAAATTATTCAGCCCCCTTAAGTTAATACTTTGTAGCGCCACCTTTTGCTGCGATTACAGCTGTAAGTTGCTTGGGGTACGTCTCTATCAGTTTTGCACATCGAGAGACTGAAAATTTTGCCCATTCCTCCTTGCAAAACAGCTCGAGCTCAGTAAGGTTGGATGGAGAGCGTTTGTGAACTGCAGTTTTCAGTTCTTTCCACAGATTCTCGATTGGATTCCGGTCTGGACTTTGACTTGGCCATTCTAACACCTGGAGATGTTTATTTGTGAACCATTCCAGTGTAGATTTTGCTTTATGTTTTGGATCATTGTCTTGTTGGAAGACAAATCTCTGTCCCAGTCTCAGGTCTTTTGCAGACTCCATCAGGCTTTCTTCCAGAATGGTCCTGTATTTGGCTCCATCCATCTTCCCATCAATTTTAACCATCTTCCCTGTCCCTGCTGAAGAAAAGCAGGCCCAAACCATGATGCTGCCACCACCATGTTTGACAGTGGGGATGGTGTGTTCAGGGTGATGAGCTGTGTTGCTTTTACGCCAAACGTTTTGCATTGTTGCCAAAAAGTTCGATTTTGGTTTCATCTGACCAGAGCACCTTCTTCCACATGTTTGGTGTGTCTCCCAGGTGGCTTGTGGCAAACTTTAAAGGAGACTTTTTATGGATCTCTTTAAGAAATGGCTTTCTTCTTGCCACTCTTCCATAAAGGCCAGATTTGTGCAGTATACGACTGATTGTTATCCTATGGACAGAGTCTCCCACCTCAGCTGTAGATCTCTGCAGTTCATCCAGAGTGATCATGGGCCTCTTGGCTGCATCTCTGATCAGTCTTCTCCTTGTATGAGCTGAAAGTTTAGAGGGACGGCCGGGTCTTCGTAGATTTGCAGTGGTCTGATACTCCTTCCATTTCAATATTATCGCTTGCACAGTGCTCCTTGGGATGTTTAAAGCTTGGGAAATCTTTTTGTATCCACATCCGGCTTTAGACTTCTCCACAACAGTATCTCGGACCTGCCTGGTGTGTTCCTTGTTCTTCATGATGCTCTCTGCGCTTTAAACGGACCTCTGAGACTATCACAGAGCAGGTGCATTTATACGGAGACTTGATTTCACACAGGTGGATTCTATTTATCATCATTAGTCATTTAGGTCAACATTTGATCATTCAGAGATCCTCACTGAACTTCTGGAGAGAGTTTGCTGAACTGAAAGTAAAGGGGCAGAATAATTTTGCAACGCCCAATTTTTCAGTTTTTTATTTGTTAAAAAGGTTTGAAATATCCAATAAATTTCGTTCCACTTCATAATTGGGTCCTACTTGTTGTTGATTCTTCACAAAAAATTACAGTTTTATATCTTTATGTTTGAAGCCTGAAATGTGGCAAAAGGTCGAAAAGTTCAAGGAGGCCGAATACTTTCGCAAGGCACTGTAAAGCCCTAAATTTCCTCAGTCACCATCATCTTTTCTAAATGTTAACATGTTTCTCCCATCCTAAATGGCAGCACTTCTAATCTAATACTGGCTAGGGTTAAATATATATTGTTATATTGTAGAGAGCAGTTGAATGACATCAGTTCTGACAAACTGTATCCTGCTCACCAGTTTCAGATAATATTTGAATATTGTTTAGGCTAAATTTGTGAGAGGACATGGACAGTCCTACTTTCTATGTTACAGCTATGTGTAGGATGTTTTGAAGTGAAATACATTAAATGGTTCATTTCCTGCGGTGAGAGCTCTTCATTCTCTCCTGTTGAAAATTGTTTATTGTGTTTTCCAGATTTAGTTATCAATATCAACTTAAATTCATCATTTCAGTTAATAATATATACTTGTTGAAAGTACCTGGTTCATAATTTTTCCAAAGTGGATATAAATATTTCATTTTATGTCTGTTTTGCAGGATGATTCCATAGTTCATCACATGGCTGCAAAAGCCATAGAGAACATCTCCACCACTGTCTCTGGCCCCTCCCATCACCTGGTTACCACAGAGATAGGCTCCGCCCTGTGGTACCTGTTCACTCACTCCACAGTGGAGGCTGTCAGAGTCACTGCCATCTCAGTCAGTTCACATGCATGAAAACAGACACAGATACATATGCACACACTAACATCTTCGTGGGACCAACAAACAGGCAGCCAAAACATTAACTGTAAATACGTAACTGTTTGTAACTGAAAAGGCAGACTGCTGGTACAAATTTAAAAAAATGTTTTTCAAGTTATTCAAACTCAAGGTAAAAGCAGGCAAAGATGCTTGAACTGCTTGTATTTTTGTGATTGCTGATGAAAAACTATTATAAATGTTGTCTCTGTTGTCTAAATAATGAAAATGAAAGACCTTCTAATGCTAATGTGACAACAAATGACTTATTGTAAATCTGCCAACTTATCTTTACACACCAAATATCTAGATGGGCACTTCCTTCTTAAAGCACTAGCAGCTTAACATCAGTGCAACATGGCATCATAAGGGAACAGAATCCGGTCTGTCCCTATGTCTCCAGTCTCTTTCTAGGTTAACCCGGGTGGTCCCAGCTGTCTTCTCGGCAGTGATTGACACCTGTGGCCCTGCGGCCATCTTGGAGGGCATGGGCGGAGCAGGAGCCAGGGTCCAGCAGCACCTGCTCACTGCTATGGCCACTGCCCTATTCACCTCACGCACCCAAACGCACCGCGTCACACAGAGCACGGTACGTGTATACTATAATGCCAACCTGCATAAGAATATAAGAATATATTTCAGAATGTCAAAATATATCAACTGGACTAAAAGCAACCTAGACACAAACAACCACAATGTTAGATTTTATTGATATTGCTACAGAGAAATTCTGCTGTAGATTTAGATGGCAACATTACTACTGGGTAGTGTTTGATGTTTAGAGACGTTTACGAGGGACAGTGACTAATAGGGAGTTTTTACACAAGGACAGAGAGATGAAAACACAACATGAGTAAAAAATTTAACTAGCTTCAGATTCTCTAAATCTTTCCTTCGTGTTCTCTCTCTCTCTCTCTCTCTCTCTCTCTCTCTCTCTCTCTCTCTCTCTCTCTCTCTCTCAGTCAGTCTCAGTCTGTCTATCTTTCTTTCTTTCTTTCGTACAGTTCATGAACCAGTGCTGAACTGTGCATGAACTCATTTGTCAGGATTGCTTATTTAATTTTTCATAAGACAGCCCATCTAGTGTGTATGCACAGTGCTAATCTTTGTAAGGCAGAGGGGCTGAAATTGATTTGAAGGTTTTTAACTTGGAGTCTGGCATTGGTAATTGACTCTGAACTGAATTTATTTGCATTGAGCATTTCCAATTTAACACCAGAATACAAACTTAGTACTTCAACTCTGCTATAATTATACACTGATATGCATTCACCCCCTTCTCTCTCCCCCCTCTCTTTCCCTTGGCACAAAGACAGACAGTCCAAGAGTTTGTTTACACAGAACTCTGTCTGTTAGTGTGTGTGTGTGCATGCATGCACATACACTAATTTGTAGAGTGTGTCAGTATCTGTACTAATTGGCTGAAGGAGCGCGCTGCTGCCTTCTACTTCAGCAAAGCATTATGGGTAGTGGGGAGGGACTTATCAGCAAGGCACACACTACTGGGCTTTGAAATTAATTAACTTGGTGTGTCGTCCCATAAACACACATGCATGCACACTCGCTCACACACATAGTCAGAAGTGTATGGTGTTGGTGATAATGATAATGGTAATGAATGTTGGCCAGTCACAAATTTTTTCTATCCAGTTACTGCCGCTGAGTTTATGCTGAGTGAATGGATCTCTAAAGTAGCTGTAGGCTACGTGTGTGTGTCTGTGTGTGTGTTGTGTGCATGTTGTGATAATGCAGAGTCTGAGCTGATTAAGTTTTAGCCTGTTAGTTGAGGCATTTTCAGAAAAGAAATGTTTTTTGGACACCTTATGGAAAACATTAAATTGAATTATTTTTTTATTTATTTGCATACATTATTTGGATACATTGCAGTGATATATTTTCATAAGATATATATATATATATATATATATATATATAGTGTTTTTCTCTTCATACTTATTTCATACTACATGAATTAACCTACATATTTGGGATGCTAGGTGTTACTTTGCTACGTGAAAGTCTGTTCCATAGAGCTGACGGGTATTTAAATTGCAAAGCTTAGTAGTATATTGGACTGTACACCAGCAGAAACATCCATATCCAGTCAGGAAGACTTTCACTTTATTCATTTGTGTTTTTATGTTTTGTAGGATTTGGTGTTGCAAGTGCTGCGTTGTCTAGAGAGTCCATCCACTGTAACAAGAGCAAAAGCATTACTACTACTAATTCTACTAATACAGGACAACACACACACTCTGCTTTACTGCTGTCAACACAGGTAATACACACTCAACCACACACCTACACACACAAGTGTGAACACGCACCAAACACACAAGGTCTCTTCCTCAAGAATACGTAATTAAAACATCCTCTTTACCTGATTATTATATATACATTTGTGAGCAACAACTACAAAGTATGGTTGTATGAAAATTGACCCATCTCATATGTCTAGTGGATATTCGAAGGTGTTCATAAACAGCTCTTTGAGTTAGATGATCTAAATTTCTTTTTAAAGCATTGTGAAAGCAAACATTCTCTATGAGACCCGACCCAGCAGAGAAGCAGCTCTGGAATGGAGGATACACCAGATGTGATAAAATAGATAAGAGATCAGTGGTTGATCTATCCTGTTTACTTTGGAGGCACACCATTTTTATGTCATAACACGTGGATCCATCTTAAGACTGATTTAACTGATGTTTTACCACATAGTATATCCCCTGCACCTGCCTACTGACTGACTGTACTGAGATTTGGACAATTGAAGCTTACTTAAATCTCCACTCAGTCTGTCAGACCACTGGCTAATAATTTTCTCTGGAATGTAGTTGCCCATGTTCATATATAGACTGTCAGAGAACAAACAAATAACATCTGTGAACTTCATTTCAGGGTGGGATTCCCCTTTAATTATTTAGCTGTAGCTTTCAGAGAGTGATCTCTTAACCAGCTACACTATAACTAAAACTAAATTCCCTCTTCAGTATATGTTGTTGTGATGGGGCAAATTTTAAGGTTTTTGTTTTTGTGGTATTATTCATTTGAAAGAAATGTGCATTTGTACTAACTACCACAATAATAACGTCACATAATTTTGTTTGGGGTGTATATAATGTCTAGTTCTAACCCTGCAGTCCTGTTAGTATAGTCCAGGTGGCTAGTGTGATTTATTGATTGCTGTGGAGGAAAGATAGCCCCCTCCTGTCAGTTTAAGAGCTTTTCATTTTGGCTAGGTGGTGTGCAGTAGCCCACTCTAAGAATGCTTCCACAGCAATTGACTTGATCTGAAAACATTATCTACTTGTGAAAGTGACTTGTGTTTGAGAGTTATAGGCAATAGACAGTTGAGCTGTTAACTGTACTGCCACACAGCAGATGACCAGGCCTGAGCATGTTTACTTCATAGTTTTCCAAGTTTTCTTGGGTCCACACTAAAATGCTAGACTGGAATTTTCAGATTACTCTGGAGAGCATTTTAGAAAAGCTTTCATTTTGGTTGTGGACCATAGCAGCTTAATGTGAACAGAGAAAAAAAGAAAAATTATTACATTTAACCGACTTAGTGTGAAGGTTTCATACAATAAACTAAGTTAAAGGGATAGTTCTGGTATCTTGAAATGGGACTATACTAGGGTTGGGCCGATAGATGATGCCATCGTCCATTTGATACCACAGACATTACGACGTTGTGCCGGCATCGTGATTTTAGCCACCCTCATGTAAATTTTTCACATTATACCTCCCTGTGAAAGGTTTTAATCCGCACAAACATTATTATTATTATTATTATATATTTAAATATACTGCTTTGCACAGAACTCAGTCTTTTTTCCATATTTTTCTACCTGCAATCCATTATCACGGCACAGCAGCAAGTGTGCTGCATAGTGTTGTAGTCAAGACCGCACAAACCAAGTCAAGACCAAGACCAGAGTTTATTGAGTAGAGACCAAGACCGAGGAAGGATGAGACCGAGTCAAGACCAAGACCAGTTCCCCACATTACATGACAAGCAATAAAATGTGGAACAAGATCACAGGTACTTCTTATATTGATCTGAAAGATCCACATTCCCATTGAAACACCCACATACAAACACTAAGAGCTTAAATCAACGTAAGTATCTTTATTCAACACACCTTTTCCATGCTGACCTTCGCGGGGAGGGGGGACAGTCATTAACGGGAACAACACATTTTTAATTAGGGTTATTGGTTTCATTTGAAGCAGTACATTTTACATCCAATCAAAGTTAGGATGTTAACAAATAAATCAGAAAATGCAAAAGCAGTTTATTTATAAAATGTTACGATCTTGATTGGTCTTGAAATAAAATCCTGAGTCCTCAAAGTTCGAGACCGAGACAAGACCGAGTGCAAATGCGGTCAAGTCCGAGTGGTCTTAAGACCGGTCTAGAGTACTACAACACTAGTGCTGCATGCCGGCTTGTTAATGATATAGCCTATCAATCAACCAAAACTAACATTGGCACTCTAGTGTCAACTGTTGCTTTACCTGGTCCGTGACTTGTAACGTAAGAGTACAGTTTAGAGTACAGTTTTTGGAGAAGCAGAGAGTTATGGGCAAAGAAGTGAAGCAACTTACTGTTGTGGACAAGGGTCAGCAGCAAAATTTATTTTAGCCACCTAAAATTTATGACTAGTTGGTATTTCAGTTTGAAGAAGATGCCAGAGATGCCTGACATATGAATCCTTATAACTCTCTATCTACTGTTCTGTTTGCTCTCTAACTTGCTCTATTTCTCTCTCTCTCCTTTTCTTGCTAAGTCTCTGAAAGGCCCACTGAAAAAAATCTATCTCAGTTCAAGTATATGCTATGTTCAGAATATTTCAGTGCTTTACCTTGCCATTAGACAGCCATTTCCTCTGGAACTACAATTGTAGAACTTTGCTTTCCTACACATAAGCGCAACTTTGCCACGTTCTAACACCAGAGATCAGATCCTTTAAAGATTAATTCAATTATTAAACCAACAAATGTAGCCATGCATTCTTCTGTGGAGTGATTCATCTTGAGGCAGAGGTTTCACATTCTCTCAGAATAAGCTAGTTATCTGTTGCTGTTGCTGCCTGGGGTTGTTGAAAAGGCAGTCGTACTCTCTGTAACCTTTGCGTTAACTAGCACAGCAGCCATGGGAATGATAATAAAAATGTATGTACCATGGACATTCATTGCTGCTGTATGTTGTAATTTTACTGGAACTTCAAATGGTTCATTAGCTGGTTGTCCTGTGTTTCACCCCACACTAACTTGCAACACAGCTGTGAATGTGCATAACCCGCATGATTAGATGCATATGCATGAAATATTTATATATATATATAGACATTAACAGACATACCCACACAGAGCCATTTCCCCTGGTAATTTATGACTAGTTGGTATTTCAGTTTGAAGAAGATGCCAGAGATGCCTGACATATGGATCCTTATAAATCTCTATCTACTCTTGTGTTTGCTCTCTAACTTGCTCTATTTCTCTCTCTCCTTTTCTCTGGTACTGCCAGATAAGCTTTTCCAGTAAGGTTAAGGTAAATTAGAGTTAGGCACAACCAATTATTTACATTTCTTTATAATTATTTTTAATCACCACAAATAAACAGGGTACCCGCAGGGTCTCAAAAGTATTAAAGAGGTGGTATTATGCTCATTTTCAGGTTCAAAATCTTAATTAGGGGTTGTACCAGAACCGGTTTACATGGTTTAATTTTCAAAAAACACCATATTTTTCTCATACTGCACATTGCTGCAGCTCCTCTTTTCATCTTATGTGTTGTACGCTCCACTCTTGAGTGATGCATCTTTATTTGTACAAAATCTTTGTTGGGAGTTGCACATGCGCAGTTCCCAGGTAAGGACTACTAATAAGAAGCAGAGAAGGGCGGGTCGTAAGAAACAAGGTAGTGTGATCCAAATCAAAGCCGCTTCAGACTGCAACTGTAACCTAGCAGATGGTATAAGTTACTTTGAAGTCCACAACCACACAACATCATTGTTCCACACCTTACCATTAGGACTAAACGGTGAACTGTTGCCGGTGTTCTGATGATCTATGCTGCCTTGCCGAAAAATGCTACCATAGCGCAAATCGATAGACTCGACTCTACTCGGCCCTGCTCCGTTTTCTTTTGCAGATAGTACCCAGAGATAGTATGTAGCTTGTCATCATAGCAACGCCACACACAACTGCCGCGATGTAATGTTCAATGCGACACACACACACCAGCGATCCACACAGCTTTCTCTTTTTTAAGGTAAAACGTTTGAACATTACTCAGAATGTAAAGACAGATAAGCGGTATGAAAACCTTACAGCTGTGTTTTCCTCTGCCGTTGTTGCTGCAGCGGTCTGTGTGACGGCGGGAGCAGAGGGCTCTGTGAGCGGGCGGCTGGACGGCCATCACTTCTTGTAAAACTGTTAATATTCGAAATCTACACAGCTGATTTCTCACCTCAAAACTTCTCAGAAGTGGATTTAGTGAAGAAATTCCATACGAAAACTGTAAAATATAAAACTTTCTGTTGTTGACCCCTGTCTGGTGCAGCAATGATGATGTGAATAGTCTCTCTGACCAATCAGCAGTCTGATGTGTTTTCACATTACATTTTAGTATCCCTCAGCTCGCTTGGAACCTCGAAAGAGGTGAGGTTATACGAAAAAAAGTACCTGGAAGCAGGTACAGGTATAACATTTCTACAATGGAAGCCCAAACAAAGGCGAGTCGAGCCAAAGGGCCTCCGCTCAGACTAGCTTGGTTTGAGGGCGTGCCTCACCCCCGCTAGCTGCTTGGCAAGCTTTATGACGCGTTTTCATTGTGACGTCACAAGTAAAGGAAGTGAAGGGCTGGACTACAAACAAGCTGTTTTCAAGCGGTTCAGAGCAGAGTTTTCTGTGGGAGATGGGAACTCCCTTTGGGCTGGACTTTGGGCTTTTTCACTTTGCAAACCTGTTACATGCACATAAAAGATTTATAACTCAATAAAGGAGAGGGGAAAAGACAAAAAGCATAATACCACCTCTTTAAAAAAGTATTGAATTAATATTCTCAAAATAAGGCCTTTAAAAATATAGAATTTTGTTTACAAAGGTCTTAATTTATATTGTCGTTTTGTAGGATTAAACAAATACCGAAACATCATAAATAACTGCCAAATGTATAAAATGTTTTCTGTGTGTGTAACATTAATGTACATGTTAATTAATGTATTAGAAATAACTACTTGCATGCCAGTAAAAGCAAGTGTGACATAAAACGGATTATGCCACACTACATTGTGCAAGGAGTCAATCACTAACAGTTCTGACGACAGTAGCTCATGCTCGCGTGCACAAGCTCTGGCGCGAATCAGTCAGTTGTCAGGAAGGAAAACAAAAAACTGAACAGTCTCTGTTCAAAAAGGAGCTTTTGTGACCAAAAGGCAAATATGCATCTTTTTCATTTTATATTATCAGAGTACACACACACCTCACAAATCTATTGTGTATTAAATATGATTGTGAGTAGTATTTAATATGTTTTATTAAATTCAAGTACTTGGTAAATAATTATTTTCAAGGGATTAAAATCCATACTGATTTTCCATTATATCCTTTATACTTTTGCCAGTATGGCCGTGAAGTTGGCATTAAATTTCATTATAAGTGGTATTAAAAAGGCCTTAGAAAGTCTTAAATTTAACTTTGAGAACCCTGGGGGTACCCTGAATAAAGTGCCAGTTTTTTTCCTTTGACAGACATAACGACAAAACCTTTCTATGCCAGCTACTGAGGAGCTCTCTTGTGTCAGCATAAATGTAGTTTGATATTTTGTCAAGTAATACAAGTCATTAAATGTTTAATTTTTTTAATTTACACTATTATACACACGTTTAAATTATAAGCTGTATAAGTGTGCCTATTCCATCATTCATAATGGCACTAATTGGCTTTTCAGTATGTATTGGGTTTATACTTAAAAAGTGTCCTTGAAGATGTTTTTGTGTAATAAAATAAATAAATTAAACTAATTGGTTGTGCACAAATACAGGAATATATTTGGAAAACAAAAATTAAGTAACTTTAGGGAAAATTTTGTTTCCAAATTTTTAATTGGCAGTAGCATTACAAACTATATGGTCATACTAATATGACTGTCTACATTACTTTCTTCTACATTAGCTACCTGAACACTAAACCATAAAGAATAGATACTGTACACAGATCATTGTATGTCATGTCCTACGACATGGAAATAAATAGTCCGCAGCAGGAAATGGAAATGAAGCAGCGTTTCGATTGGACTCTGACATTACAGTCTAATGCCAGGGCATCGTAAGCTGGATCTCTTCCCTTAATGGCTTTGCTTTCTAATATTTAGATTTGAACTAAATTCCTGAAAGCCTGAACACAACCTCCGTTTACACGTGGCACCAAAACATAATTAAGGTGTTTCTCTTTTGCAGTTTCTCTGCTTTTTTTCTCTGCCTGTCTGTCTTTCTCAAACACACACACACACACACACACACACACACACGCTTGTCCTCCCTCTGCTCACTATGTTAGAGCTGTCAGATTTGACCTGCCTGTCTCTCTCCCGCTGAGCACTCTGCATGATTCAACCACACACACAGACACACGTCTTTCCCTCAGTCCTGCTCTCACACAAGCACGTTGTGTTTAATTAGCTCCTTGGTGGCTCGTGTGTGTGTTTTTGTCTATATGAGATAAAATTGCACAGGCCTCACTGAGGAAGTGTCAAGATCGCCATTGGGAGTGGAGTGTGATGGCTTTCAACACACACACACACACACACACACCGAGGGCCACTTGTAGGTCAGTTGTGTGTGAGTACTTTGTGAGTCTCCCACAGTGACTGAAAGAGAGGTGGCAAGTTTGTCTGTCTTTATTTAGCAATCAGGGAAAAATGGCTGCGCGACTAACAGAGGAACACACAGGCAGAAGTCTAGCAGGGAGACAAATAGGCAGACAGACAAGAACCAGCCATAGAGCTGTTCAGAGATACAGACAGATAAATATTAAACATTACAGATTGGACTTTTACATTTACATTTTATATTAGGTGAATTTTAAAAAATAAGCAAAAACTTTGAAAATGCAACAAAACAAAAAACTACTTCCTCCAAATAAGGTTAATGGCATTAATGTCCCACAGTCTACAGGAGAACTTGCGTTGTGGAATTAGCATTTGGGAAACTTGATATGTTAGTTTTAGTTGCATCTAGTAGTGAGGGTTGCGAATTGCAACCAACAACTCAATCGCCACTCACCCCTCCTGAGTTGTGCTTAATAATACGTGTGGTCCTCTATTTGTCCTAATTTTTCTTTTGTTCTTACTTCTAACAAACCAGACGACCCTACTACTACTGCTACTTCTTCTATTTCATCTTCCTTTGTCTTCATATGTATTCAACGTAGTGATGAAACACTCTGTAGAGCAGTTTATCCGTTTGGGCTACTGTAGAAACAACATGGCCGCAACATGGTGACTTTTATGTAAGTGGACCCGCTGTGTATGTAGATAGAAATGGCTCATTCTAAGGTAATAAAAACATAACGGTTCATTATGTAAGGTCTTTATACACCACTGAAAACATAGCCATATATATTATATTGCATTTCTGTCAATAGATCCTCCTAAATCTTACACACTGAACCTTTAAGCAAAACTAGCTTTTTGTGTGACCACTTGAGCTGCCTGCTGCTGGTTGCCTGACTGACCCAAGTTTGGCTCCTGATACATACCTCTGCCAAGTTTAAATCAGTCACACTGCTCAGTTTGTTGCATACCACCTTCTCTCTAATCTTTTATGCAGATAAATAACTGCTTTGACAACATACATGTGTAGTACACAGATTTGATAAGCATTTTGTATTTGAAAAACATTAGGCTGAATTAACCTTATTATTGTTTCATAATTTCACTTTCACAAAATGTATGATATTTTATTGTTATTGTGCATGCGAATCCTGTTACTGGAGGTAACAACAAATGTGGTTTAATACTATAGGTCACAGAATCCTGGGGGCTGCAAAACAAATTACTTTAATTTTAATAAATAAGTCAGGCCATAATTGGCCTTTTTCCATCATTCTGTAAGCAAACGTGATCAGATTTTATGCTGCATACTGCATGAGTTTGCAAACAGCAGGGCGCAGTGAAAGGAGTCAGTTACCTCACTGAGAAGTTGGAGGTGTGGAGCCTGTCGCCTGCAGCTCTTCATCTAACAGCTTACTGTGGCTGCTCCTTCTTATTCCATTACTCCCTGCAATATTTCAAACTGATCTGCCGTAAAAAAAAATGTCGACCATTGTCTTGTTTTGTAGATGCATTTTTGATGACTGATATGCAATGTGTTTTTCAGTGCTGAGCTTCCTGACAAACACATTGCGTTTACTGTGACTATGAAAGTCAGCTTTAATGTGAAGCTGCAGTAGTAGGAAATGTTCAGTTTGAAGTAACTTAATGCAGCATTTTTTCATCACCAACACCCAGTTTGTAATAGTGCAAATATATAAATGCATTATTGTAATACTTCAGTCAGTGGCCATTCTGCAGGCCGGATGAGGCCCACGAGTTGCCAGTTGATGATCACTGCTGTAGACTCATAGGCCCTGTTTCCACCTGGCATTAACATGCGTCTTGGGTGAACCAATCACGAGTTGGCAGCTCTATGCACAGGTGTGAATGCACCCAAGATGCGTTGAGATCTATTGCTCAGACCACATTTGCGTACACACTGCTAAAAGAATATGGTCTGAGCGATCGATCTCTATGTGTGGGCCACATTGAAGGACTTAACTGATGTTCTTTGCATAAGCAGAAGTAAAGTGTGAAAGAATAAGAAAAAGCACAAAAACAACACGCAAAATGGATTCTCATGGATGGAGTACAAACTAAACACAATGTCTTATGTCCTCTCGGTATATAGGACCACTAGCTGCATGGCAAACTAGCTCATGGCAGCTACAGTTAACCGCAGTTAGTGGTTACTTTAGCAACAATTAAAGCTATCTGTCCATCAGGAAACTGTGAGCAGCCAGAGGACATCAGAGTGAAACACAGAAAATGTTTTTTCCATAAAATATTATCCACTTTAACTAAAGTCAGAGAGTGAAGTTATTAAATTGTATTTTTTGCAGTAATCAGTGAAGCCCAGCCACCTGAAACACTCCTGTGGCGTTTATCGTTTTTATGACCTTCTCATTTGTGGTCTGAAACAGTAAATTAAAAAGCAGAAACCTGAGATCCAATCACAAGTGGTAACTCAAGACGAATGTGGAGGCACATTCTAATGCCATGTGTGAGCTGAAATATTTGGAGGTATCCACTTGTGATCAGAAAACTCCACAAATCCAGTGCAAACAGCCTTTTAGTCTTGTTTAGCATTAAGGCAAACATTACAGATTGGACTTTTACTTCTATATTAGGCGACTTTTAAAAAATAAGCAAAAACTTTGAAAATGCAACAAAACAAAAAAATACTTTCTTCCTACCACAACTACCTCCAAATAAGGTTAATGGGCACCTTAAAACATTCCAGACATTTAGCGAATCTCTGCATGCTAACTGTAGTTGTAACTAAAACATTCACCCACAAAACAACAAAACATTTAATCACAGTCTACAAGAGAACTTGCCTTGTGGAATTAGCATTTGGGAAACTTAATATGTTAGTTTTAGTTGCATCTAGTAGTGAGGGTTGCAAATTGCAACCACCGACTCAATCGCCACTCACCCCTCCTGAGTTGTGCTTAATATAATACGTGTGGTCCTCCATTTGTCCTAATTTTTCTTTTGTTCTTACTTCTAACAAACCAGACGACTCTACTGCTACTGCTACTTCTTCTATTTCATCTTCCTTCGTCTTCATATGTATTCAACGTAGTGATGAAACACTCTGTAGAGCAGTTTATCCGTTTGGGCTACTGTAGAAACAACATGGCCGCAACATGGTGACTTTTATGTAAGTGGACCCGCTGTGTATGTAGATAGAAATGGCTCATTCTAAGGTAATAAAAACATAACGGTTCATTATGTAAGGTCTTTATACACCACTGATTGTGGTGACTGTCATATATATTATACTGCATTTCTGTCAATAGATCCTCCTAAATCTTACACACTGAACCTTTAAGCAAAACTAGCTTTTTGTGTGACCACTTGAGCTGCCTGCTGCTGGTTGCCTGACTGACCCAAGTTTGGCTCCTGATACATACCTCATACAAATACGTCACACTGCTCAGTTTGTTGCATACCACCTTCTCTCTAATCTTTTATGCAACATTATGAGGAAAAATACTAAATTCGTAATCCCCCACTCCCCCAGAACTATTGCCAATCTAAAAGCTTAGAATCAATATTTGTTAACCAATATGATTTCTCTGAATCTCTCAGTATGTGCCTGCATTCATGCTTTTTATGCTCACGTGTGCTTGTACACACATATATGGGTGTGTTTGTATGTTAGTAATGAATACCAATTAGCAGTGCACTCTGCTCTGAATTTCTGAATAGAATATTATTGATTACTGTTCAATACAAGCAGTCTGACGAGAATAAAAAGGTCTCAAACTCATTGTCTATCTGTCTTTCTCTTGCCCAGTCTCCCTGCCCTTTCTTTTTATGCATTATTTCTACATTTTATAGCTAATTGACTAGAATCATATTGTTAATGGGTGCATGTCATGTTATTAAGTTGATACGAGTGTAGTAGTAGAATACGATGAAACGCTAAAAGCAGTCAGTGAAAATATATTAATGGATCACATACATTTTGTGTCATGCCGTGCATGTGTGTGTCTTTCTGCGTAGACTTGTGATGTACCTGGAAAGAGATCTGCGCAAAGCAACTCCCCTCAGAGAGAATCCCAGCCAATCAGGATACCTGTCTCAGTGTCTGGATTTACTGATTGTGAATCTGAGTAGCACTGCACCACTGATACTGGGTACAGACAGATACAACATATGTTTACATGAATGTGCAAATCAATTGAGCAACCCAACATACTCCTTTTCTTGTTTTATTCATCCATAAATAATTTTGAGAATCTCAGTTTGCTTACTTTTGATTCTGTGAAAACATTCATGAAATTTCACATTAATAGGAAAACATTGATGTTTTTGGATGTTTTTGATAGCTGTGGTTGAATAAAAAATAATATATTTAATATCATATATATATAATATGTTCTTAAATATTTAATGGTTAGCTAAATGCAATACTGTGATAGTGTTTTGTGGTCTTCTCTGCTTTTACATTTAAGTAAGTAACCCCAGCACCCTTCTACTCTCGTCTCCTCTTGTGTCCCCTTGTCTTGTCTTCTTTCCTCTCTCTAGAGGAAGTCTTATGTGCTTTACGAGGTGTGATCGGGAGGAAACACCCATCTACAGCTCAGAGCAGACAGCTTAAACACACTTTGCCAACCATGTCTGTAGTGCTGGAACTCCTTTCATCACAGGTGACTTGGACAAAAATTGTTTGATTTTAATGTTCTAGAACTTTTGCCTGCAAGGTTATCCACAGAGATTTTCTCATGAATTACTTGTAACCATCCTCATTGTTCTGCACAGTATTGCCAATTTTGCTTCAACATGTAAATGGTTTAATTATCCATATAATTTTATAACTGTGGCCTGGGTGTGGGCTTGGTAAAAAATACAGGAAATGTAATGTACTTAGTTTAGTTTAAGCCACAGAAGGTGGTGTACACAACCCTTCCTTTTCTCTTTATCCCATCGCCCCTTTCTTGTTTGTCTATGTGACTGACTCTCTGTCTTACAGGTCTTTAGATCTCAAATTGTAACTGAAGAGTTTCTAGCTCAAATTGGATTGCTTCTGGTAAGTGTTTTGTTGTCAAGTATTATCAACACTCAAATTTAGATAAGGGTTCCTTATCTGGAGTGATTGTTTTACAAAATGAAAAATGACACTAGGATGCACGGGCTGCACTGATATTTTGAATTTCAATTTAATTGACAAGTTTAAAGACATGGTGATATCCCAACAAGTTTAGGCAATTAAGAAAATTAAGCTAACATAAAAAGCAGAACTGATACCCATTGCAGTCCTTTAACATTTAGGAGAGAAATCTAAGACCCAAAACACACAACAACGCACAGTGATAAGTACACGTCAAAGAACCATCTCTGTTTACAGTGCATTAAACTATGTTGACCAAGTATTGCTGTAGTATTTTTATTTTATTTTTTCTTTCTCTCAGAACTATATCGCATCTATAGAGTCCAATGAAACAAATCTTGCCAGTGCTTTGGGTGAGTTACTTTACTCTCTACTCTACTATAATGTTTATACATGTTCAATAAGAATCTACACTGTGAGAACTAAAAGTAATGCATGAAGCGTTCTGTAGTTGAATAACATTGTTTAGTTTAGCTGTGAAGGCTGCACTTTAATTTACAAGTCACCCTTATACACAACAACAAATATTTATATGTGAAAGATAAGGAGATAGATACATACAGCCTAGAAGAGACACATGTGGAACTGCATTTAAAATGCTTGTGCGCAAGGTAAGGTGCAGAGTGCAAGGCCAGCCACAGTGCACTGCATAATAGAAGTTGAATAGAAATTTTTTTCAAGCCGTTACACGGCGGGCCAGAACATAGTCAAATTATTTGAAATCCTTGTGGATGTTTAGCTTAGTCGGTATTGTGCGGCACTGCCATTTGTAAGGTTGTAAGATTGATTCCAATTAACTGAGGATATTTTTTTCTCCCTTGTTAAACAAATTGAATATAAGGACACTTTTGCACATGCTCACAATAAAGCATGTGCTGCAGTGTGTGTGCGTGTCCCGGCGTTTGATCCCTCATCATAAACCTATGGATGCTTATTTTCATTTCCCTGAAGAAATTCAGGGGAATCCAATCACATGTTTACTGCCAGCTTTTTCAGAGGTGTGTCAAGCAAGCCAGAGACTCTTTTGAATGTCCTCCAGAACTCTGCAAAGTAAACGTGCTCAATAAACTCAAGGAGAGGCTGTGTGTTTTACATAGAAATTGTTTTGTTCGCATTTAATAAAGAATTGCTACAAAAAACGTTGTCACGCTTTTATTTTGGAGGCACACCTAGGAAGTGATTATGTGAGTAGTGCTGAATAATATCTGATCCCTTATTAGGTGCAGCACAATGTGAGGAATTGATTAGGACCTCTCTATCCATTGTGGAGGTCCTGAGTCAGCACCATGCTCTCACCATTCCACATCAAGGTGTTGTAAGTATGCAAGCACGCAAATATGCAATTGCCTTCCTGTCCGAATCACTGTCTACCTTTTACAGCACTGACTGAATCTTTGTGTGTGTGTTGTTTGTTTTAGTGTCTGACTGATTACCTGTCTGTCTGTCTGTCTGACTGACTGAATTTAGTGAAGAAATATAGGATAGGGATCAACAAATGTCAGTATATTACCTCTGATGGGACTTTGGAGACATCCTGTCATCAGTCTGTTACACTCCTGCAACTGTCAGATTTTTAATATACCTTTTAAAAATTGTTTGCTTATTTAGAAAAACACAAGTAATACATAAGTTGCTTTACTGTGATAGAAAGCTTGCAGAGAACAAGTGAGGGCTATAAGAAATTGTTAGGTGTATGTTAAAGTGTTTCCATGAATATCTCCTGTTTTTGTCCATTTCATTTAATGGCCCCTGGTTTTATATTCAGTGGTTGTCTTCCAGTCTGCCAAACCAGTCTATTAGTGGTCAGACGACAGAGGGTCAACTTGTGCAATATTAAGCAAGACACTAATCAACTATTGAACCAACAGAGCCTCATCAGATGTGTTTCTGTGTGTGCGTACGTGTGTGTGCATGGATTGGGACAATGAGATTGTGTTTAATGGCTATTGACGTATGGAAGCGGAGAGCAGCAGCAGGCAGACAGGATGGAGGGAGAGAAAAGAAAAGAGATGAGGAATAGAGGAAAGGAGCAAAGAGGAGGCTCGCTGCTACTGATAGTCAATAACACAGGAAGACACTTTAATTACCACCAGCCAGCTCAGATTACCTTTTATTGCCCGCTGGACAAGGACACAGAGTCATGTTTGAGTTAGTTTACATCTCTTAATCTTTACCACAAAGTAAAGTTTGCAGTAGGTTTTGCCTCCACAACCCTATTTTTTACATTTCTCTTTCACAATGGTAAAACATTTGTTCTTTAGTCATCTTAAAAAGTTAAACATTTTAGCTATGTAAGCATTACCACGTAGTGATAAGGATGCTTTCAATGTGTCCAAGTTAATTTATTTGTGTCATTGAATTGTGATATGGAAAACCAGTTAAAACACAGGCTACACATAAATTTAAAATCTGAATTAACTGCTCTAAAAAATACAATTTAAATTTGACACTAAGCATGATGTTATTGCTCTAAATGTGCATTCATCTACTAAAGTTGGTTCATTACTTTTTGGATCATGTAAGCATATTATGGAATTCAGAGAAAAAGACTAAGTGTCCCAAATTTTATTTGGGAATTTGGGGGGAAAAATTTAACACACAGGTATAAAACAATTTCCTCTGAAATATTACCACATAGTTTTGATACACTACACAGAGTATCACTAAAAAAAGTTGATTAACAATTTTTGAATTTCTTTTTTTGCGAAAAAGAGAAAAAAATCCTATTTTTTAACTGGGTATGCTAAAGTGACAACATTTCAGTCTTCAACAAGGCCAACATATATATTGAGCATCTTTATACTAGACTACTGTCTGCATCCAGGAGCTGTGTGCTAACAATAGCCTATTTGTTGTTGAATTAATGATGTAAAGTAGCTTCAGCACAGTGAGTGTGTTGGAGAAAAAAGTAGTTTTGTGCTCTGCCTAATCAACAATGTACACATGAGGTTTGTTAGTTTGTTTACTAGAAGAAACCAAAGCAGAATCAGAAGAGCAGATGTTGCCTGTGATTTGCAAGTAAAATAAAAAGTATATACAACATTTCATAGTTTCTAGTCCTGTGAGAATACAGATGAATTGGCATATTTCTATTTTTACTGTTAGTGATAGGTTAAAACTACAATAGGGAGGGGGGTACCTTGGTAAGAGAGCAAAAACTGAAAATGCAGACAAGAAAGGATTTCAGACAGTGAGGGGACGTGTCACCCATAGTTTCCAGTTCAGAGAAATTGCACCAAGGCTTTCTCCCCTGCACACGCTCTATCCAGTCTTTTGATGGTTGTGATATTAATACACACACCATTAAGTGGTGGACAACATCCTTTGTAGTTTCCTTTCTCTGACTTTCAATGTAATGACCTCACACACACACTCACTCAGCATTAGTGTTGTTTCTATGGTAATATTAGTAATCATGCAAATTCATGCAATATAGATTCATGCCTAAATAAGGGCTTTGACTGTCGTGGAAGTACGTGTGTGTGTGTGTGTGTGTGTGTGTGTGTGTGTGTGTGTGTGTGTGTGATCAAAGAGATCATTCAGCAGTGCATTTCCATAGTAATTTGATCCTCTGTGACAGTGGTCTGTGTGGTTGGTGCCCACTGAATTAATATAGTACAGTGTTGTCTACTCTGTTTAATTTAAAAATATATCCTGTTTTCACATTTGCTGTATATTAAGTAGTTTTTGAGAGGAAAGGCTGAAATTGCTTTTATTGATATACTTTTTTACCCTCAAATGAGAGAACACTGCTCCAAATTGAGCTATTGATAATATGTATACTGTTTAAGTTCAACAGTGAGTTTGACTATGAGTTTTACATATAAAAGCATTCAGCCTATTGGCAGTAGTTTTGCTGGTACATTTTCTAGATAAAGATAATTGTCTACTGCTACAAAATTTCTGTCTGTTTTGACCTGGGTTGTTTTCCGTGGCACTGAGACATTATCTGCAGATGAGCTTAAATAATACCATGCTAATTGATTCCTCCAGATTTTAAAGATCTTAGAGTATCCTGGTCAAGGATCAATACAGTGAGATGTGTAAAGATTTGTTTTTGTCTCTTGAAGGTTGTGGACACCATTCTGCCTCCTCTGACAACACTGGCTTTTAGCAGAAATGGTAAGAGCGATGGTGGGTCATTGTTGAGAGAGGGAAGAGGGAATGAGACAGAAGAGATGTGGAAATAGAAGTAAATGTCAGAGTGCTGGAGGAGGGAGTGAGGAAGAAAAAGGAACAGATGAAATTGCAAATAGGAAAGAGTCGAAGCAAAGGTTTAGAAAGATAGGGGTGTCCTGATAGCCGAATGGTTAAAGCACATCCGCGGTTGGACTCCAGCGGGGGACCTTTGTAGCCTTTTATCTTTTATCCTTTATCAATTCCAAAAAAATAAATTTATTCTTAAAAGAAATAGATATTGTACAAACAGCCATAGAAGTAGAAAGATAGATAGATGCATATTAGTAAGAGAAATAATAGATTGATGAAGAAAGAATTGTAGAGAAAAGAGATGGCTAAGAAGAGGAGAGATGGTGAGGGAGAGAACCAAACCTTGAATGTTTAAGGTCATAAAAATCTTTTCATTAATAAACTGCAGTATCCAGTGAACAGTGTCATTGTAATTTTCCACTGCTATGTTTTGGTTTTGGACTCTCAGTGAATTATTACAGCATAACTAGCAGTATGTTTTGTGGAGCCAGTTTCTCAGGGTAAAATGACATCCTCGTTTTGTTTGGGCCGTTAATACTTTATTTTCCTTGTTACTTGTTATCATGTCATGCTGTGTTGTTCCAAAAGAGCTTGTGACCTTGAGTCCTCCTCTTAATCCACCTCTGTTTTTTGTAAGTGTGTAGATATTCTACTATCTATTTATTTGTACTACTGTAATGATATGTCGTGTAATATTATACCATCTTACTTTATATTACTTGTAAACCCTAACCCTATGTAAACTTTAATAGTCGTAGAAAGAAATTATTTGATAAAAATACAGTAATGTTCAGAAACCAAACTGGTCTTCCCTCGGCTGCAGCAACATCCTAAAGTTGAATCTCACATTTTGGCGTTAGTGTTGCCTCTAAATCAACAATTTTCAAGTAACGTAATGGTCATATGATGCCACATACGTATTATGGACCACTTGGAAAAATAAAATGCAACTAAGAAAAAGTCTCTCAGCCAATATGTGTAAGCTTGAAAGCTACTACTGACACACACATACAGTATTCTAAACACTTGTATCTATTGTAATATGTTCCCTCTTTCTCTGTGTGTGCGTTCCAGTGGAGTGGTCTGTGTTTGTTTTGAGGGTGCTGTCCGAACTCAGTCTTGTCCTGCTGGTCCAGGAGAGTGATGTAACTGAGGAAGATGATGAGACAGAGGAAAAGAAAAAGAGAAGAGAGGAAGGAGGAAGTCCAGCAGATGGAAGCGGCGATGGAAGCTCCTGTAGTCAAATCTTAGCTCTCATCACCGAATCTCTGCTTCCAAGGTTGGTCTAATTCTTTCTAAGTATTGGCCCGACAGTGTGTCTAGTTTTGTTTGGAAACAGATTAGAGGTAAATGCTCTATGAGTAGTATTTTTGACATCAATACAACAACCTAATTTTATTATATTTTAGTGTAAATGAGACCATCATCAGAATGATTCCTTCCCGGTGTTTTGGTTGCCAAAGCTATTTTGTTACTGATTACTTGTCAATATTAAAGCAACATTTCCTCTTAACCCCCTTTGACAAACAGCAATGTTCCATGAAGTCAAATTGAGTCCTTGCTTATGCACCCACTCTTTTGGTAAATAACAGCTGTACAGACACAATATTCAAGTCTAAACAGCTGCAAGGTCAAAAATAATTGTAGCTCATTGACAGCAGGTGATAATGTCAGATCTGAGCTTTAGAGGAAGTAATCCTTGAAATAAAGTCAGAGCTATCCAACCATCATCAATTCTATGATGATTAACTCATTTTTGCCATGTAAAATCTATTTATGGATACTAGTAACGTGGCAATGATTTATAGATGCATTTAGCAATGGAATATATATATATATAAATGAGTATTTTGTGTCTTGGCTCCAGACACGGCTAACTCATAAGCATCTGGCTTTATGAGTGTTGGCATCAAATGATCATAACAATCTGTGGAGAGAAGAGAGAGACAATTGCAGTTTGCAGAAGTTCACATCATGACAAAGTAACAAAATCACAAAATAGATGTTGACATTTGTGGTGTGTTTTTTTTTCACATTCTCTATGTGGATCTATACAGCCTCCTCCTTTACCATATTATTTTGTAGCTCCATTTTTTAAAAATGATCTTCTTTCTCATGGTTGCCTCATTTGTTACTTCACATCTCACCTCATTCTCCCCCCTTTTCGCCTCACGTTCTCTCCTCTGCTCTGTTTCCAAAATTTCCCTTTTTTTCCTTCTCTATTAAAAGTCTAGTTCTCCCCTCCCCCTCTTCTCCACCCCTCTCTCCAGATCTGTTCCAGTTTACTCTCTGTTACTAATGATCAGAACAGTACATAAATTATTAACGCTACGAAAGCTAAATGTGGTACTCATGCATGTTTGTGTCTAGGTATGAGACTCTTCTTCGAGCAGCAGAACCTATCCCACTCTACGCCCTCAAACTACTGGTATCGATGACTGAACACAGCATGCAGATCTGCAGGTGTTGTACACACAGATACTCAAAACACTGTTGAGGCATCATAATACCAAAATGTGACCTTATTGTACCTTACAGTACCATCTCAAGTATCATATATAATAAAGTACACTAAAGATTACAGAGACCCACTTCTTAACATACATTCTATTTTCTTATAGTAACTGAAGTTTTATGTGGACAGTACGTTTAACTGGAAATATTTTTGACTCCAATATTCGGTTTTATTCAAGATCACGTTTTGGTCGTATTAAAGTATTTTGAAGTCTTATCAGGCACCCACACAAATCCACACAGTCACATTTTAGGCGCTCTATATATAATGTTTTAATGCCAAGGACAGTCATTCCCAGTTCAGCACTGTGAATAACTGTTTCTTATTCAATACAACGCACACACATGGATATCATGCAAACACTCTCTCACACACGCGCACACACACACACACACACACACACACACACACACTCTCTTACTATTAGCAGTGATTTAATTACCTACTACAGTACATACAGATACACACAAAATATTGTTTATTTAGTTATATAGCTGATGCACACTCTAATAGCAACATCAGCACAGCTGCATCACTGCTGGTAATCTACATTCAAGACCTTTTTCACCCCACGTAACACCAGTGTTTTCTACATCAGTAATCAGTTTAGTGACAGGCATAAGGTGCTGTATCAGCTAAGATGTGTAAAGACTTGACATATTGTGCTGATGTATCTTGGCACACTAGCTACTGCTGAGGAGCTTTGTTAAAAATTGTACTGCACACTCTTCAAATATACGACACTGGGACAAAATTATTGCTGCAGTTAAAGTAAAATTCACAACTGCATAATGTTGAAGTAATTCGCTGTTCAGGAACTTAAAAACATGTCTTGAGGAAGCAGTCACCTGACACCAAAAAATAAAAAGAGGTAATGATGTGTTTCCAGGTTTGGTTGCACAGAGAATCTGCTGATCCCTAGGCTGAATATGAGATGACTCATCTGTGTGTGTGTGTGTGTGCGCGTGTGCGCTTATGTATGTGTGTTTGATAGATGTGTTCTGACAGCAGCTGTCAGTAAGTCTTGATTCTCTGGTCATCTGTCTCCTTTTTTCAACTTTTGACAGAGACAGAAAGTGAGTGTGAAAAAAGAGGAGGCAGAAAGAGAGAAAATGGGAAAGGCAAGCAGTGGATTGAGGGGTGGAAGGAAGGATACAAGGAGGAAGTAGGAAAGAGATAGGCAGGCAGATTGAGTTAGATGGAGTGGGGAAGTGCAACACGATGAAGAAGAGAAAATGTTGACAAAGGGTGAGGGATGACAGTATTCACGGCAAGCTACCTTTTCGTCACCTAATCTTACAAATACAGTCATCAGTATTTGGGGATCGCAAAGTGGTCAAAGACATGGAAATGCCTTGTGGTCAAATATTGTAGCTTATCCAAAGTTCTCTCATCTTTGAATACTATAATTTACAACAGCCATGACTGTTAACCTGGTGTTTGTCCTTCCATTTTTTTTCCTGCTTCCATTCTCGTATGTTAATCTACTTCAGCAATAATAACCTCTTATCACTAGTATCCCATTCTCCTTCCATCTCCATCCATCTGTCCCTCCCATCCTCCCAGAGTTCACCCTCATAGCTGAATACGCCCCTACTTCTCTTATCAGTAATATTACCCACTCTCGTCCCCATCCTTCTTTTCCTCCACCTCTCCTCATCCCCTTCTTTCCTTGAAACAAGTAGAGTGACGTGAACTTTTCAAATTGGTGTCAGCACTCTTCTCTCTACATCTCTGTTTTTTTCTCTCACTCTTTTTCTTCTGACATTATTAACAATATTTAAAAAAAATTCTCTGTCTCCCTCGTTCTCTTTCTTACACCATCTCTAATTTATTAACATTAGTCCACATTTCTCTCTTTCTCTGTGCCCTCTCTCCACAACTCTCCCTCCATCACTGCGGTTATACAATCAGAAATTAAATTGCCTGGGTCTTGGTTAGATAAGTGTGGCTATGAAGCCAGCCGAGCGGTAATTAGATGGTAAATTGGGGACATTAACGTTGGGTAGGCAGCCTGCTGTTTCTCTCTGCATTATCACAGCCCAGACACACCTTCAAACAACTACATTTACTATGACCTTTCCTCAAAGAACCTTAAGCTGTGTGGTTACATGTGTGCCCAACTATGTTTCTTGTTTCTATGTCCTTATAGGTATGTCTGTCTGCCAAATGTGTGTAGATGTGGCCTCACCCCTCAACACATTCCATGCTTATCAACCAAGTAGTATTTTCTCTTAGTTTAACTGTGTTGGCTGTTGTATTGTGACTGTAGATGAATCTCCATCTTAAACAACTCATAATTCTTCTTTTCATTAGTTAATAGCTTGACATAGACTCAACCTTGCAAACGATTACATCATCAAATTATCATTTGGACTCCTAAGTCTCTCACAGCCAGAGAAAAGTGGCATCATTAGGTGTTAACAACACCAAGATGGTCGTTTTCACACGCTAGAAGTCTGTAATTGCATGTAACAGTCTGTTTTACTGGGCTGCTCTCTGGTGTGAATTAATGCATGAAAAAATATTTTAATATTTTAAAATATTCTTTAGATGATACAAAAACTCATTAAGGTGTGTCAATTATGAATAATTGGACCATCCTCTAGGGAAGAACTTTCCAGTGTCTTGTGATACACAGTAGATATTTGACTAAAACTTCCAAATGCTAAGATATAACCTCCTGACTTTATCTTTGGTGTTTATTATCGTTTCACTTGAAATAACAAGGTCCACGATGCCCTTTCAGAATCATCTGAGATTAAGCTTTAGTGCTACAAGTGTAGCTGACAGCCGAATTACATGACTGGTCAGGCAGAGGTTAATCTATCTTAGTGGTTGGCCATAATGTGATGTTAAATGCTCCATTATAAAGCTAATAATGATGATGTATGACTAATGCTGTAAGAGTTGTCTCATCTGTTTGTTCTGTCATAGGCGGTCTGTTTGTCTGGTCTTGTGCACTGTTTATTGATGTATGGCTGGTAGTTTAAAGGTAGTCCAGTTTTCATGTCGTGCTGGCCTGGCCCGTCCTCTCATCTCTCAGCCTGTCACCTACCTAATGGGAGGCCATCCATCACATCTACAAACACAGACACACACACACACACACACACACACACACACACACACACACATTTGCACCTTCATAAAACGCCTATTATAAGGGGTCGTAATATCAATATTCATCGGCACCAGTATCTCAAAGACGTATCTGACTGCCTAACTTGCACTTACGGTCATACAAGCTATAATGGTCAGGTGTGCTGCACTATCGAGCAACGCCTGACACTACACCTAACAATTATTACAAAACTTTTGATTTAATTAGGGCACATGCTGCGCTGTCACATCTAGTGTGGCGTATCAGTGCAAGGTTGAGTGATACTGATGTCTATAATGGTGGATCTTGTCAATATTTATGCTCAGCAGTACCTCAAAGACCTCACTAGCGCCTGACCAACCTCTGATATTACACCTACAGTTTACGGCATGGGTCAAAATATCTTAATTAATCTGATGTCAGGCAAGAATAGAAAGACTCAATCAAGGTAGCAGTAGCAGGCAGAGTATACAAAAATGGTTAAATGTAACAACTGCAATGTTGGAGCATGTTGGTTACATAGAAATATTAGGTGCATGAACCAGTGAAGCCTGGAACTGCTGCCTGCTCCAGTTAATTGTAGTTTATTTTTCAGATGCTGATGGTTTTGCCTAGAAGTCGGTGTAATGGTGTGGGGAATATTTTCTCAGTATACATTAAGATAAAATGAAACTAGTATTCATTTCTGTGTAAACAATAACGTATCTCAGCACACATATCGAACATGAAGTAGGCAACTGACCAGTAAAAGCAAAACATTTAAACAGTAAAAAGAGAATGTGAAAAGTTACTTGTTAACACTCTGTGATGGTAATGTGTTACTCTTTTGCCTGCATTGGATGCATTTCAATTGGAACATCTTAACTTTTATTAAATGAAAACAGCCTCCCAGTTGATACAACACCATTCATTGTGTGGTCCCTGTTAGAGGTGGAACGTAACATTTGCTGTTGAAAAGTCCAAAGAAAATGACACTGTTAAATCAGCTTATTTAAATAAAGATTACCATAAGTGGTCTGCCAGACAAGCTATAAATCTTATTTAAAAAGAAGACAGATTTTTAAATCACTGGACAGACTTTGATGCCTTCAGCATATTAACAACAGTCTGACTTCAGCTGGCTTTGTTCCCATTACAGCCTGAATGCTTCTTTGCTTTCTAATGCACACAAACACACACATACACAAGGTGTGTGTATATGTGTTGACACTCCAACCACACAGTAATTGGTTGGAAATCAAAGAAACCTTAATCAGTAAGTAGACGGAATGTCATTGCTAATGTAGACATCCGTCCCTCTCTCTCTCCCTCTCTCTTCTACTCTTGGCTTTTCTTCTAGTTTTTCCTATGTGGATTCACACACATGACTCTTTTGTTTTCACGCCTTCTCTGCCCAAAGCTTCTCCCCTCTCCTCTAATCTTTTCCCATTCCTTTTTCCTCTTCGCCAAATGTAATCTTCTCCTTAACTCTCATCTCCTCTTCCCGTTTCCTTCCTTCTCCTCTCTCACCTCATCTCACTTCATCCGCTCTCATCGCGTCTCCTCCTTTCGTCTCTCTTCTTTCCCCAATTCCACTGGTACCAGACAGGAGTCGTCGTAGCGGAACTCCAACCTTAATGAAGATGAAACAGCCCAGTGTGTGTGTGTGTGTGTGCATGTGTGTGTGTGTGTGTATGTGTGTGTGAACAGTGCAGTGAAGTGCCTCTAAATTAAATTAATTTCTCATCCTCTACTTTCTACCTCTGCTCCAATATGTCTTTTTCTCTTTCCTTTTCAGGTTGATCAAACATAGTAGGATCCTACCATCCGTCTTTCAACTCATTATGGTAAGAAATCAATCTCACTTAATCAATTATTATTCAGCCAATCAGCAAAACACTTGCTCATTCACTCCAGTCTATGAATCAGTCAGCCTGTTAAAAAATCTGACAGTCAGCTAATCCAACCCAAACAATCTGTATTATTTTATGGCACTTCTGCTTTTTATTACAGCTCAGTTATATTCTGTATCCTTCCTTCTCTCTCCTCTCTCACTCGCTCCATCTAACCCTTATAGATGTATTTATGTAAATTCGTCCGAGTGGTGTTGACCTATTAGAAGGCTTGTGTAATTGACTGGCAGGTTAGCAATATAGAGTTAATAGAGTGAGAACGTGGACTCTATTAAGATCCCACACAAATGCACGGCACTTGTCTGTTATCAGCGAACCAAAACAATGTTTCCAGTAAACAGTTTACTTCACCTGACCCTTTATGCAGACGCACAAACACTAATGAACACACAAACACATACAGTACAGTGTGTTTTCAGCAAACCGAAACACTTACACACACACACACACTCAGACTTATTAAATAATTAGTGTTCTGCGTGGCTGCCTGTCCGGCCCCGACTAGCTGCATGCATGCAAAATGTTTAACACTGTTATCCATCAGCCTGATTAACTCCTATCCTGATTGTTTACTCTTGTCTCAACCAGTCATGTCAGGATCCATTAGTGCTGTCTGTATTGCTCACGTTTGGATTGATTTATGCTGCCTGAAACACTGTGATCTGGATGGATTACACCCGTCACTGGTGATCACACTTGTCAGGGCGAAACTCGCCTGCTTGTATTTGTCTAGGTGATAAAGTAGTTCTGCTTCAGACATGAAACGACTTCAGGAAGCTGGCTAGGTTCTTTAACTGGTGGGTTGCTGTGCCTGAGGAGGCAGAAGGCTGATCAGAGTGGGTTACGGTCAAATACTTTTTACAAACCCTGCCTCACTCATACTGTACGCTCTGTAGAGATATCACTAGGACATGTTGAACACTCTATGAGTTATGGAGCAGCACAGTGAGTCATTGTTAAAATAAATTTTACTCTGTTACTCTTCGTCAGGTTTAAGCTGTCACAAATGTCCTTTCACAGCTTATTAGTCCATAAAGATCAAAATAAATTAACTTTGTCATTTGTTGTTACTGACAGGCAGGTTGTCCTAGGCGTGAATTGATGTCATTGTCTTCAGCCTCAGGCTACTGCACATGACGAGCACCGGCCAAGCTTATCTGCCCATATTCAGATCACACTGATGCGCACAAACCCCGCGGGCAGAACTGATGTATCTCAGAGCCGATCAAATAGTGAAACGAGGGCAGGAGAGAGAAGGAGAAGTGAATTACTGTAGGAGGAAGGACGGAAGGTTTTATGAGTAGGAGAAAGAGGAAAGGAAGAGAGTAAAGGAAGAGCAAGCTAAGGAGGAGACGGCAGAGGTTGAGGACATAGGAACTAAGAGGAAAGCCAATCCATTAGCACAGGTCACAACTACACCAGCCGGTCATTGACAGAATTTATTCAATCCTTTGCTCAACGTTGTGCCCCAATAACAGTTTTCTCAGTAGTCTAACTGTATGATTCTTTTTAAATAAAACATATCAATTTTCTCTGTGTCTCACATGTGGAGAAATATTTGCCAATATTGCTGTGCTTCTGACAATAGAAATGAACATGTACACCTGTCAAATATGTTACAAAGTACAAAATTGTGTGTACAAAACAAAAAGAAAATTTGAAAATAGCTTATTTTAGGATCACTATTATACAGTAGCTTCACTGGTATTCAAAAGAGCTACTGAACTGTTATTTTCTATGATAAAATGATGATAAAGAAATTCAATCAGTGCACATACAATTCAGTTTTTTTCCCTTGCTGGCTGGCTTTGGTATTGTGTGGCCCACACAGACTAGAAAGGCGCTAGACAAGTATAGACCATTTATCACTGACCTTATATGCAATGAGGGGTTGTCCTGATTAGTTTATTGTTTTATTGTGAGTTTAAGGTGTGATGAAAGTCTATAACAAAACGTATCTTCATCGATAAACTGTGCTCACTGTGTATTAGTCCAACACAATACTTCTATTTATTTTATCTATCTGAAGCTATAACATTTAGTTTGATGTGATTAGATGTAAAAACAATCTGCATAGAAAACCTTTGACTGTTGTTCACTGACCTGTAACCTACTTATCCTGTCTCTTCCTCTGACTTGGTTTAGGCTAACAGTAGTAATGTTACCAGTGGGATGGTCCAGAATGCAGTCGCCTTGCTGTGTAATCTTAGTGGAGATGCAGTCTTGGACCTGGATCCGCTATACAAACAAGGTAAAGTAAAGAGGGAAGATTTAACTTCTGTTACACCAGTGTTATTTATTAGTGAGTGAGTTAAGTGAGTCCTTGAGGGCTTGATTGACCCTAAGACGCAGTGTGGCGGTATCATGTATCTACTCTGCCAGCATTAGTTATTGTCATGTTGCTTGTTGACATCTGCTGTCCTTCTGCTGTGTGTGTGTGTGTGTGTGTGTGTGTGTGTGTGTGTGTGTGTGTGTGTGCGCATAAGGCAGAGGCAGTGTTTTCTGTCCTTCAGCTATGGTGCAACTCAATAATGTTAGAATTCCCTGTCGATTGCAAGTGATTCAAATTCAAATTTATGGTGTGTGTCCTCCTGGAGTGAGGACATTTTTCAGAAGTTAGGTCATTTAACACCTAAGAGCTTGTCATTAATTAGAAGGAAGGAATAGTAAGTAATAAATCAGGCAGGGATGCAGCCTAAATCTATCATTAGAGAATGATTGAAGTAACTTAAAGAAAACATTTACAAACACTGAGCGCGTGTGTGTGTGTGTGTGTGTGTGTACCCCAAGTTCAACGCTGTAATTGCAAAGCTCGGCGGCAATGAAAATACAATATTACGTCATTTCTCATATTTGACTCAATATTTTCTGTCTGATTTGGTCTATCCATCTTCTCCTCTGCACCCTCTGCCTCCCCAAATCTATCACTCCTTTCTCTCCCTCTATTTCCATTGGGTCAGCAGTGCGGCAGTTCAGTAGTCAGCATCATTATCATCCAATCAGCTCTCCTCTCAACAAGAAACTGTCAACCCAGCACTAATACTGGCTGGGCAATTAACGCTATCTCTCCGCTCCTCTCCTCTCCTTTCCTCTCCTCTCCTCTCCTCTCCTTTTGCTTACTCTGTTGCCCTTTGCTGTATTAACTTGTTCTTCTCCTCTTGTTCCATTTCTTTTCCTCCTCTCATACCATGCACTTTTCCAATCTACTCTGCTCACATCTTGCCCCATCAAATCATCTCTATACTTTCCTCTGTTCCCATTTTGCCTCCTCCCCAATCCTCTATTTTGGGCTCCTCTTCTATTTTCTTCTCTCCTCTTCCTCCCTTCTTTTAGTTGTGGTGCACTCCAGATCAGTGTGGCGATGGCAAGAAAGAACGGAGAGGAGGAGAAGGGAGGAAGCGTGTATAATTGGCTTTTTAAGGTGTGACAGAGAGGAGGGGAAGGGTGGTGTGTGAGCATGTGTGTGTGTGTGTGAGCGTGTGTCTGTGTGAGTTTATGTTGAGAGGCAATGAAATAGACAGTGAAGAAGAGCAAAATAGGGAGGTGTTTTTTTTTGTGCTTGTGTGAATGTATTAGTGCTTATGCTTCTGTGTATGTGGGAAACTAAGAGATGTTTGTGTATGTGGATGCGAGAGCACCCTGTGTGTGTGTGTGTGAGAGAGAGAGAGAGAGAGAGGAGATGAGGTTTATAATTGGGCAGATTTGCCTCCGACTGAGATAATACCCCCTGGGGAATGAAGACATAGGGAGCAAAGAGAGAGAAAGGCAGAGATAGGGAGGGAGAGCAGAACAACAGAACGAAAAAGAAGATGGCAAAAAGCATGAGAGAGAAGAGAGAGGGAAAAGATGAGAGAGCCAGGAAAGCAAAATGGGAGGTGACAGAGTGGGACACACACACACAGAATGTGGTGCAGAGACAGAGAGGAGGCTGGATAGAGGAGAAATTTTGAGGTTGAAGTGAGTGACAAGTTGATAGACGGAGAGATAGAGTGAGGCGGGAGGGCAAGATTAACCTGATAGGGGAGTAAGAGACTCTTCCTAAACAAAGTTCAAAGTGTGAACATGTAGGAGACTAATGTAGAAAGTCTGGTTGTAATCTGATTGTCTAAACATATGAAGTCTAAAGCTTCTCTACCAAGAGTGAATTTGAGACTCATTTTGTGGGCACATAGATTTGATAAGGAAATGAACAGAGACAACAGAAATGATCAGAAGTGTTTGTATCCTGAGAAACCCCTGAGTTTGGTCTTCGGCTGAGGTACTGACAAGGTGTCCGTTAAAAGCGTGCTTGTAATTAATTAAAGGGGCTCCATGTGTCTTCAGAATCCTTTAAGGTCTTTGAGGTTCCTCTCTGTGTTTGATCCGCCACCAATCCTTGTTATTTCTCTTGACCTTCTGCGAGAAGCTCAGAGGACTTTTTTAGGTAATTGCCTCTGTGCCGGTGTTACCTACTTTCTGTGGAACTTGCATCTATAAATTGCCATTGGAAATTGATTCAGGCTTGGGTTCATTTCCCCAAACGGTGTCTAAAAAATTCTATAATAGTTCTTCCACGCTGTGTCCATATGTGTCCAATCAATAAAAATGCCCCCTGGCATAATTTATACCACAAAGATCTGTCTTGCATATTAATATTTTTTATATTTGCAAGAACCCAGGAGGGCACTAGATTGACAATTCTACATAATGGTAATCAATAAGTTACTGATGACAGTAAATCTAAGCAGTTTTGAAGTGTGTCTTGAGTTTATGCTGTTCATGGATTGCATTCATACCTGTGCAGTTTGCATTGCAGTCCAGTGTGAATAAACAATTATAACATGTGGTGATTTTTTCCTAACCTTAAACCCAGAACATTTTAACTTTAACCAACTAGTTTTATTTGTGTCACTGTTTAATTAGACGTTAATTTTGGGGGCTGTAGAAAAGACTTATAAGTTATCTTTTGAACAGTCATATGGGATGTATGCAATGCATTGACAAGCAACCTGTTATGTCGTTGGGTATGAAGTCTATTTTGGTATATATTTTTTGCTAGCTGGATGGTTGTGGTCCTGTAGATTCAATCAGGTTGGTTTCTTGATCAATGCATGAATGCTTAATACTGAGTGCACTACAGAATATGTTGGTAGTGGTCACTTCTGTTAGCCACAGGATGGGACCAGACATCATATAATAAATAAAATAAGTTTTCTAATAATTTTTTATATATCTATGTGTTGATGGAAATTAATAACACAAAAAGCATTCTCATTTAGATATTCAGTAAGCACATCAAGCACATACACAATTTCATCATGCTATACTTCACTCCATCCTTGAAGAAGACTTACCCAGATGTTGCATACATTATTGGGGAAAATCACATTATTGAAGCCACTTACAACCTTTAATTAAAGTTTATTTAAATTAACTGAAACATTATCCATTAGTCATATGTTATCAATTTAGTAGAGGTTTTCCTGTCCCCAGAAAACTTTCCTAATTTGCTTAGACAATAATGCTGTGAGCCATCTGTCCTGTTGATTCCCAGTAGAAAATCATTTTACATGGTTTATAAATAGATGATACTGCAAAGCATTGTAGAATGTCTATTTTTAACCTAGTTAAAGTCCAAACTCTAAAATAGGACAGAGCACAATGGTTTACACTACATAATTCCTCCAGTCTTAAAATGAGCACATAACATTAGTACATATGACATTTTAAAAATGTACTTGTTGGCATATGACATGATTACACAGGAATCAAGCAATTTCTGATGTATAGCTGACTGAGAACCAGAACGGAGCCAAACCAAGATAAGACTGGATCACGCTGCACAAACATGAAGTAATGTTATGAAACTTTTCCTTTCCTGTTGTCCCCAAATACAGTGGCTGTTTTAATATATAATGAATCTGCAGTGCTAATAAATGTGGGTCTCTGTTTTGACCATGTATTCGTAATGAAATGTGTGCAACGACACTAAGTACACATCAAACCGCACGTGCTATTTTTGTTCATTTCTATGAAAAATATAAATATATAATAATAAATATGTCAGTTGCTCACGTTAGTCTTTGAATTATTTTTCATGCAACTTTGTGAACTGTTTGTGCTCAGTGCATTCCCAGGATGCCTCTGTCTCCCACACTCCACAATGATTTACACGGTTTAATTTGGGAAGCTGTATGGAATATGGGTCTATAAAGTAAAGTTGTTGTGCATGATTTAATCAAGGGTACGCACAGAGGGTCAAGCATGCAGAAATGTCTTGTGCGTTGGAAATGTGTCAAATGTTATGTTGGAGACTGCAGTTGGAAAATGTGTGTCCTATGACGTCCAGAAGACGAGGGATTCAGTCAGCTATCTATCTATGAATCTACAGTGCAGTACAGACTCTGCTTTGCTGGCATTGCTGCTGTAGTCAGATTCCTATCTAAATGTCTTTTCTGGTTGAAGTTTTGGTTTTGTTTGTTTATTCATATTATTGAGTTTAAATCTGTAATGCATTTAGCCATTGCTGGTGAAATTCAGTCAGAGGAGTATATTGTATGCATTTGGAATTAATGTTTGGTATGCTTCGAATTCCTTTTCCAATTTCCAGCTTTGACTACTTCCTTAGCTCTGTAGATTTTTCTTTTTAGCCGACTTCAAAACTATGTGTAGCTTGACCTTTGTACATTAATTGTATATATTTTTTATTTATATTTTTCTATTGTGCTGTAACCTTTCAGAAATACATGTGTCCCTTCAACATAGCAAAATTGTAGCAGATTTTTATGGTGTTGACTCGGCCAGTTAGAAAATTAGGACTATTTCTATACCCTAAAAGTCCATATGATCACTAGTTACAAGCACTGTGTGTTGTATGTATATTCCCAATATGAGCATATGCTTCAAATATTTAGGTACACAGTCAAAGAGTAATTTTCCTTTTGATTACTTATGCAGCTGTAAAGCTTGGTTGATAGGTGGCTTAAATATCAGGATCAGATGGCTGTGTATAGTGATGGCTGCTACTCTCAGCAGATAATAACAGAATAATATTATTAACATACACTTGAGCTGAACTATCTAGAACAGGACTGCACTGTCAGATTACATTAACAGCAGAAGAGATCTTTGTTTGACTCAACAGTCCCAAGTAGAGCAGTCTGTTTATTTAAATATGAGGCTTGACAAAGCAACAGTTCATCTCACTGACAGCAGGCTAGCTTAATAGCTTTCTAGTGTCAGCAGTGTTGCACTTTCACTCACACAAATAAACACACACACAACATCTACATTCTAAATAAAGATCTATTGGAATAGAAAATAACACTGGGTGTATTTTCCCCAGTGAAGACAGTGATTTAATTTATTTGTTATTTAACTGTTACTTTTTTTGTGCATAGAAATGAAAATAAGGTAGAACTTTGGACTTCTTGATAGGCACTGTACATTTATTGGAACCCATATGTCATTACAGACAGAGCAGAATTTATCTAGTCTTCACATACAGAGGTGTGTCTCAGGGGCAGAAGCCTGCGGTAGCAAACTACGTTTCATGTTAACTTTAATGAGCAAAGGAACATGGTTTTGCACTTTAGTAAGAGCTATTTATTAACGGCTTGGCAAGGGTTAGCAGCTTTACAACATGTTCTACATCGGACAGTTTTCTAGGGAGGTATAAAGTGAGGTGACAGTGAAGTAGAAGAGATACAAAGAGAAGAACAGAATGTATTTTTAGATCTAATTTGAGTTGTCTTTTGCTGCTATTTGTGTTACCATTCTTAGGACTTGGATGTGTTGATACTATCAGATTGTCGCAGATGAATTCAAACTGCACAGCTTCGAGTGCTGTTTAAAGAGTTAAATGTTGAAGGCAGCTATTTTTCTCTGCTGGGCATATTGGTGCCAGTGAAATGCTAATCGACCTAAAAGGGAGAGTGTCCCTCATGTTGTGCAGGGGCTATCGATCTACTGTGGAGTCGAACCAGAGCCTGCAGCTACAGACATTTACTCAAGTCAGGCTCAGGTGTACCGTTGTGTATTTCCAACATACATGTAGGAGAGAGTGGGACGTGTCTTAGTTGTTTGAAACGTAGAAGTAGGTTGATTTGCTTGGTTACAATCTATGATGGGCATTCATGTTAATGATTTAATGAGCTTGTGAGCAAACTGATATTTTTGTAAATGTGATATTTCCTAGTGACAATGAAGAGACAGGCAATAAAGATACATGTTTCCTGTGCAATGTTTACACCAGAGTGTAAAATATAGTTGTTTTGGTACCAACAAGTCATTGTATCCAAAACTCGAGTGACTGTATCCAATTGCTTTTCTTCTACTGCACAGGTCTAATAGAGGTGGTGGTGAGCACCCTCTCAGAGGCTGCACTATTTCACCTGGATGGAGAAGGGCATGGGAGGAAGGTCAGCCATCTTGTTTTACAAGCCCTTCTGGAGCTGCTTCACAACATCTTAAAACAAACATCTGTTGTTGTCCGCTCCGCACTGCAGGTATGGACACTCACTGCCCTCTCTCCAACAATGGTCATCAAGCTGCCTATGAGCAAGGCATAGAACTAGGGCTGGGCAAGTTAAAGCGTTATTATCGCGTTAACACATTAATTACTTAACACCGACAATTATTTTATCTCACGTTAACGCAGTATTTATTATTATTATTTTGAAAGTTCGTTGCTCTCTGGCTCTGAATACACACATACAGTCAAACCCTGGGTCACAGGAGGGGTGGGATGTTGATCAGCCTGCAATCACCCACCCAAACAAGCCGTGGAGGGAGGCTTCGGGCAGGTGCAGCGTGTGGGAGAAGTAGATAGACAAGCGAACAAATGCCATAGCGAAGTGGATAGCTAAACACTGCATGCTGATTAGTATTGGGAAGATATCGATCTTAGGAACATTCTTAAAATCGTAACGTAGTTGCTTGGCCCCGCGGGGTTGCTCTTTGCTCCAGTGATCAGACAAGGAGACAAGCGCTCCACGAGTAAACGGCAGGCGCTCTATGGATAGTAACCATGGCAAAAACTTCTGTGTGTTACACAGCTGTAGCCTATTTAACATAAGTTAAAATTATAGGCTACATAACTTTACCTGATAGACCTACATGGAGTTTTGCGGGGATGCTCTGCCATGCGAATTCCCTCCTGTTGATGTCCTATTTAGTCAACAGTGATAGATTCTGGAAACTCACAAATAGCGAGGATACAAAAGTTCAAAACAATTCAACTTCTAACAGGGACACAAGAAAAGACTGTGACAAAGACTGTTTCTGCTGCTCCCTTATGAAAGAAAAATGTTTCTGCTGATACTTGTTCAGAAAAAAAACAAATAAAGAGATCTCTCTGATCGGGGTGGGAATCACCAGATGCCCCACGATACGATATTATCACGATACTTATGTCACAATATGCTATTATTGCGATTTTAACAATATTGCGATGTATTGGAATTTATTACTTTTTTCCAAATTTAAATTGTGTCCCCAAAGGAAAACTCCTTTTCTAGTGGACTGAAAAAGCTATTGATTTTATTATTATAGTGCCAAAAAATTAAAATTCTCATGTACAATTTAGATGATAAAAGATCAATACTTGGCGTTTATGTACCGATATTGTACAGTATTGCCATGGAAAATATCGCTATACTATGCTGTATCTATTTTTTCCTCCACCCCTAGACTCTGACTCTTGATAAAAGGTAATGCCCTGGCAGTGGCAAATAGCTTGTGTTTTATATATGATTTGATTACATTAATGTTTAAGTTAGGATTTACAATATTTTATTGTGACTGTGTAGGCTAAAGGGCATACTGCTGGTAAAAAAGCACCTTATTTGTTTAAAGAGTTTGCAAACCACATGTTATCGCACTTTTGTGTAAATAGCTGTACATTTAAATTAAAAGTGTGCAATACACTACTTTAGAATTCATTATTCAAGTTTGAGCATAACAATGCAATTAATCGTAGAAAATCATGCGATTAATCGCATTGGGTTTTATTGAAACATATTGAGGCTCTTGAAGTAGTTTAAAAAACAATATCATATATTTTTTAAATGGTTGTTAGCTGTGTGTCAGTTGTTTTACTGCATCATGTTACACTGGTCTATATAAGGTGTTGTATTTCCCACATTGGTTCACCAGTATTTACCAGTTTCATCTCTGTTGAGCACAGAATCACAAAGTCAACTCCCTCAAAATGTTGCCCTTGTATCATTTCTCGTGGCGTGTCTGTGTGTCCATTGATGTGTGCAGTGGAAGCTAGCAGGTTTAAGCAACTGCAATATTGAAGTTGTGGACTCAGGAGAAAGTGGATGAGGTCCCGAGTCCGTGGGACACACACACACACACACACACACACACACACACACACACACACACATTCACACATTCATACTCACAGGCATACACAGAGGGGCCTGTCTGGCTATGTCCCTGCGGCCTCATTATCACCACTGGCTTTGTCCTCAGCTTGCCTCCCTACACTCACGGACACACATTCACATACGATCACACACACACACCAGCCCCCATCTCCCCATACGTGCACCCCAGCACATACATATTAATGCATGGACAGGGGGGTGGGGGGGCTAAAAGGGGAGGCAGGGTAAAAGACTGAGTGGAAGAGGGAAGGACAGAAGAGGGAGAGGGCAGGATGGAGAGACAGAATGAGAGACAGAGATGGAAAAGGGAGCAAGCAGAATGTGCAGCAGAAATCAATTCTATGAGAAATGCAAAGCTCATTAAAAAGAAAACTTCTGCCCAAACCAAATTCATTTGGGTAATAAGGTCTGATAAGGAGAGAGGACGTGACTAGACCGCTCTCCCAAAACTATTACTCCGTTGGTCGAGAGAGAGAGTCAGAGAGAGAGTCAGAGATTATGTATACTACAGAAGAAAAAAGAGAAGGAGAGAGTGAGCATAACCAAGAAGAATTGGCTTTGGGAAAGAGAGAGAGAAAATATGTGTCAGTATTAATCACATTATTCCACTGCTAATTGGCCTGAAGTTCCACTATAGGCATGAACTAAACTAAAATAAGCGAAAGTGAGGGACAGAGGTGCTAATTGGGGAGGGGGACTGAGATCTTAATGAGAATGAGATGCAATAAAAATGACTTGATGTGACAAATAGAAAATTGTTAGGACCACATCGAATGTTAAAGGAGAATTAAAATAACACAACATGCAGAAAAACTATTTCCTCTTGTAGTCTATTTAGTCTTTCTCTGTCTATCTCAGTCTGTCAGAATCTGTCTTGGCAGGTCTCTGGATCCATCATTATTGACTGTCAAATCTCTATAAATGATTTAACGTGTGTGTGTGTGTGTGTGTGTGTGTGTGTGTGTGTGTGTGTGTGTGCGTGTGCGTGTGCGTGTGCGTGTAGAGCCAGAGGCTATCTTGTCCAGCAGCAGCGATGGAGGCAGCAGAGAAGCTGCTCCTGGAAAACCGACCCCTGAGCCAACTCAGCACACACCTCATTCACACGGTGAGACCAACACTCACAGTGTGTGTGTATATCTGAATGCCTTGCATTCATACACATATTTTCTGTTTTCTCCTGCATGCTTGTTTGTGCACTGTATGTCTAAATGTATGCCTGATACAGTGAGACAAACTGTGTATGCATGCTTATTTATGCAAGGAAGTGTGTGAGAGAACATGCCTGTTTGTCTGGTTAATTGATCCTTTATGTTGTGTCAGGTCTCTGGGTATGATTTCTACCTGTGAGTAATACTTGATAATTGGTATTAGTTAGCAGACAGAGTGATACAAGTACTGATACAATATAAAGATCTCTAGTTCAAATCAACTGCTTACATTGAAAGTGACACCTTATGCAGCACTTTTCACCAGTTGCTAATGCTGCAACTGGTCCCACAAATTAGTTTGAACTGCTCATAACAAGCCAGTCTGATGTCCACGTCAGTGCTGTTAAGTAGGTAAAATGCAAAATTTCTAACACAACTTTTCCTGTCCTTTCTTCTTTAAGATTAGACTAACCTGACCAGTAAAACCATCTGCCACTGTTATGGTAACTAACAGCTTCTGGCAGCTTCCTCCCAGACTAAATATGTCAATAGTCAAACCTAACTCCCATTTCTGACTGCACTGTAAACAGCAACACTACTGACCAAGCTTTGTTTAAAAGTTCTTCCTTAATTAGCTGTCTTCCAAAGCAGGGTGCATACGTCTGTTATGGTAATGAAGTTAATCAAGCAGTCCTACAGTAAACTAATTTCAAAGAGACAAATAAAATGCTTGAAATGCATTTTCATGCACAGACTCTGAGTCTGTCTAATTCTTTCATACAGTTCTGTTAAAGTTACAGGTTACGTAGTTTTCTGCAAACGTACTGACTCTGCTACATGTGCTTCAGTGTACGATGTTTAATAAATGAACTATGCTCCTTGCAAACTGTTTGATGCAGATTATTATTCTACTTCTAAAGTAATTATACTACAGTTATTACAAATATTACTTGCAGAAATCTGCAGACAAGGCTGTCACATCTGTAAGTACCAGCACAGAAAGTGATGCAATCTGAAAAATAGTAAGATAAGAGTGGGTACAATCTTGGCCTTTCCTGCTGAGAGAAATGTGGAAATGTTATCGCAGTAGGTGTTATCGGGTTAGGAAAGTGGGGGGTGGAGGAGAAGAGGAGATCTCAAGGGACACCATAGAGGTTTTTACTTATATATACTTGACACATTGAGTGTTGGGTGGGCGTCTGACACACCCCCGGCTTCCGCTCAGCCCCTTTGCCCCATGGGAGATTAGTGGGATAGAGAAAGAAGCAGCATTAATCAGAATCAGAATCAGAAATACTTAATATGGTCCTTGAATCTAATATCATTAAAACTGCAAAACTTGCTTGTGTTAAAAGAATACAGTTCTGAAGAATAGTGGTCTAATGATTTACACAGTGTATGAAGTTTATTCATCTGGCAAGGGGTCAGTTACCATTTGTGTCTAAGTGAACATCGATCCTGGATGCTTCCGTGTAACATTTGTCGATGTTTACCTGATATGGCCTCCAAATAAGTTGATTCAAATAGAGTAAGTAGTTATAACTGTTAATGTAAAATTTTCTATAGATTATCATTACAAAGCTCCAAAATACCATTACAACTCAGGCAAATTTGTAATTTTTTCACATAGTGGCTGTGATTATTAATTGTAAAAAATAATTATCTTGAAAGTGTGCTTTAATATACTGAGCTGTGTGTGAAAGTATCACTTCATGATTTCATATTTCATTTAATATTGTATTTATGATCTGCACTGTAAGTACACCTAGAAGAAGGAGAATTCAATCAGTTGCTTCACTTTATTTTGGCCCATGGCCCATAGCAACCACAGTAACATAAATAGAAACATGCTGCATGAAGTTATTTCATCGTTCCATTTATTAACAGATTTTTTCTCCTTGTAGCTGTCCACTGAAAACCAGGAGGTTTGGGAGGAGTCTATTCAGTGTCTGTCCCTACTTGTCCAGCTGTATGGAGGGGAGGGTTGTGACTGCCTGTCACCTTCCTGCTTGCAAAACTTTTCACACGTGCTGCACACACACATGCACACTGGGACTCCCCGAATCCAACGCACAACACTTAGGATCATCAAACGACTGGTGAGTACAGTATACATTTAGGTAGGCAGACACACACAGAGACACAAACAGACCAACATCTGTGCACTTACATAGAAATGTCATGTTAACACTGCTTGTATGACATTTAATCAAATATCAATTTGTGCTCTGTGCCCCCCTTTTCAGGTGCTAGTTTGTTCAAATCGCAGCACTGAATCCTGTTTGAATATCTCTGTATGATTCAAGAATCTTGGCCCTGTGTTTGTTTGTATTTTGAGGGTTAAAATATTAACTGCAGAAGGAATATATTGGAATAATAAAAACAAACTCAGTGCAGACAGCCCTGCTGTGCTGCTGTTCTGAAAATAGAGTGTAGTTTCACCAGAACAAGACAGAAGGAGCAAGACGGATGGGGAGAAAAGGTGTTGGTTTGTATCTGCCTGTCACTCTGTTTGAATGTCTGTCCAATTTTGTCTGATAGTCAAAATGATTTGTAGTTCAGGCCAAAGACTCGTCTGACTCTGAAAGAGAACACACTGCAGTAAAGCAGGTGGAGATTTATTGAAGCTTCTACTACCCAAAATGTACTAAATAACATTAGCTCCATGTGGAAGCAGCTAACATTCACCAGGATTTCACAATTCACTTATTCAGGTAGAAATTAAATGAAGGCAGTCAAACAACATATGTGGTATATATATCCTGCCTAACATTCCTAGGAAATCCTATAGGATGATTCTGCGGTACTACATTTACCCACAGTGTCCGCTACTTGGCCAGGGTTTGCATCCTTTCTCTGGCCAGAACAATGAATGTTGACTTTAATAAACCATGATGGCAGCATGCCTGTAACCTTAAAATTTGGTTGCCTAAATTTAAGCATGCTTAAGTTGTCATGCTACTGACACAACAAGATATTTAAAAAATGTGCTAGAACTTTGCAGAATTGTCCAGTATTAACTTGAACAGCAGGGTAAAAGAGGGGCAGGGTTGGTGAGGGCAGTCCAGTGAAAATTCATCATAAAAAGTCAACACGACCAGTTTGAAAAATTGGATGGTTTTTCTCTAGACCCCTATGAATTATGTAAAATGCATTCCTAATGTTTTGGCTTGGCCGCAGGGTCATGAAATAGTTTCTGCACATGGGACACAAGGTCAGCTGTCACCCTGACATCATATGATCTGACTGAAGGCTGTGCCTGGAGGGGGGCGGGGGATTGCATGTGTGCAAGAGTGCGTGTGTATTTTTGATTCCTCTCACTAATGAGTTCCAGCCACCTGAACCACCCACACACAAACTCCGTCACACACACGCTCACAGACTTACCTCTTTCTCTTTTTGTGTCTTTTGTAGCAAATTTGTCCCCTTGTGCAAACTCCCTCATTACCCTCTGTGCTAACAGCTACAGTAACATCAAGGTGTGTATTCTCGATCCTGCTCACCACCCTGAGCAACACACACAAAACTATGTGTGTGTGTTTCAGCCATTTCCTCATAGCTAGTACATGAGTCACTAAGCAGCTCATTGCTAGGAGAAGAACTAATTTATTTGCCCAAAAAATACCCATCTACCATTCTGCACATTTCGTTATTTGACTCATTGCACATTTAAATTTAAAAGATTTAAATATTAAAGTTCCCTCAGAGAACTGTTGCAATACTTTCCCCCCGTCTTGTGCCTTTTTCCCATAGGAGTCCAATAGCTAAAGTTTTAAAGAAGCTGTTTAAAGTTTCAAGAAAGCCTGAAATCAACATCTTATAACTGTTTGCTAAGTTGACTTTCCTTGAATCTCATTACCAATTCACAGAGAACAATATGCAGCTTTGAAAGAATGCAACAGACATTCGTTATCCACAAATCACACTTTTTCACAGATATACCATCACAGAAACACAGTGACTCATATTCGCTCTCAAACACACACCCACACACAAGTGCCTGCCCTTTAACAAAGGCTTTTTAATTATCTTCCATTGATTTCATGGCTCCGCTAATCTCAATCAAAGATCCCGGTAATAGCTTGGAAACTGAAAAGGAGGAGAGAGGGAGAATAAATCAAGTCTGAATTAGTGAAATTTTCAACTTGTCTTTTTTTTTCTCAACACACAACTTGGAAAGACTTAAAAGGGGAATGCTAATTAAATGAAAAGGGATTCGTAAGAAGTTGTCAGGGAAATAATAATTTATTATTTCTTTTTAAACAGTTTTATTACTGTACAAGCATTTATAAACTTAGTCGTCTGCCTCTGTCAACACTGAATTTATGGTGTTCAGTGATTGGTCCCCAAATATGAATGTACATGTGTGTCTTTCTCAAACTCATTTCACATATAAACCGCCATAAATCCATTATGTCAACTTGTCCAACACAAATAGTGTTTATTAATATGTATTATTTTGTGTAAATTGAGTTAACACACTACAGGATATTGTTGTCAATGCTGTCCTGTTCATACTACACTCTTATGTCTAGAAGCTTCCTCCTTTCTCATCTCCAGAGGCTGAAATATCTCAGCACAGAGTCTCCAAAATGTCAAAGCATATTATGTCCAGTTATAGTGACATTTTACATGTTTGAGCTGGAAACATGGAAAAGTATTTGTCCATCATCCATCCATCAGTCACTCAGTTGCAGTGCTTCCAGCTTGGCCAGTTGTTCACTTGGAAGTTGAGTCATTTATGACAAAAATATCTCGTGTGGCGAGCTGGCCAAAAGTGGGCAGAGCCACGTGATTGTGTCTAAAGTGAACCGTATAAAAATGTATATTTCCAAGCGGATTGAACTAAATAAACACATTCAAGTTCAACAAGTTTTCAATTTCATCAAGACAATGTCCCAATGCCTGAACAAGTGTTACAGCTAGCTATGTGGTTTGGTTATGCATCATAGGAGAAAGCCCTGGCACCTATTGTGTTGAGGTTGATGGCTAGTAGCGCCAGTACACCTGCTGTGTAAGACCGCAGGGAGCGAGGTGGAGTGTAAGTCTGTAGGAGGCCTGTGAGATAAGCAGGGGAGAGATTGTGGAGAGCTTTGAATGTTAATAATAAGATTTTAAAGTTAATCCGTTGTGACACAGGGAGCCGGTGTAATTGAATCAGCTAGGGAGTGACATGTTCTGTGGACTTTGAGCGTGTAATGATGCCTGTTCTGGATGAGTTGAAGTCGGTGAATACCTTTATTGGGGATGCCTGTTAGGATCGCATTGCAGTAGTCAATGCGTGATGTGACCAAAGCATTGATTAAGACTTCTGTGGAGTGTTGCGTTAAAGCAGGGCGTAGTCTGGTGATGTTTCACAGATGGAAAAGGGAAATCTTCATCCTCAACATTGTTCATGACTGGAGAAAGAAAGGGTACTGTCCAGGATAGCACCAAGGCTCTTAACCTACTACTGTTTCATCTCGTGTCGGGCACAGACCTGGCAAGTCGCACATATTTGTTGTTGATTGTTGGTCTTTGTTGTCGTATATATTTTTTATGTTGTCAGTTCATATATTTATATGTACACAATATTCTCTTCCGTTGCGTTACTTCTGCACGGCACAGACCCAGAACAATGCACATGTATATATCTGCAACGTTGTTCTTCCATTCCATATTTATATATTTCTACATTTATTTATGTTGACTGTATGTTTGTCTACGTGTAGCACCTTATCACCACAGCAAATTCCTCGTATGTGTAAAACACTACTTGGCAATAAAGCTCCTTCTGATTCTGATTCTAACCTGTGTGGAGACAAAGTGTAGATTTAGGACCAGTGAGCAGCTCAGACTTCCCACTGTTGAATTTTAGGGAGTTGTTTGTCATCCGTGTATATTATGGAGACAGGCAGTGGGGGTACTGGAAGCGAGAGTAGAACTGGGCTTAGTGCATCTGCATAACAGTGTAATGGATACCATAGTGCTGCTGGAAGATATAGTGCGAGCAGGTAAATAATAAACACACGTGGCCCCATCACTGAACCTTGTGGTACTCCGTGGTGAACTCTGGACCTTTCTGGCCGGTAATTCTGAATTAGAATAAAATGTGTCCTGTCTACAAGATAGGAGGGAAACCACTGATTCACGGTGCTCCCTCTCTCTCGTTCTCTGCTGTCAGGTACATTATCACTTGTTTGAAGTTAATATCTATTATGATGGCCCTAAGCTGTCTTTCTGAGAGGTAACGTCTATTTGTCTGTCTCTTGTCTCTCATCTGACTTTGCGTTCAGAATTACAGAGTCAGGGTGTTGGTCAGGTAGAGATGGGGGAGAGGAGGATGAAGAGGGAGGAGAGGATGAAGACGGTGGAGGGCAGGGATGGAGAAGGGATGATAGGTTGGCAGACACACATAAATGTCCCCTTACCCTGCTGATGGGGAAGGCGAAGTGTGTGCGTGCGTGTGTTTGTGAAAAAAGTAAGCGGGTGAGGGGAGTGTCTTTGTCTCCTCCTAACCCCGTTGCCTAGCAACAGCCATGCCGTGCCACGGGAGAGACAGAGGTGATGATGACACCAGAGATCAGAGAGAAAACACCAAACACGTGGACATACATCCACTCAACACACACACACACACACACACCTTAAAGAGACATAGGCAACACAGTTTTTATCATTTATTGGAATAAATTTGTTCCACAACAAACTGTCACCGTAATGTTAAATCAGATCTTATATCAGAACCTAACTTTGCAACAGTAAATGCCGCCTTTTTAAATGGAGAACCAACCTTAACACACACACAGAGCAGTCTGTGGACCAGGTGTTCCTGGGTGGGTGTGGAGCCTAGACATCTTGGTGTAGGGAGACATGTCAGGACAGGAATACAATCAGAGGGATGACAAAGACAAGATACATGACGTAAGTAAGGAAATTCAGTGAAGGAAGAGAGGGGAATGCTCTTTAGCTGACTACTTAGTAGAATCCAGAGTGTTGTATAAATTCAGCAGTAGAATCAAAGAGTTAATTCATGGACAAACAAATGACCACTACTGAGGAGCAGTAAGGAGTGCAAGAATCAAAATGACAAGAAGGAAAAATTAAAGGACTTATTTGAAAAGGCACTAATGTAACACCGCGTGTGGGTGTGCATTCAGCTGGATTTTTAGCCAATTAGCTCTATGATCAATTTACTTTGAAATGTCATTGACAAATGATTGTGATGCCACTCAGCAGTTGTTTGTAGTAACTTGCAAAATGATTCTGTGACAGACTAGTGTTTCTTATAATGTAGTGGTCTATGGGATGGTTTTCACTGGTGCTGTGAAAAGAAAACAAAGGATGTGAAAATTATATTTCCAATGTACTAACGTGTCATCATTGGTTTCTTATTATTATAGATAATGGTTATAGTTGCTTGTCTTCTTCCTCTTTGTCCTACTCATGTCATTTATTGACCTTTAGCAGGATGACTCATGGAGGCTTGTAGGGGACTGGCATGCTTTACTGACTTTTTGGCTCTTAGATTGGACAAGTATTACTTTACAAGGTGGTGAAGTTTGTGTTTGCAAAACTGGATAAAGAACTTGTTTTAAATACAAAAAATAGAAAAGTATGTTTCCTGTTTCAGTACTGATCTGGCTGTAGCCAATTTGCAGGTCAAAGTTCACTTTTGTTCTACTTTGACAGTGTGAATCTGCACAATTGGCTAATAGAAACAGTGATGCATTGTATTTGGAACTGTTATTCTAACAGTGTGTTCTTATAAAAGTGCAGTGATGCTCTCGTACACTACTCAGTATTTATTTAGTCACATCACATCCTTTGTCAAGTGTGGACCACTGCCATATAACTAAGACTAATGTGATCATCCCTTTAGTCTTTCTCACTCACTTTGCTCGTCCTCTCTCTGTCTTTCTTTAGGTGCAGACTACAGAGCGATCCGATTGGTTAGAATGTACCGAAGGGGCGGGGCTACTGAGTCTACTGCAGGATATAACTACATCCAACAGGTGTGTGTGTCAGCAGTTGGTGTGTGGGTGTCATAGAAAATATAAATTTATAAGGGAATACTAGACTATTCCATTTTGATGTAACAGATGCTTTGAATTGATCTCAGATTGACAAAATAATCCTTTTTTTTAATAACTGACCTTTTAGATGTCAAGATTTGAAGCTCTGTCCATATAAGACGCTAATTTTTGCCAGCAGTGTGTGTACTTCAGCGTTGAAACCATACCTCAAAGGACATCATTGTGGATTTAGATATTTCTTCTCTAGCCCTTTCCGTCATCTTATTATTTACACTACACTACACACATTATTAATTACATTTCTCAAAACTGATCTTTTGCGAGGTAATTGAAAGGATGCGATCTTCTGACAGGATAGTGTCAGCTTAATATCTCACAAAGAGCTGAGAGATCACATATGTATTAAAAATAAAACTTTGGCCGTAAACATGACCTACACCACCTTCATGCACCTGACAAAGTAACAGCTTCCCTCAAAGATTTACAAGTTTGGGAACTGCAAGGTTTGTGTACAGGGAGCACTGCTTCGACTGTGATTCTCTGTTTAATGAATTACTGCAAGTAATGCTCACTTTTAACGACAAAGCAAGTAACCTGAGCTAAATAAAATACACCAGGACATACTTGGATTGGAATTGTGGCTTATTATGTAAACATAATCTGTGTTTAAGGGAGATGTCCTGCAAAGGATGCTGCAATAAAGGCATCTCAGATGCACATGCATGAAATTTAACTCTCTGTAAAACAATGCTGCTTCCTATGTGAAGAAATCGGGTCAGCGTTAGCTGGAAATCACTGCTTGCTTTAGCCAGCAAGAAATTAGGTAAAGGTACACAGCAGATGTGAGGCAGCCAGCTAACGTTGGCACGGCTCTACTGTTGTTTACTTCGTAGTGTTCAATTTAGATTCATTGTCATTTTACACAACTTCTTCGTCTGTCAGTAACGTTACTTACTACAGTCTAACTGTTATACTAAAGTGCATAGATTAGTTCAACGTCAAGCTGCGATTTTCTGAGGTGTGTCCATAAAAACGACGCAGAGTGCTCTCTCATTAGTTTGAGCATGCACATGAGCACAAGCACACGCTTGGAAAGGTCGTGGTTGCAATCTCACCAGCAGAGGCCACTGAAAACTACACATGGCCCCTTTAAAAGTATGCCAGAAACAGGGCACTAATTAGTACAACCGTTTTTTTATCTATCATACATTAACACACATGAAATATTTCAAATAGTCAAAACAAATGCAACTTTCTAATTTCTATATAATAGCTAATATTTACCAAAGATGATTCTGACAACTCTAACTCTTTTGTGTGCACCTGTATCTTTGCATCTGGCTTCCTTTTGTGAGGATGTGGGCCGAATGTTCCCTCTTTGAGCCAAGGGTTTTGTCGCCGTAGCGACCATGCTTCCTTTGATCGCTTGATGTATGAGACCAGCGACCTGTCACACACAAATACACACACACACAGTTGCTTTCACCCCCGTCTATGTACAAACTGTCTCTCAATCACACACACACCCCGTCAGATCAATAATAAAGGTGTATTGTTGTCCTTCCATAGAGGCTCTCTCCCACACTCCCCTCCCTCTCCCACTCTTTTCTCCTCGATCACTCCTTTTCTTCCCTTTTTTCACCCTCTATGCCCATGTCATGCCTATTTCCCTCACCCACTTCTCCTCTCCCCTTGTCTCCTCTCTCCCGCTCTCTCTCGTGCTTTCCCTCTTCCACTTCTCCTCTCCCCCCGTCTCCTCTCTCTCTTCTCCCTCTCTGGCAGATGAAAGCACAGAGCAGCTCTTGCCTTTGAAGTGGCTGAGACTGGCACACTCCCACTGGTTTAGCGGTAGGAGGAGGGGAGCAGAGGTTTTAGGAGAAAGGGCAGGCGATGAAAGGAGTTATGAGGAGAGAGAAGAGGAGAGGAAGGGAGGGGAGAAGGTGGGGTTTAATTGAGAGGATGAGAGGAGAGTGGTAGCAGAGAGTGGAGACGGATGAAGAGTGGGAAGGCGAGGGGAGATCTGGGCTGAGATCCTAACCTAAATGATGTCATTCAGCCTTTTCCATGGCAACCTGAGGAATGCCTTTTTCAAAACCTCAAGCCGCCCAAGTGTAAGGGAGGGGAGGAGCGTCACTCACGGTTCTCCATCCAGAAGAAAAGCATTGAGGCCCAAAACCTGATCCTTAGTTTATTGCTGCGTTCAGTCAAACATCAGTTGTGCAGCCCTCAGAAAACTACAAAACTCCTCTGCAAACAACAATTTTGGATTCAGCTACAATTTATGAAGGATTTTACCAGAACGCCAGCATTAATACCCTGAAACTGTCAAATTGTAAGCCGCCACTCCCCCCCCCCCCCATTATTAAGGGCAATGACTCCCAAAGAGGAGAACTTGTACCCCAGGGGAGTACTTCTGCAGTTGCCAGTGGTACGTGGAAAAATATAACTCAACCAGAAGTAGCTCAACTCATTAAAAAATATATATACGATTTTATGACGAGTGTGTGAAAACCACACTCCAAGTGGTAGGAGTATGTATACAAACTACTACTACTACTGAAAACAAATTTCCATGATCACTATTGTCTCAAGTGATGAAATGATTGTCCACTAAGTTCTGCTGGTAACTCTCTATTGGTGGAAAACACAGGACTTCCACACCCAAATGCAAATTTGATGCTAATGTAGTTCTGTAATAGCCATTCACTGTAATCTAAAACCAGTTATTTAATTTTCCGCAATCCTCCACGCAGCTGCTGAGTACCAATTTGGGACTGTGAAAGTTTGTCTTAAAACTTTTATGGATCCAATTTATGCTCTCCAAATGTACAAACTTTGAAGGATTTCTTATGCCTCTGGGAGCTGTGTTAATTAGGTTAATTATGAAGGTTTTAATCAACTAAGGGGTGGGCTTCTGCTGGTCTGGCTGTCAGGCTGCCCTCAAAGACACCTGGGAGGAGGAGAAGAAGGGAGGAGGACGAGGGAGGGAGATAAGAGAGGGAGAGTGGGGAGAGGAGGGTTCGGTTATAGACAGCCTGTAGGGTCTGAGCAGACTGGATTTTTTCACCAAGCCACAGTATTATAAATATATGAATGTTTGTACATAATCTAAAAATATTTTGTTATGGTGATCAAGCAAGTATTTGTTTTAAACCACAACAACTATGCCATATGGCTGAGTTAAAATAATAGAAAAGCCACCTACGCAAGGTCCAATATGAAAAAAATATAATTCATGATACAGATATGTACAGATTTATGTGCAAAGTAATACATGACTAAAGTATTAATACAATAAATTGTAATATTCTATTTAATGCCTTATAATGACATTACATTGTTATTGTTATTGCTATACTAACTATTTCATTCAACAACATAAACAGGAAATAATGGAACTTGTAGAAGAAAATTTAATGTTTAGAGAACAGAGATGAATATCAGCCAGGCAAAAGGCAACTCAGCATGGCTACTGACAAACACCAGTACACCAGACGGAGGCTCAGTTGTGCTTTATGTAGGTCAGGCAGGATGTTGAGCACATTTTCCAACAAATAATGATAATAAAACTAAACGCTGCAGCTGCAGTGTACCAGTGTACAGAATATGTCCTGATGTTCACAATGGTCAGGAATTCAGATGACACTGCAAATGTTCACAATAGTTCAGTTAGAAGCCAGAGATGGCTTTGGTGCTCAGAGTGCCAGTTCATGATCATTTCTAAGTCAGTCCGCCCAACACTGAACCATTTCCTGATGCAGGTGTTTTGGACAGGAAGATGCAGAAATGAATTCAATGTTCAGATTATTAGTCTGCAATCAGAAGGTGAGAGAAATACAGACCTGTAGAAAGATGATTCAAATGACTATAAGCATTACACAAACCCTTTTTAAAGAATATGTAGATTACATGACATTATCATTTGTTTGTGTTTTTGGTTATGTTTTTGGCATGTTTGCCTTTATTACAGTACAGGTTAGAGCTAAGACCAAATTTACTCCCCGCACCTTCCCTCGCTCCACTCCCATTTTCTCTACCCTAAACCCCCCTCACCGTCCACCTCCACCACTGGTTCTAAGTCCTCCAGGTTTGACACGTGTCACAAATACAGCGCAAAACCCGCCTTCCCGCTCCGCAATGGTGAAAAAGCCCAGTAAGCTCTGTCTGATATGTGCTGGGTCCAAGCTACAAGGAAAATAGCACTCATGTGCTGGTAGTCTTCTCCATCCCTGTCTTGATAGGTAACAGAAAAAGAATGTGTTCTTGATAATTATGGACTGACTCAGCATGTGTTGAAGCCCACACACAATAAGGGGCACACTTTGGACTATGTCATCTCCAAGGGTCTGGACATTTCCAAGGTTGTGGTGACTGATGTTGCTCTCTCTGATCATTCTTGTGTTTTCTTTGAGAGTGCTATCTGCGTGCACACAGATGTTAAAACAGAGGTGATCACAAAACGCCTTATTAAAATTTATTCAGGCTTTCTCTTCGACACCCGCCCTCTCACGGGTCTCAGTCAGTGACCAGATCTCCAGGTTCATTATGACATCTATAAAGAGAGACTTCGCATTTATAATTTAGAACTGAGAAATGCAAGGCAGTCTTTCTTCTCTGACATCATCACCGAAATAACACTAATAATGCACGTGGCCTGTTTGCTACTGTTGACAGGCTAACCAACCGTCCTGTGTCTGTAGCCTCTGAACTTCTATCTACCAGGGCCTGCAATGAATTTGCCTCCTTCTTCACCGACAAAATTCAAACAATTAGACAAGCAATCACTGCCTCCATGTCAGTAACAGGATATGTCTTGTCCCTGTGTCCACTTAAAAGCAATTCATATAGCATGAGATAATTTGATTCTGTTAACCATAAAAACCTGGAGGACATAATACAACATCTGAAATCCTCCTCATGCTGCCTTGATATTCTGCCAACAGGTTTTTTCAAAAATGTATCTAAATGCATGGCCTCAGATTTACTACAAATTGTCAACATGTCTCTCCTCTCAGGTTTTTTCCCCACAGGCCCTGAAAACTGCAGTCATTAAGCCACTCTTAAAAAAAAAGAGCAATCTAGACAGTTCACTAATGAACAGTTACAGGCCCATATCAAATCTCCCATTTTTAAGTAAAATCATTGAAAAGGCTGTTTATTCAACAACTTAGTGCTTTCTTGGCACTAAATAACTGTTTTGATGTCTTCCAGTCAGGTTTTCGACCACACCACAGCACTGAGACGGCTCTTGTTAAGGTCTTCAATGACATCCATTTAAACACTGACAGTTGCAGAATTTCAGTCTTAGTATTATTGGATCTCAGTGCTGCATTCGACACGGTCGACCACAACATATTACTAGACAGACTTGAAAACTGGGTTGGACTTTCTGGCACAGTACTAAAATGGTTTGAATCCTACTTAAAGGACAGAGACTACTTTGTGTCTATAGGTAATCACACATCTGAGCTGACAAAAATGACATGTGGAGTTCCCCAAGGCTCCATTCTGGGACCTCTTTTGTTTAACATTTACATGCTTCCACTGGCTCAGATTATCAAAAACAGCAAAATATGTTACCATAATTATGCAGATGACACACAGATTTACATAACCATTTCACCAGGGGACTATGATCCCATACAGGCACTGAGTAACTATATTGAGCAGATCAACGATTGGATGTGCCGGAATTTTCTTCAATTAAACAAGGATAAAACTGAAGTTATTAATCATGAAGTGTAACGAAATTTATTGGATATTTCAAACTTTTTTAACAAATAAAAAACTGAAAAATTGGGCGTGCAAAATTATTCAGCCCCCTTAAGTTAATACTTTGTAGCGCCACCTTTTGCTGCTATTACAGCTGTAAGTTGCTTGGGGTACGTCTCTATCAGTTTTGCACATTGAGAGACTGAAATTTTTGCCCATTCCTCCTTGCAAAACAGCTCGAGCTCAGTAAGGTTGGATGGAGAGCGTTTGTGAACTGCAGTTTTCAGTTCTTTCCACAGATTCTCGATTGGATTCAGGTCTGGACTTTGACTTGGCCATTCTAACACCTGGAGATGTTTATTTGTGAACCATTCCAGTGTAGATTTTGCTTTATGTTTTGGATCATTGTCTTGTTGGAAGACAAATCTCTGTCCCAGTCTCAGGTCTTTTGCAGACTCATCAGGCTTTCTTCCAGAATGGTCCTGTATTTGGCTCCATCCATCTTCCCATCAATTTTAACCATCTTCCCTGTCCCTGCTGAAGAAAAGCAGGCCCAAACCATGATGCTGCCACCACCATGTTTGACAGCGGGGATGGTGTGTTCAGGGTGATGAGCTGTGTTGCTTTTACGCCAAACATAAAGTTTTGCATTGTTGCCAAAAAGTTAGATTTTGGTTTCATCTGACCAGAGCACCTTCTTCCACATGTTTGGTGTGTCTCCCAGGTGGCTTGTGGCAAACTTTAAACGAGACTTTTTATGGATATCTTTAAGAAATGGCTTTCTTCTTGCCACTCTTCCATAAAGGCCAGATTTGTGCAGTATACGACTGATTGTTATCCTATGGACAGAGTCTCCCACCTCAGCTGTAGATCTCTGCAGTTCATCCAGAGTGATCATGGGCCTCTTGGCTGCATCTCTGATCAGTCTTCTCCTTGTATGAGCTGAAAGTTTAGAGGGACGGCCGGGTCTTCGTAGATTTGCAGTGGTCTGATACTCCTTCCATTTCAATATTATCGCTTGCACAGTGCTCCTTGGGATGTTTAAAGCTTGGGAAATCTTTTTGTATCCAAATCCGGCTTTAAACTTCTCCACAACAGTATCTCGGACCTGCCTGGTGTGTTCCTTGTTCTTCATGATGCTCTCTGCGCTTTAAACAGACCTCTGAGACTATCACAGAGCAGGTGCATTTATACGGAGACTTGATTTCACACAGGTGGATTCTATTTATCATCATTAGTCATTTAGGTCAACATTTGATCATTCAGAGATCCTCACTGAACTTCTGGAGAGAGTTTGCTGCACTGAAAGTAAAGGGGCAGAATAATTTTGCACGCCCAATTTTTCAGTTTTTTATTTGTTAAAAAGGTTTGAAATATCCAATAAATTTCGTTCCACTTCATAATTGTGTCCCACTTGTTGATTCTTCACAAAAAATTACAGTTTTATATCTTTTTGTTTGAAGCCTGAAATGTGGCAAAATGTCGAAAAGTTCAAGGGGGCCGAATACTTTCGCAAGGCACTGTATATCAAGGATTAAAGGACTTATGTCTCAGCATGACCTGGAAAAGCTTATCCATGCATTTATCTTCAGTCGACTCGACTACTGTAACAGTGTCCTTACAGGGCTCCCTAAGAAATCCATCAGACAGCTGCAGCTGATTCAGAACGCTGCTGCTTGAGTCCTCACTAAGACCAAAAAGGTGGATCACATCACTCCAGTTCTGAGGTCTTTACATTGGCTTCCTGTATGTCAAAGAATTGATTTCAAAATCCTGCTGTTAGTTTATAAAGCACTAAATGGTTTAGGGCCAAAATACATTTCCGATCTTCTGCTTCGTTATGAACCATCCAGACCTCTCAGGTCGTCTGGGGCAGGTCTGCTTTCTGTCCCCAGAGTCAAAACTAAACAAGGAGAAGCAGCGTTCAGTTATAATGCTCCGTATATTTGGAACAAACTCCCAGATAACTGCAGGTCTACTGAAACTGTCAGTTCTTTTAAATTAAGACTGAAGACTTTTCTTTTTACCATTGCTTTTAATTAAATATTTAAGATTTTTCTTTTTATTGATAACTTACACTGCACTGTAACTTTTACTGTCCTGTTTTCTTTTTCTTTGTTTTTAGCTTTTTATCATTGCTTTTAATTAAATATTTCCTTTTAACTCTTTTAATCCTGATTTTAACACTGTAACTTTTATTATATTTTATGTTGCTTTTAAACTTTTTTATATTTCCCTGTTGTTTTCATGTTTTATGTAAAGAACTTTGAATTACCTTGTTAAAATGTGCTATACAAATAAACTTGCCTTGCCTTGCCTTGCCTTACAGAGGTAGGCAGGAAACAAGGGAAGAGAGAGGGATATTATGCAGCACGGGCTGGAATCGAAGCGTCGATCATTTTCAACTTTGTTGAAATTTTGTCTTAAATTGGTTATGTCATTAGGTAAATAACACAACTGTGATCCAGTGAATATAATTCTTTTTTCTCTCTGTTCCAGGTGTCATGCCGATGTGATTCCACTTGCTGCTGAAATCCTCCAAGAGATCTCTGGATCCTAAAAGCTTTTAATCTCCAAACCTTAAGAAAACCTGAACCATTTCAGAACTTTAAAGGTACTTGTGATTGTTAGTCTGCCTCTCTGAATAATCAGCTAGAAGACTGTTATTTCAAAATTTTGTCAGTTTTGGAATAAAATGTCTTTAGACATTAGTTATTTATTTGTTAAGTTTCTGGGTCGAGTTCTTTAAAAGAAAACTGGACTGGATGTCAGCAATGTAATTTTGCATCTGCAGAGACGGGAGAGAATCTGGCCGTGTGGCATAAGAGCACAGATAGTGTGTCCCTCCACATGACTGGCATCAAATTTGCAAATTGGATCAATGACAGTTATAAATATTGCTGTGTTGCTAAAATAATTTGACAGCTCAATCAAAACATCCATGCAGTGTCCATCAGACTGCACAGGATTAAAGCATGAATGTTAATTCAGACTGTCACAGACGTCACAGCTCTGGCTTCTGGGGCTGTCTAGACACATCCAGTCAACATTAATGGAGGAACATTAGTCTGCCATCATGTGTGTCTGTAATGTGACATAATCACACATTTCTACTTGCCCCGATTGTGAATGTAGCTATGAGCAACACACTGCTCAACTGCTGCCAGCTTTCCCTTAATGCCATCGCACAGTGAAATATATCTCTTTATCAGGAATTGATGCCACACAAATGCAGGTGTTCTGCTGTCAGCAGCAGCCAGAGCCATGAGCAAAGTTTGAGACTGAGGTAAATCTCTATAAAGACAGGTGTGATGATACAGTGGCATAGAAATCCCAACTTTGCACTCCATGTGCTTTGGGCCATAGCAGTTATATGTAAAAGTCATTTCACATAGAATAGTCTCATATACCGGGTCTTGTTGGAAAAGTTGTCTTTAGTCCTGGGAGATGCCCTCTAACCACCCTCCATACAACACAGTCCTGGACACCCACACATGGTCACCTTTAGCAGGCCTTCAGTTTCTCTAGGTTCTCATTTTATATGCAAATCATACTAATCTCACTAAAGCTGCAGCAAACACAGCTGTCACTGTTCAGTTGTGCAGTAACATCCACAAACTTATAAGTACTTCAATTTGACACATTCTCTTGAGTAAGATGGTGAACTGAACTGGCGTCCTGCCAAACTCGAGGTGGGCATTCGTTTTCACAGCTGGTGGATCAGTTTCTCACCCGGCTTCCTACCAGTTATTTCATGTGTAAGACACATGAACACCTCTGCTACCTTTGCTCTCTGAAAACTGGTCTGCAAACCCACGGATGACCTCATTCCACCTTCTTATGGCAGAGAAGTGGAGTTTCAGTGAGAAACATGCCTTCACCGAGTGTAATTTAGGTGACTGGTTGCTAATCCAATACCTGTTGCTTTTTAGTTGCGATACAGCTACATGACCAGTCCACTCATTTGGCTTCGTCTTGATTACACATGCAATCAGTTAGAACCCAGATGTAATCAGTTGTATTTGTACAGTATCTCATGTCTTTGCTTTGTCAAAATCTTTACCACAAATGTGCCATCTTTCTGTAACTTGGGTCCTCCTGGATTAAAGGTGTTGGTGAAATGAGACTGGAGTCGTCCTGGTGAAATGACAGTCCATTTTATTGTTTCAGAACACAGCAGGCTACAGCAACCAGCTCCTCCCACTACCCCACCCCGTAGTAACAGCAGACCAATAAGAGTCCTCCACCCTAGTCTTTCCACAGCCACACCCATCCAGCTAGGTCAGCTACACCCCCTTTGGAACAGCAGAGACACATCAGTGTCCACCTTTAAAGCAAGAAAATAGCTTGATATTTGGACCATGATTTCCAATTCATGTTTTTTTTTTTTTTTATACAAAAGCTACACAATGTTACACTTGATCATCAGAATACAATTCAACTGATTAACTTTAGTGTTTGGACACCATTTAAAATGTGATCAGATTCTTTACTTGGATGGAGCATTACCACTAAAAAACTCAACACTACCAGAGACTTAAAATACAAGGGACTGCAAAAACAAGAGATGAGTATCATAATTCAGAATAATGAAAAAAGCAAGCTAGAGCCAGTTTGTACCATTACAGATCTGAGGAAAACAGAATAAAAAAGTAAAACCAAAATAAGTAAAAATGAAAAACAAAATACATAAAAAGGGTTCAACTTGAGATCAAAATCCATCTGTCATGTCAGGATTTAAAGTCCGCCTTCCGTCAGGCTGAGAGAACAGAACCGCACTTCAATCTAGTTTGTCCCAATGGAGTTCCCATAGACAGGAAACTCTGCTTGCTGTTGTTGAGTCGTCTTCAGGCACTTTCTGAAACCCCGCCTCCTCCATATGGGCGAATCACGATGCAGGTTCATCCAGATCACATGATACAGCTACAAAGGGAGGAGAGTGGGAAAAAAAGAATATTAGGAATGAGGGGAAAAACACAAGGAGGGAGGAAGGAGACAGGGCACAGGCGTTTGTCAAGACCACACACAGAACAAACATCATGAAACATCACACAGCTTTGCAATTAGGAGCAGTCTGAACATGCGGCAGCCACAGTGAGGAATTCCACTCGCCTCTCCTCCCTCAGGACAAAAATCCTCCCCACTGTGCTTCCATTTACATCTTACCCAGAAAATGGCCCTTGTTCACGTCAGCTAACAAGGCTACTGAGAGTGAAGATATTCTTACCTAGTAGAAAGTGTAGTGTAATTTCGCTTGGTATTTACAGGTCGGTATCAAACCAGGCCAGTTGGTTGGAGTCACCAGGTGGCAGGCCCTCTATCAGTTCCTGGGCATGTCCAAGGTCAGGCAGCCCCTCTACAGGGGGGTAGTCCTGGCCAGGGTGGTGGCCCCCACCCAGATCATGGTCCATCATGGGCTCCATGCCCATAGAGTCCCCTCCGTAGCCCCCCGAATGGAAGGAACGGTAGCTTGGGTCTGGGGGAGGGAGGAGTCGACGGAGGAAAGGCAGGGGAAGCAGAGCAGTTGTTAGAAGCATGTTAACAAACCAAGCAGTCACACAGTAGTATGATCATTCAAACTTAACACTACACAGCAACACAGCACACCGTCGATGCTCCGGCAGTCTGAACTCTGTTCAAACTACAGCTGTTAAGGACTGAAATAAATCCAGCTGAGTTCACTGCATTTAGTTTAGTCCCACCAACAGAGGTGTTCTGATACGTCAAACAACTTCACGTCTTGTTTTCATTTGGCTGGCCAAGAGCCAATTAAAGCCGTTGCAGGAGGAATGGAGAGCTGTGCAAATTAAACAAACAGCAAACCCTCTAACCTTGGCCTACTGACCAGTACCCAGTGCAAGGTTTGGTACACCTGTAACATTTGAGTTGCCAACTGCAACATTAACTGAAAGCAGCTGTATTTTTGTTAAGAGCCAACTGTGTTGTCCTGACTGACAACTGGGATAAAAATCAATCTCCACGCTTAAACTTGAAAGCATTATTGCCCTCCCCCACTGTCTCAAGTTGCCCGTGCAGCACAACAGCCAATCCTGTCATCACTAGTAATGACGATGGACAGATGGCACTCAGTCATTGGGAATGTAACAATATTTAATTGTGTATCAACTGTCAGTTTAAAAAAAAAGTGTTGCAGCCAAACTGCTCTGGTATTTGTTGTGACACCGATACCCCCATTCCCATGTTTCTCCTGGGAGCCTCCCAAGCCAGCCTGAGATGAGGAGGTGACGTACCTTCCTGTCTGTATCCCAGAGGCTCTCCCTGAGCGCCAATGTCCAAACCCAGGTCTCCGGTCTGCAGAGCAATACATAGACAGACATGGATAAAGCAGATTGGCAGCAGTTGTTTTGAATACAAAATATACTGAAACAACTGAAGAATAAAACAGATTTTGAGTGCTTCATACCTCGTTCCAGGCCATTGGTTCCGTCCTGAAGAGCGAGCTGGTGAGTTCCACAGAGAGGCGTTTCTTGTAGTCCTGGGGTTTGTCCTCAGACATACGGAACAAAACTGCTGCAGCGTAGGTGGCTGGGGGAAGATGGGAGAGTTGACAGGTCAGTCCCAAAAACAAAGTTACAACAAATAAATAAATGCTACAGCTGACAGAAGACCAGGTATTGCCATTATTACTGTTCCAACATTGCCTCACCGGTCTACGTCAATTAAGTCCATGGAAAACATTCAAAAACCAATTTAGCTTGTTTTTTGCAATCGTAAGCTATTCTGAACATCTGCGTAGCTAAAGAGTAGCCTCCATGTGAATGATGGATGTATGCAGATCAGTGTTTTCTGAACATACCAACTCCTTCGTTGCGGCTGTGCAGTAGCTCTGTGAGTGGGGCGGTGGCTCCCTCAGCCTCGATGGCCTCGGCAGCCTCTTTATCCTGGGCCAGCTCACACAGGACGCCTGCTGCTACACGCTGGATGTTCTCAATGGGAGAATACAGCAGCTGCACACACAGAGAGGATAGCTTAGAAACAATCTCAGCATTCACGGTACTCACACAAAGCAGAGATTCATGGGGCGCACAACAAAACTACCTCAATGACTTCAAAATGACACCTGATACCATTCAATAAGAAAGTGTAAAATCCCTGGAATCTGTAGCACACTTTAGATTTACATTAATGGGGTGCTGGTATGATTGCAACATGACAAAACCACAACAACTTTTGTTTTTACCTGTACAAACAGTGGAATGGTGTTGAGTCCCCTGATGACTATTCTGTTGTGGACGTCTCTGGCCAGAATGTGAAGTGCTCCTGTGCAGCCCTCCACAATCTCCTCCATACGAACTCCCTCCTAATGACAATAACACTAGTTGAGTTTAAACTATAGGGAGCACTTTACAACTCTTACGATGAGCAGGCAGTGGTAGGAACTATTGTTGATCTCAGGTCGTCATCTTTTTGAAGATGGCATGGAGCTGCATTGAACTTTACTCGTGCTTTGCTGTCTTAAAGTGTGTGTGTCTGCTCTCACCACAAACTGCTGCTGCGTGCCTCCCATGCTGGTGCGTCTCTGTGTGTCTTGGTGTGCTCTGACCAGCAGCTGAACCAGTCTGGGGATGGCCCCCTGCTCCCTCAGAGGAGCGTGGTTTGCAGGGCACAGAGCCAGGTTACGGATCAGACCAACTGTAGCCTGATGGACGAACACATTTACATGTCAATTATGCTTTGCTGTTTCAAATGTCAACTTTAGGTAGATTACGCACACCGAATCAAGAATCATGGCAAAAAGGTGTTTTCAGGTATACATTTGTTTTCACAAGATTTTAAAAGTGCATCGTTTCAAGACATTTTTTTCTTTTGAAAAGGATTGCGATTGTAATCGGGACTAGTTTTCTCAATTCAGTGACAAAAACAAAACTGTACAAAGGCTTATTATCAGTACTACAATAAACTCAAGGCCAAGACTTGCCACTTACATTGGACTGAGCTCCAAAATGCATTTACAGTAAGTAAGACACTACCTTTGCAATGCACAACAGTCAGTCCTGAGAGACCTTGGGGAGATCAGCTGCCCACAGATTAGTAGCCAACTACACTTTTCCACAGTTAAAGCCAGGTTTGGCCCATTATTTTAGATCCAAGGTGTGGTCGAATGTAAACAGATTTTCACTGGAAACACCACGACAGTATGAAGAACTGCTTATGTGACTGACTGCTGCTGCCATGTCAGTGTGTGTGTGTACCTTAATGAGTGGCCAGTGTGAAGGCGGATGCAGTAATTTGACAACCACGGGCAGGCCGTAGTGCAGTCTGACTGCATTCTGTGCCATCTCAGCATCCTGGTGTCGAGATGTGAGGTGACGCAGGGCACAAATAGCTGGTTCTGTGATGTCTTCTCTGTCCCCGGCCCGAAGCACTGTGCGAACTAACGCCTCGATACCTCCAACCTACAGAGGAACAGATCCAATGGATACATCAGAGAATTCGTTTTACTGGGTGGAAAATATTAGTGTCCGTAAACAAAAAAACATTACAAATTCACACAAGACAAACTGAGCAAAATACATACAGTATTTATAAACAGAAAACACATTTAACAGTGGGTACTCACCTGGCAGACCATCATCTTGTTCTTGTAGTTGTTACAGGTCAGGTTAGACAGGATACCAGCAGCACAGGTCACCACATTAATGTCGTCACTGCCGAGCAACTGAACCAGAGTTCCTAGCAGACCCTCCATTCCCTCCTGGAGAGGAAGACAATCATGAAGTTAGCATGACAGAAGCATCGCAGTATCAAGAGCATAGCAAATTGCTCGCTACTAAGATTTCAACAAAATAATATTTTTTAATTTTCTCAACTTTCAGATGAGCAATGTTTTTTTAAAGGAGGGGGAAGGAGGCTCCTGAGTCTATTAAGTTGTTCTCACTGAAAAGATTTTGATGTTTGTACACGAGGCAGTTCTCATCACCTGTTTGGTGGCAGCATCTGATAAGTTCCTGAGAGTCCAGAGACAGTTCTGGACCAGTCTCTGGCTGGGGTCTGTCAGGTGGAGTCCCAGTGCCTGCATGCCTCCTGGACAAATGGACAACAGAATGAATGTGTGTCGTTTACACATGACAAATCTGTTTGCACTGCAGTGGTTGTGGTTATAAATGCAGAAACCGCACCCATCGTAAAATTATTCAAGCTCACATTGCAAACATGTTATTGTTAAGAACACCAAAACATACCGGCTTCTACAATGGCGGGCTTGTTACTGGAGCAGACTGACAGAACTTTGAGAACACGGCTTGTGGTCCACAACAGCTTCTCGTAGGTGTAGGTCCTCATGATGTTGACCAATGCCTGAGGCCCACCACTGGCCAAGATTATTAACTACACAAGAAGAGAACACACAGAAAGGTTAGGGGTTTTAATGCTCTTATGAAGTGCATGACCTCACAAATGAAAACATTTATTACCAGATTTTAACACAGTAATACCTTCTGACCAGACACAGCACCCTCTCACTAAACACTCACCTTGCTTTCCTGGTTTCCATAGGCCAGTATCTGGAGGCAGTCGGTGGTGATGGCCAGGAACTTGACATTGGTCTTGTTGAGCAGAGCCACCATTTTCTGTAGACCTCCAGCTAAACGGACAGCCATCTTGGCTCCTTCCTGGTGTAGGAGGAGGTTGTGGAGGGTGGTAATGGCATAAAACAGGACTGAGTCCACTGGTGAACTGCAGAACAAAAAGGCTTATTAGATCACTGCCCCACTGGGAAATAACCACAACAGATATGTTTTAGATTAGGTTTCTCAAAAGGTCCTTCCTCTCTACATCCTCTGCCTTTAATGAGTTAACAGCCATTTACAATTTCTCATGTTTCTCTTATCACAGTTGATAGTCACAATGTGACAGACCAATGACTAAACCAAATTATGCTCTGTTAAAACTCTGACCACCACAATGCTGCCTGCCTTCCTGTACTGGTATACTACAATGCATGAAATAAATGGAAATCAAAGGAAAAAATTTCCAGATGAAGTATCCCTCCATCCTCCTCACATACCCAAGCATTTTAACCAGAGCCGGTATTCCTCCAGACTTGAAAATAGCCAGCAGACCCTCTCTGTGATGGGACAGGTTGTGGAGTGTTCCTGCAGTGCAGCGAGCAGTCTCCACGTCGTTTGTGTTCTGCATGGTCCTGACAATAGCAGACACCATCTGAGGTGAGCGCATGATGGCGTGACGAGAAGCTTCTTTCTTTGAAAGCTGGTGGACCATCACTGCTGCTTTGTTTACTACAACCTGGACGAGACAGGCACAAATGTTAGGGAATGATAGTTGGGAAAACAAATAGTGAGCCACAGATTTCACAGGCACCTACCTGGTCCTCATCATTGAGTAGTTTGGTGAGTTCTGGTATGGCTCTGGTTGCCAGCTCAGCGTCGTCTTGGTAGTTGATCAGATTGACCACAGCATGTTTGAGCATTTGCGACGGCTCTGCCAGCCTCTGAACGTTGGTGGGGTTCGCTGCATCATACTGTGTTGTGGGAATCTGCACACCCTCATCAAGAGTCTCTGGAAACATGGCTGCTCGCACCCGCTGGGCACGCGTCATGGCATACTGACCATCTATGTCTACAAGAGACAGAACAACCGTTTGGTTATCTCTGGATTCAAGCTGCTATTTGACCATACATTTAAGATGTTATGTACAGTAAACACATTTTGCTGCATTATGGCCTACCTTGTACTTGTTCCTGGGAGAAGTTCTGGTTGAAGCCTTGCTCCCATTCATACATGACCTGGTTGTCGACATCGTCTTCCTCGGGGTTGCCCTTCCCACTGAGGGAGGGAGCAGTTGTGGTGGCCCCTGAATGGATGCCTGAATCCAGGTAAGACTGCTGCTGCCAGTGACTGACTGCCGCCTTACGGTCTGGCTCCATGACCATGTCTAGCTCCATCAGATCAGCTGGAAAGAAATAACATGGATCAACATAAGAATGTGAATAACCAAATAGCATGTTGGCATTATGATATTACTGTATTGACATTTGACAAAATGTAGAGAACCAGGTATTGTCAGCTTTTTGTAAAGGATCAGTGAGGCGTTCATTTTAGGTGAGCTGGCAAGGACTGACAAGGAATCACTATACAATCTACAATCACTATTACCTAATCCCTACACAAATATTACCAAGAACTATGATAATTATTTAACCAGTTTCAGGATCCAAATTTCAGTGTTTGCAAATGTGTTTGTACGGATTTCAAAAATAAGGTGGCCCCTTTGCAGATTTTTACTAAATGTCATTATACAATTTAAGACATTTCTACAACCATTAACTGACAGTAGTATTGTATGTAATATGAACAACTGGTTTATAGCTGCAATGAATGGATTTCTAACCTGCTTCTGTTATTTTCCCACATTTTCATACTCCAGTGATGTGTGTGATTTATCAGTAAAGGCCTCTTCAAGCATGAAGTTTGATTTTACATGTACTCCAAGTTTCCAATTGAAATCAATAATTCACTTCGCTCTAACGAGAACATAAGTCTGCACCAGGAGAAGAGGCAGCGTTAAACTGCAGCAAAGTGTGTGGAGTGGCGTGTGTTTGTGCGTGAGAGATGCAGACAAATGATTAAATAGGAGCTGCAAAGAGGTGAAAGAGTTTGAGCGTGTCCAAAAACCATTAACTCACCCTGGGAAGCCATGTTCCTTTCTCAACCGCGGCCGACACAGCTTCCTGATCTGAAACAGAAGGAAAAAGGCAGTCAGTCAAACACCATAATTCTTACCCGCTAACCTGCTCACTGCCGGTCCTCCGTCTTCCCAATCAAACATTTGCCATTTTACTGTACCACAGAAATATCACAGGAGAGGTAAATGTAGAAAAACAACACTGTCAAAAAGTAATTGCAGTGTGGGTTTAAAAGAAACAGCCCACACAAGTGACTTTCCAGTGAATTCTTTACTATCCTGCCTCCTCCCTCTCTTCAATTTCCTCTTGCGTTAGAGCCAGACATGCAAATAGCAGCAGCTCGCACACAAAGCCACCATTAAGTGTAGCACCTAGCAACTATTTAGGTGAGGAAGGACAGGGGAAGCGGAGCACTGGGTGGAGAGAAAAGAGGCAGGAGGAAGGCAGGCGTACGCATTCCTGCGTTGGCTTTGAAGGTGAAACCACACTCTGCAGGAAAGTAAAGACTGGCAAAGGAAGGGGAGAGAGAGGCAGAGCAAGTCAGGTGATTAATTCAGAAACATTTAAAATGGAGGTATTTTCAATTCATACTCAAAGATAAATGTTATGACAGTAACACACAAAAGCAGGAAATGAAAAAATGGAGAAGAAAATCCTGGCTAAAATGAGACAGAAACGGACTGTGTATCAGAAATCCTTTTGTCAAACCCTTTGAAAATTACATCTACTGTTATCCCAAGATAAATTCTACAGGAAAACAGACCAAATCCTTTTCAATCAGGGCATACCTCCTTAGACATGTTTTAGTACTAAACAGGCACACTGGAGGAAAATATGAGCCATGAATTGATTCATATCTTACAAGAGAAAGTAAAAAGGTGACTAACAACAAGACAGACATCCCTGCAGTGAAAACCACAGACCTACTGACACATTTGACTGCAGGCTCTTTGAAGCACTCCAAAAATACGCATTTACCTGACCATTTGATATTATGGATACTGTTGTGTCCACATTTGTTTAGCACCACTGAGAAACATTTTGTGTCATACTTCCTTTGTGACATACAAGTAGCACAAGCTGCTCTCACATCAGCATGATGTTCTTGCCTGACAGAGTGACCGCAGTTCTAGAGACTAAGAGGTGTTAAGACTACAGACTTTTAGTCACTCCAATCTTGTGTCAGCAAGCTATGAACAAATATCGCTAATGAAACTATCCAAAAATCTACTTCTCTTAAGAAAAAAAAAAACAACATTTTCCCTATTTGTTTGATTTCTGAGCAGCCACTACTTGCAGCAGGGCTTGATGCAACAGGTGCGAGGCTGCGTTACTGCTGTATGGTCAGATGTAGTGATAATTGGCGCTTTTCCATTACCAGTACCAGCTCAACTAGTGACGATTCTCTCTGACCAATCAGTAGTCTGCCGTGTTTTCACATCACATTTTAGTATTGCCTCAGCTCGCTTGGAACCTCGACGGAGGGGATATGAAATAAAGTACCTGTTAGCAGGTACAACTTTTACACAATGGAAAACCAAACAAAGGCGAGTCGAGCCAAGTCGAGATGGTACTATGCAGTGGAAAAGGGGCTAATGGCAACACTCATGCAAAAAAAAAAAAAAAGGAAAAAAATGTAACTTGATATTTTATGTTTTTGTGGGTTAATTCAGCAACATGTAGAATATCAAAAGGACATAATTTCTGATTTGAAAGTTTAACAGAATAAAATAATGCAATAAATCTCTGCCAGTGAAATGGCAGAAATAACTTTTGAAAAGACACGTACTGCACAGAAAATATGGGGTTCTGTCTGAGAGATCATTAAATCAGCCAGAGACTACACATGCACAATTATGTTAAAAGGTAGTGATATCTGAGTGGCGTCTGTTAGAACTGTATCATCTCTATACAGGAGGTGTGAGCTAAATACAGACAGGAGATGCTACCTCACAACCCTGAATCTTTGACATCCTGTTTCAGAGATATTTCCCGTAGCTGCTGTCAACAGGCGGTCTGAATATTAAATGATGAGATCACCATGATTGTTGCTGATGGGAGAGACTTGCCTCTTTGTTCTTTCTGAGCACCAAAACATAGTCCAATTTCTTTCCACATATCAAAACGATGCTGAGTGCTGTTTTTTCCTCCATTAAATCTTGTGAGCCAAAAGCTAAGCGGCACACACTCTGGTTTGCAGAGTGCATTCATCAAACAATGCCGAAGAGTAACTGTGTCTCACCCAGTGTATTACAAGGGAAAACCTCTGTTGGAACTTAGAAAACTTACTAGTGTGTAATATAACATTATATATAGTTTCGAATACTTGTAACCACTTATTGAAAAGGTCCTTCCTGATCTTTACTCTATGCTGAAGGAGCTTATGCTAACAAATACTGTACAAGCAGCCTAAAACAGATATTTAAGATCACCATTTCAGTTGCTTGCTTTGTTCTACTACTGTTATTATCCTGCCTGTTGAACACTCAATAATTGTAAGTTGTCCAAAACAAGAATATCATTGAATGAAATGAAAACGCTAAAAGCACAAAGACAAGACTAAATGGGCAACAAACTGAAGTGGACAGCAGTCTGGTATGAGTGCCAGTGAATGTGTAGGAGTTTGTGAAGTTAAAATTATTGTCAATATGCAAATATTACCCAAGGATAGCTAAACTACTGCTGTGAAGTACTTCCCTCCTCTCACACCACCAGAGCTCCGCTGTGTCATTAAACCCCAATCTTCAGTCAGGCTCCAAAACTGCTGCTCCTAACTACAAAGGCACCAACTCAAATTCACTCATCATACACCATCCTCCCAAGCTCTGCATGCCTGGCCTCACATAACATCGGCCTGCCCTAATGGGAACCACATGTCCCATACAAGGCTGCATACGAATCAAACAAACATTCAATCAAAGCGTACAGAGGAACCATTTATCATTCACATTGGTGGAAAATGTGGGTCTTTACATCTGGCTTTGTAAACTGAGCCGAAAGTTTTTGATGGGCAAACAAGCAAAGTCTAGCCTCCAATTGAGACACAAATGGCAGCCTTACACTAAAGTCAGACTCTGACCGTTAACACAAAAAACTCATTACAGTTAGAGTTCCTAGATATCAGGCTAGCAACCCAGCCACAAGCATCTGAACGAGAAGTTTCTTTGAAGCCACATGTGAAATCCAATATGTAGAGTCGTGCCTGGTCCAGTTAAAAGCCATATAATTGAAACCAGATGACAAATGAATGACACGCCAGCCACCAGAGTCAAATGGCTGTCTTGGGATGAATCGAAGTATATGCACCAACAGGGAGCTGAGGCGAAGGAGAAGTCACATGAAGCTTTGCTTGGATACATCCATCAAAGGTTTTGTTTTCTTGGCACAAATGTGAATGTAGATGGTAAGGTAATGTGCAGTGCAAACAAAATCCTGTGACATGAAGTACACCGCTGCTGTCCCAGGACAACACTTAAATGACATGCTTAGCATTCCAGCACAGACTGGATGGTTTAGTCCGTTTCACTGCCCCAAATAAAGTAAAGAAAACATGCTGTTCATGTGGAAAGCCAGAGTTCATCAATGTGTGAATGACAAACATGAAACATAATGATGCAGATGACTGTCAACTATCATGAGGTAACTTCATTTCAACTCCCACAAATAAGATAATGGTTATTATGGGTCCACAGTGACACCTACATGGTCTAATCTGCCCAAGTTTGACCAATTATCTAAAAACATCAGCAGCTAGCTAAGCAGGCGTGAAGGATCTTCATTAAGCTATGTGGGAAATCTTACATTTCTAAACACCTTTAAGCTGAAGGAAAAATAAGCCTGCAAAATACAGCAACAAAAAACAAGACACCACTGCACTGTGAATGTCATATTTACTTTTTAATTCGTGGAAACTTTAAATAAACCAATAGGGGGGTTGAAAACATGCATTTATTCATAGCTGGATTTCAAAGCAAACCCTCCAATTCCATCTCCGCTCAATGAAAAGAAAAACATAGCCATTCTCTCAGCAAATTTGAGCCGGTCTGCCATAAAGTCAGTTCAGATGAGCCTCGAGGTGTTTGTGTGAGGAACACAGTATCATATTGCCATATAAAAAATAAATACATCACTGTATGAAACACAATCCCCCTAAATTGCATCACGCCAAATCACTCTTTCGGCCAGCAGACATTCGTGGCTTACTATAATTACAGTCTCTTTCTAGTATGCTGTGGTATTTCAATAACTTCTACATTTGTTGAGATGAAAATACACAGTGCTTGGGTGTAACAAAAAAATATTCACTAAGAACAGGATTTCAGAGAGTTAAAGCCATCTAAACTCCTGCACAGCCCTTTCCTTCAAGTGAAAAAAAACACACGCTTGTGTTCAATACATCCATGAGTAAATGATAAACAAGCTACCTTATTGGCACAAGCATAGAGGCAGGGGTGGCCACAGGCTTCAGTGTTAGCCACGCAATGTGCAGGGTCAGCAGCACTCACTGCTGGCTGCCAACAATACACTGAGCTCAATGCCTGCAGCCGCTGCAGTGTTAGGCCTGTGTCTCAACTGCAAAATGATGGTTGCCCACGGAGAAACAGGAGCTCCAGGAAACACCCATGCAACATCCACATGATAAGGATTTGTCCCATGTCCCGCTCAGTGTTTAGCAATCTATATGAAATATAAACCTAGGATTGAATTGTACAAATGCACATAATTCTCCAAAAATAAGTCAGGTTCTTGGGTTCATCTACTGCTGAGGATGTTTAACTGAACCTTTAATATTATACAAAGTAATTTATTCTTTCCTAGCATCCTCATGAGGGGGGGGGGGGGGGGGGGATTATATAAAATTAACAGCATTATAACCCACAAGTTGCATATAAATTATAATATGGACACATAGGTGAGTCATTAGAAAGAAATACTACAGTAATTGCAGTACCACTAAAAGGGTTCATAGTAACTCATCTTGCAAGTGGATTACTTCGAAACATACTACTACCGGACTCTGATGTAGCCTACACCCACGCTTCCGTCTTAAAGATTTTAATGCACCGTTAGAAGAAAATTTTGCTGACGAGATGACAGGTTTGTCAGTGTTTCTGTTCCGTTGTGTAATCTGATGGGGGATTTCGCTGAAGGAGCGCAGGAAGGCGAACAAACAAACCATTTGAATCAATTTTAAAACAAACTCGAGAGCCAGTGCACTGATCTCGGGGACATGGGAACACGAGTGACTGATATTGGTTCAGTAATTTGTAAAAGCTCGACTCTGATCTCGTGTATTTTCATATTTAAATGAACGAGTTTCGCTGCAGAGCGTCAGTGACTAAAATAAATAAATCTGGCGCCGCTGATGTCACCATCCTCCGGTCGTGAATTTAATCTCAGAATCTAATCACTCAATCATTCTTTCCAATGAAACCAAAACAGTCAGTAACGTGTAAAAAAAAAAAAAATCTTCAATCACCACCATGTCGTACTGGCCTGCTGAACTACACACACACACACACAGCAGACAACTTGTCCAACTGGAGCCATCACATCGCTTGTTTTTCCCGTTTCGATGGCATGGCGAAAAGCAGCGAGGTGTCCCAACTTTTCTTCCGAGAAAACCTGCCTGTCCCTCTCCAGCTGCCAAGCACACACATCTGGCTGCGCGAAAAACTAAACCGCTAATTTAAGATTTAATAAAACATCACATACCAGCAGCTACCCAGTGCTGCTCCCCTTCTTCCCCACTGCTGCCCCTGACTTTCTTGCTCCAACACCACTGACTCAAATTTCACACTCTGGCTCCTCCTCGTCTTCCTCCCAAAAGCACAGCGGCTGGGAGGAATTTGTCGGTCTTTGTTTAAAAGGACGAGTGGAAAACACACATTCTCACGGGCCTTTGACCCAAAATAAACTTAAAAATATAAACCACTAATATGAGTTTGGAGCTTTTCTGCCCGCAACGAGCTTAACGTTAAGTTTCTAACGGTTGACAGTTACAACTGAACTTTGGTGGAAATGTTAGCGTTAACTCACCAGCTGTGCGAATAGGCTAACGTAAATTAACGTGTGCTAACTTAGTTTTATCACCTGAACACATGGTAACAACAACGAGATTCCCACGCGTGTACCTTCACTCCATATTAAGTATCTGTTAAGCTAAATCAGCTGCAAAAACGACCGACCAAAGGCGAAACTCAAGTCGAGCAAACATGAGTCAGAATAGGGGTATGTGGCCAGCGGCATAAGTCGGCTAATAGTGGATAAGCTAACTAACCTTGGCTATCTGTAACGTTGGCTAATTTTAACTATTCAAACAAACGAGGAAGGAAGCAAACATCTGCGTGTACTCCCAAATTAAGGCTTTCGAATAAATTGTAATCCATCGGAAACATCTACCTAATTGTAAACTCTATATTACCAAACACAAACCCCGTGATATCATAAAGATAATGATTCTGTAAAATAGGAATGTTCCCATTATGAAGCGGATAGCATATCCCAAATATCTGCCGTGAAAGCAGCTGGCTCACTAGCTGCGGCAGCAGGAGCATCCCCCGCCGGCCGCACACAACAATTCCTGCTGGCATTCAGGGAGAGCCCGACAAGTAAAGAGGGAGAGATTGAGTGGAGCCCATAGCTTGAATGTTGAAGCCTACCCTTGTCAACACAGAAAAGTCCGTCCACTCGGATCCCGGAGAGTAAAAACCACTTAAAAATGGGAAAAGTGAAGGAAAACGTTTAGACGAACGTCAGCGGGGAGTCCTCGTCCACTCCCTCCGTAGACAGTCACCGACAGCTTCGCCGGAACAGCAGTGACTGAGAAATGTAAGATGGCGGCGGATTTATATAGACCGGAGAACACCTCCAGTGGTCACATATCCTGCCGTGCTCTCAAATAAAGTAGAAACTAAAATCCGGTAACTCTCTCTAATGAATGTCACTCTCACGCGTCTACACATCTATGTGCCTAATATAACTTAATGACTACATGCATCGGTTGTGATTTTTCGTTGCTTTAATAAAGTGAAGCAAGCCCAAATCAATGTCTACGGCATGTGTATGAATACACAATTGAATGAAGTTCCGGCTGACTAGAAAAGGGAAATCCGATTCCTTTACCCAAGTTAAATCTCTCGGCCTGTGAAATACGGATAATTTCCTTTAGAGAGTGAGACAGTGAGTTTTCAATGCAAACAGCGCCATTCCTATCACCAGTCCCCTGCCCCAAAAGAACAAACAAATAACCTCACAGATTTAAAAACAAGTTAAAATACTTCACAATATCAGCAATAAACGGAAAGTCAGTTTAAAGAGACTAAATGGGTTTTATTTGAACTACCATACAGTTATTTGCTGCCAGGTAAACACTACGTGATGCCAAGGGTCAAATGATGATAAATAAAAAACATAATAATAAACACTGCAAACAACAAAAAAGTCAGCAAGGAGTATATTTTATTACATTGGCAACAATCAATAGACACTTTATATGTTGTTGGCCATTCGAATTGTTATTGTAGCCTCCATGTGTAAGTTCCTAAACAAAACTGTGTGATTAGGCCTATGGGCAATAAAGGAAATGTCACTCAGCAGGTTGGGGCACCTTGTGTTCAGCAGAAAAGTGATGCATCTGTGAGTCAGAGATCTTCAGTGATTCCTGGAAAGTTGTTGATTACTGAAATGGCTTCAGTTTTGTTTGTGAATTAAATCAAATCTCACATTTTAAGGAAATAATTCAAGTTATTCCTCTGTTTTCATAGTCTGAGTGCAAAATAAGAGTTCAGGAAAGTGCATTATAGACTTAATTGATCAAACAATGCTTGCATTGCTAAATGGATTATTTCTTCAAAATATTGAATAATTAGATTAATAATATTTCCTGACTCCATTAGAGAGCATATTCAGTCATTAATATTATTAGTGATCTATGAGCATAGCTGAGGTCGTTCAAGTGAATAGTGTGATTATCTCCCCTTTATTCTTAGATCACACAGTTGTGGCTATTAATTTTCAGATGACTTTCTGTTTGGCCCAGTATTGAGTAAGTTAGTAGATAGGCCACGTAGGACATTTAAATATGCATCCCAAGTCCTCTAGTCAGTTTTTAGTCCCTTAATCTCTGTGCTGTAAAAGGTGGAGAACAGGTAATGTGCTACCTTCATTTTACAGCTAACAATGCCATGGGCAAACAAAGGTAAAATCCTCTCTTGTCGTCTGCCTACAGGCTATTTCATTAACAGTTATTTACTGTATGTGGGTGGAATACGTAACTGAAAGCCAAACTCTGATTCAAAACAGTCTATGCAGCAGTCCCTGGATACAATATAGGAGAATTACATCAACACGGGCAGTATACAATATGTGAGCACATCACCTAGAATGAGTTCACCCAATGTCATTATATTGCAACACAGAAAATTACGGAAACTTAGTGTGATTGATTGTATTTTAAATGGCTTTCTAACCACAGTGAGAATTACTGCTGTCAGTCAGTTTAATATACAGCCACGATTTGTGAAATGAAATGACTCGGCTCATGTTGTCACATGACTTCACAGGAGCATGCTGATACAACCAAATAGGTACAAAATCATGGCACAGTGGGTGACATCAAGAAAACAATCTCACATAACATATTTTTTATTATAATCCCAAACTGAAACCTTAGTGGAAATGTAGAGTAGTGGTTAGGAGACACGCGTGTGACCAGAAGTTTGGTGGTTTGCCTTTCAAATATGGCTGGGGAATAAGACACATTATTCTCCTGCACTATTGTCCTTGAGCGAGGCACTTAGCCTCCAACCTTTCCAGCATATGTTCTTAATATCAAACACTAAAGATTGTGGTTGTGGGTGCCGATGTAAAAAACAAAACAAAACAAAAACTCTGAACAGAGAATGGTATGTGCAGTGTGTGACATAATCATGCCTGTGTTAGACGGTAATCCTTAGAGCAGTAGTACACTCAAAAGAGTGTTTCATACTTACTTTCCCGCCTTGCATTTACGAGTGCAACACAAAAATCAGACAAGAATATATTAGAGTAGAAGCACATATTTCATTGTTTTTGTGTGTGCATTTATATTGCACACGTCATGTTTTACCTGATGGACCTATGTTAACTCATCATAAATCAAAACACAGTCTTTTGCTCCACTGTTTACATACCTTTCAAAATGTAAATGTCTCTGTCTTAATCAAAACTGTATGTTATTTCTGTCACAATGCCAAGCAAAAGGCAACTGAATAAATAATGTAAGAAAATGACAGTAGGGTATTGAAAGTGTTTCAAGAGAGAGTGCAGCACTGCAGTTAGAGTTGGGCTTTAGTTACAATAAAGTTTTAATCAGAAGCAGTGAGTGTCACCGTGTATCCTTCTGTGACCACTGGGTCTGGGTTAAGAGCACAGGGTTAAAAATCTGATTTACTGCGTGTGAAAATACTTCTGAAGTCTAATCTGTGATGTCTGTGAAACTCATTCTGCATCGAGCTAACTGCATTCACTTTATCTGTGGTATAGTATTTCATTGATGAGGCTTTATGTTTGTGTCTGATGATGAAAGAAAACAAATCACATTCATGTACTTCTATTCATGTTCTGCATTTTATTGGTGTTTACAGGGAACTTATCTTATCCACATCTCAGGCCAATACTGCTTTACAATTCTTTCTGCATGTGAAATGTAAATTGCACCATACCTGTTAAATTTAGACCCGTCAGTCACTGCTCCAGAACTTGGTAATATTTCTACACACAGCTCATCATAACAAACAGTTTATAAAAAGCGAGGGAAGAGGTGGGAGGTTTCAGCTGTGAAACTGTATTTCTGTGTAGCTAATATGAACACCAAGGCGGAGTAATAAATATAACTGTACATTAGAAAAAGTCACTTTTTTAAAACCTGAATAGGACGTTGGTTGATCACAAAGTGTTTTTCACCCCTGTTTGTGGAAGAGCAAGTGAAAGGGAAGAAGTGCAGGAACAAAGCACTATCATAATAAATAAATATTTAGTTTATAACAAAAATAATAAAGCAGATTAGAGAAAAAGACCAGACAGAGGCCCATCAAGGTCTTCTTTTTGCACTGTGACACCTTGGTGGAATATAATGTTGTGAATTTAATCATTTTTATCAGTGTTTGTATTATACTCACCTGAGGACGGATGTATATACTCGCTGTATTTTAATTTTTTCATTTAGTTAATAAATTCAGAAGTATGTAACCCAATGTGGGTCAGATTCAATCCTCTCTATCCTGGTTTATCACCAGAGAACTCTCAACTCAGCGCACATGAGGTTAAACATCCAATTTTGTCTGATCCAGGAGAGATCCTGCCAAAGATTAATCCATAATGCCTGTGAAATGGCCCTTCATCCAACAGGCTGTGCTGAAATAACACAGACTGTTCTGTTCCCATACACGCCGTGGCTCTCCAATGACCCAGTCAGTGTCGCACCACTTCAGGGAGCCCACACAGCACTTGTTCTTCCAGCTGGGCAGGCTGCTTCATGTTCCATCGTGGCAGCATGAGGCATTCGCTGGATGAGATTTTACACCTGCAATTTATTGATAAATGCAGATTGGTATGGACAGCAAGACAGCACGTTTTAGAAAAAAAACATAATGTGACTGTGATGACAAATGACAAGATGTTTGTATGCAAATAAAAGTGGTTCATAAAATTCATTTAAAGCATATGATTGATGCAATACAATGCATATTTATTTTATGCAGTCAAAAAATGTGTCAAATGCTCATGTGTAGGATAAGATTGATTTCTATATTATTATTATTGTGTGCTGCTAATATTTGGCTGCCATCCCTGATGCACTGTACAGGGCTGCGAAGTAATCAGCTAATAGTATGAATCTGTTCACCGGGTAAAGACGAAGCCTTCATCTTTCATTATTTTTGGAGCTGGTCTGACAACATTCTCATACTAGGGGGTTTAATACTGAAAAAAATCCACATACATATTTGACTGAATAAATAGTCCAACACATTGTTTCCTATAGTTTTAAACAGAAATGTGGTAAAGCAGATTAAAAATGATAACACAGGCCAGCACACATAAGCATAAGCGAACCACATGTGATAGCACACATTGTTACCTGCTTGCACCACACACACACACACACACACACACACACACACACAGAACCAACAATTATCCTGACTTGTGCACTCATCCGGCTTAACTGTCACTGTGAGGACACTGCATGTGTGTGTGTGCACCTTCTGCTCATACTAAACAGAGGACAAGCCCATGATAACACAGAACCAAGTATAACAGCGCACACAAACACATGAAAACGGGAAGGTTATGTCACGTTCAGGCTTCAACGTAATGTGTTTACATACGTGTGTGTGTGTACAATCTTGTGTCTGTGTGTATGCCTGCATTGACATATGTGCGCACTTTCATCTCTCCACATCTATGTGTGCATTTAATTAAAAACCTCCTCAGTGGATGTGTGTATGCTGTGTGCAGAAAGAAAAGTAAAAGATATAGCAGTGTGGCTGGACCCAAATGTGGGTATTTTTGTGCATAATATATGCACATACATACATAAAATATATAATATATGTCTTGTGTACCTTTATCTAGTGCATGTTATAGCTTTTATAGAACTTCCTATGTTGATGATATGCAAAAGTATATGTATTTGGTGCTGCATAGCTACTGCTGAGGAACAAGAGACTGCAATAGAAATCCCCAAATCCCAAGAGAGCAAATCGCGTCCCCCCCCCCCCACACACACACACACACACAGCCGAGGGCTGAGGGGTGTGGTTCCTTTCTCTAACTATGAAAGAAAGGGGCAGGACAGAGCTTTAGATAGGGGTAGACAAAACAAACACCCACCACACACAGGGACACACACACACACACACACACACACACACACACACACACACACACACACACACACACACACACACACACACAAACAGCAACAGTCGTGCAGGTCAGTGAAGTGCAAGAGACAGGGCCACATGGAAGGAATGTTTGTTTTGGACTGGCACTCTCATGTAGAGGGTTGTGACTTATGGCCTTCTTGAAAAATAGTTCTCACACAGCAGGGCAAACCAAACATGTTATTTCTTTTGAATAAACTGTAGAGTTGGAGATGATCTGTGACCAGTGTCAAGCTTATACTGTGTTAGCTTCTCAAGGTAATACATCCACTTTGGTTATGCATACTATACCATTAGATTCCACTGATTTTAGAGAGGGAAAATTTGACAAATTATGCCCAATGTATATATGTATATAATATATGTATAATATAAAACAGAGTGAACTTTAAATCAACTAAAAAGCAGCCTATTCTATGTTTTTTATTGTTTGTTTTTACTGCTTTTATTCCTATTTATTTGATCTCATTCACTTTATTGTCTTTACTTCCTCTTTGCTCATGTTCTTTGGCTTTATTTTCATTTTATCAGCCTTGTCTGGTTTACATATTTTTATAGCAATTTGTAACATTGCTAATAATAGGACTATATAATAAGATTTATTAGTAGTAGTAGTATTATAATTATTATTACCTCTTTATATGTTCTATGTTATTAAGTTTGCTACACTGCATGTTTCAGTGCACTGTGATTTTATTTTTTACACGTGACATACAAACATTGCATCACCTTATTCACCACAGAACATACAGTGGTAAAATTGTTACTTTTTGTTTTATGACAAAAACGATTATTAACCAGTTAAGTTACCTCAATCAGAAGTCCATGCTAACCTGTTAGGTGTCACTTTTAAAGTTTCCCAGTGTGAGAGGAGGAGGAAGAGGAGCATACAGAAATCACATCCTAGAAGAAGGTGAGAGGACACTGCAGGGACTAGATATTTGACTCAGACTACAGTGGGATTATGAGGATTGGGCAGTATAAGCCGATATAGGAAACAATGTGAAGGAGGTGCTTCACAATATTGGCAGAGCTGACATAAAATAAATGCTGTTGCTATAATGCAATATAAAAAGCCACGTAGAGGGGATATTCTTTTGTCATGTGCAAACTGCTGAAAGGAAACTGAATAGAAAGGACGCTGTGGTGTTGAACTAATAAAGGAAGCTTATTTCCACAGCAGAGCCAAGTGGGATTTAGTGTTGACCACACTCCACATCAACAGCACTCCTTGCTCATATAAAACAACAGTCTGGATGACATTTCACCTGCCTTCCATGAATCCTGTATTATTACAACAGTAGCCTAGGCTCAGCCCCTGCATCTGTAGTGCATTAGCAGTTGCCATGGTAAAAGTCCTCCATCCCACATTTATCCTGCGCAGACAGAGAGGCAACACTCGTACCGATTTCTGCTGGAGGAAACTGAGGGTCTGCGAGTCAGTAACAGCCGAATGACAGCTAGTCACTGTTACACAGTACTGCTGTGTGATGTGCTGTGTGATGCAAAGATTTCTTGAACTGTACCCATGACACCTTTACTGCAAAAGCAACGACATGGAGACCAGCAGGGCGAGCCTACGGACAAGGAGGGCCACGGATGGTGTTCACAGCTATCTGCAGCTTTATCATTCCAAGCAGCTTCAGCGCTATTCTGTTTTTAAGATCATGTATTTGGCATTTTTCAGTTCCATAAAAAAAAAGACAGACAGAGGCAGAGGGAGGCCATTCCCTGGATTTCAATCAACTGTGAATATGTGGCTGGTGCATTAAGCTACCACACTGCTCCCTGATATTTCATTACATCTCATGATGTCATGTTCAAATTAAACTCCACATGGAAAGATACTGGAGCTGAAGGGTTTAAAGCTTCTAAAAGCCATTTATCAGCTGGATTATCGTCAACAGCTGCTCATTAAAGCCAGTCACATCTGGATTTATATGCCATTTGTGTCACCTACACAGCATGTCCCAATGACTGTCATTATTATTGTAATATCATTATGAACTTAGAAATAAATTTAACAAGCGCGAGAGAGTCTAAGTGTTAGTTTGATGGGAAAGAGCAGGGAGACGTGTCATTTCAAATAGTGCTCTACGGTGATTTTAGTCACAATAAAGCAGATGCAGTTTAGTTCGGACAGATAAACTAGAAAACGTAAGTCATGCAAGTCTAATATGATGCGAGTCAGTGTTGCATGTTATAGCAGCGCTGGATGTATAGAAGGCGGGGGAAAAAGATCAAACATGATAAACGCACAATAATCATTAAGTTTATTGTGTTATTGAAAATGATCACTAGTTAATAATATTGCCGCACTTTAATTTGATGACTCAAAAAAAAAAAATCTTCATAAAGGTTATGTTGATATGAACTGAGCATAATTACAAAATTATCCCACACACCTTTTGAATAAAAAAAGTGTTAAAGCCCATTTAGAATAAACGGAAATACTAATCAATTCTAAATATATAATTATATATAACTAAATCATGTGGAAGCCACCATGTAAAAACCTTGTATAAAAAGATGACCCTGACATTGGCAGCCTGAGCCAGGCATCCCCCACTAGAGAAGGAAGAGAGCGCTACTCCGAGCTCATTGATTACATTCAAATAAATTTAATCAATCGTGATAGAGCATATATTTGCACTCATTCAATCATTATAATTCGGGTTAGCCTCAACAATTTCGAGCAACAACACTGACACAAACAGCTTTGTCACAGTTATCTCATATCATCTTTCCGCAGCATAAAACAACATGCTGCATGGTTGCCTCCACCTCACCTTCAGTTTAATCAATTTAGGAAGCCGATTTTCTTCCAAACATTCCAATACTGAGAAGGACATGGTTGTTAAATCCATCTTATTAAGAGTGAATAGTCTATCATTAGCAAATCAATTGCAGTTTCTATTCACATTTGAAAGGGGTTGAACAGAGAAGTGAACCCCCCACCCCCTCAACCCTCACCCCCCCTTCTGTGCAAAGCCTGGTTCACTGACTCCGAGCTATATGTGAAGCGAGACAGCCTTTTCTTGTACAAACTATTTGGACTTGTCCTTTAAACTTCTCCTCTTGCTCCAAAGCAGCTTATAGACAACAATGTCAAGTTGGCGAGTTAGACGACCTCTAGCATGACTGATCCTCCATAGGTCTGACTGGCTCCTTCTGTGTGTGATTGTGTGTGTTCACGTTATGGAGAATGCGTGACATGGACAGAAAGAGTAAAAAAAAAATAGACAACAGAGAGGGAGTATTGTGGATGCTAAACCTCAGTTTAAAAGGCTGCAGCACACACAGAAAGATACACACCACCACGACAACACTTTTCTGTTTACATAGATGGTTGGACATGAATAGCAGGCTAACGCACAGGCCTCACTCAAAGCTAACAGGACTGAATGGAGCTGATTGGTTCAATGGTGAGGAGAAGACGCTCCTTTTAAATGCTAAAAGATAATGTGGCATAACACACACGTCGTCTTAATGCTACCTTTGACCTTCACACTTAGATCTTATTCAGTGCTACTGCAAGAAAAACAAAAGCAGGAGGTGTTTAAATTCCCATTTCATAACACGAGAAAAAGAGAAGGCACGAAAGCCACCAGACGCCATTGGAGAGGTGGATGATATTATTCATTGTCTGTCTTACAGACGTCTGTTTCAGCAGCAACACAAATCAAAATTGTTTCCAATACTATTCCACAAAATGATTAAATGTGGAAGCTTGAATTTTGATGTAATAACTACCGAGAATCATTTGACATTTAAATATTTTGTTAATGCACAGACCTGTTGTATTTTCCAATAAACACTGCACAACACACAAATATATTTAGGCAACATAACACACACTTGAACTACTGAATACGCCACCACATGCAGTAACACACAACCTTGAGCAGTTTGTGTCTATTGAAATCATTTTCAAAAGGAAAAAAAAAACAGAAAAAAGAGGAGAAAAATGAGAGAAATACGAAGAATAAAGCACGCTGTTTGATTTCAAAAATCCCTAAACCATCTAATTCACAGTACCTCTCTAAATCTTATCATTTTGGTCTATTGAAGGCAAGGTTAAGTATACACATATAGACGTTTATATTACCTGTAGAGATAAGAAATACGGAGCATAATAATAAATCTGAAAGATGTGAGAATTTATTATCTGTAGAGATAAGAAATATGCTGCATGATGATGAAAATGAAAGAAGCTTCACGTAAGGTCTTGATCTCTATAAACAGTCTGATGAAAAGAACGTATGTATTTTTCATCGCAATTCACGACAATATACGGCTTCTCTGGCTCTTAATATATCCAACTCAAAGTTTAAAAAATAAAAAACAATGAACCACACACTTTACCATCACAACATTCATTTGACTTTGCACACAAACTGGATGCGTTTAAGATGTTAAGCCACCTGAAAGCCAGAGGGGGAGCTATGCTGTTTCAACATATTAAGTTTATTTATTAGGTAAAATTTATTTATTTTTATTATCTAATTGTAAAGGAAATAATTAATTAGGCTAATCTGTCTAACATATATATATATATATATATGCAACAACAACAATAATAATTAATCAAAACAGAAGGCTGGTTTTTGATCAAACTGAAATACTAGTTTATTAACACAGTTTGTAAGAGCATCACTGCGACGTGTGACACGTGCCTTGACATATTGTTTACTTTCTGAACTCAAAACAATATTTTATTGTTGATAATCAATTGTTGATATATATACTATATATACTCATGTTTGTTAGCATCATTAGAAGTATTTACAGTACAAAACATGTTTCAATACTGAAGCAGGTTTGAATACCATGGCCTGCTGCCGGATAAAATATGTTCTGAAGATGATCAATTTGTTGTAATAGAAATGACCATTTTTCTGTGTCATTTAGTTTGATTTTAATTGATATTAAACTATGTTGATGTGAATAAACTGTTGTTATCACAGAGTTTATTTCTAAGAAATTATTGGTTTGTGTCTGTGATGGATTACTGAATGACTTTGCCCTGGGCGTTACATAAGATGACTTTCTATTCATTTTATACATACCTCCGTGTTACATAAAAACTAAAATGCTAAAAAGACACATTTGGCAATACTGTATATTTCTGAAATTGTTTTTATTAAAAATATATTGTGAAGCTCAAGTGTAAGAGTATGTGGATATTCAAAATATAACAAAACATCCTTTGCAAAATGACATTTCATTCTTACATTTTACATGATTTGACAATAACAATTTTATCAAAATGTATGCAGTGTTCTCCAGAGAGGTGTTGCAGTTCATAGTATTTTTTTATTTTATTTTGCATGCTGTATGGTATTTAGAGCCCAGAATCAAACATCCTGAATTTTGCATTATGAATTTGGCGCTGTATCTGTTACAAAAAACTGTGCTAGAATAATAGTCAATCACAATCAAATTTACAGAATCCCATCAGACCACATGCAGCAATATGGAGAAAGCTTCAAATATATTAAATGTCTGTAAATATGCGAGTTGTGACTGTGCCAACCTTAAAGCTTTTATCAAAAAAGATTACACAATGATTTTGAACAAACTCCACCCTGCTATTGTGAGAAAGTCTCAGAAAACAAATCAGTATCATATGAAAATTTGAAGCGACAGAGGCGACACAAGCTTGTAAAAAATGGTTATGGTTGCCACTTTGGCTGTCTGTCTCACTGACCGCTCTGTTAATCCACTTAAGACACAACAGACCCACACAAAACGTTCCTACCAATTTATCATTAAAAATATTTAATTATTATTATATTATATTATTATTTATTTAATACAAATGACTGAAATGGTACGATTCCGATGTGCAGACATTTAAGGGGAAAAAAGCATCCCTGGGTCATCGGGACTTGGCTGTGGTCTGCGTAATTTTTCACGGTGTCTTCTCCCCTCACTCTTTCTCTCTCTCCTCTGCATTACCTTAACAAAAGCCTCACACACACACACACATCCACACCACCAGTGTGACAGACAGAGAGACAAAATGGCTGAATAGTGATGGAGGAGCTGCGTGTTCCTTTATGTGTCGACTAATCAGCCAGCACTAACATGTGTCAACACTACACTCACACTCTGCTCAGAATGGGGACATTGTCCCACAGACAGAGGGAAAAACTAACACTCTTTCGATATCCTGACAACAAATGTGGTGCAAATAAATAAAGCTTCAGTCATTGTTAGAATATTGGTAACAAAATACCAGGATAATTACTCTCCCAAGCACATATGTTTTGTGGAAAAAAGCAGGAATTTTAGTTTAGACATTTTTTAAAACAAAATCAGTGCTCGTATACTGTATTTTCATCTGAGCTACTGTTGGAGGTTTTATAACGACAGCTCCACTGTGACAGCAGAGGGCTGGCCGACGGCTACCTTTTGAAGCCTGCTGCAGCAGAACTGATATCCTCCACAACATGTACATATACAGTGTCATAACAAAACCTGCATTTTTTAATATAATAACAATAATACTAATATGTGGCATCGTCCTCAAATGTGTAAATAATATTCTGTGGCTCTGAAGCCAACACAGACCATTGATAATATAAAGTAAAATATAAAAATGTGTGTCTTATTGAGATAGATAGATAGATATATAGATAGAGAGAGAGACACATAGAGAAAGAGAGATGTTTCTGAAGTGGGGTGAATAAATGTTTGAATTATTTTAACAATAAAATAATTCTCTTCATCCTCAATCAAGTCCCCTAATTATCACATCAAAAGCATGAATCAGCGTTTCGGCCAAATGGAAAATAAGGGAAGACTGCAGGAATAGAAAATGTGATAGAGATAATAGAAAATTTTATTGTTCCTTATTTTTTGCTTGAAGTGTTATTTAATTTTGCCATTTTTTTTATTGAAAAATACAAAGATATTTTGACATGTAACATTTGAGCCACACCGCGTTTCGATGGATCTTTTGTGAGCATTTGGATTTTTTGCACGAGTCAAGCTTTTTCCCTAAACCACTGTGCATAAACATACTGCAAGGAAGAGAGAGAGAGCAAAGAGGTGGAGGGATGCTGAACCTGAGTCTGCTACTGCTATAGGCAATCATGAACTAACCTTGTGAATAATCAAGGCTTGGCAGGCTCCAGAAAGAGGGGTGGGGGGGTGGGGGGGTGAGAGAGAGAGAGAGAGAGAGAGAGACACTATAGCACCAGTCTCTAATCCTATCAGTCCGGTCCATGGTGTGTGTGTGAGGGTGTGAGGGTTGTTTCTTTAGGACAGCTCCCTCTGTGAGCAGTGAAAAGCAACCTGAAATCAAAGCCTAAATGCATCTGTGTTTGTGTTTATCACACAATGGCAAACCTTCTCTCACTGAGGCCTTCTATACATCTGAATCATTCTCTACGGCTCTGTGTCTGTCTCTGCCTCGCCATGCATTCCTGGGGTTTTATTTTGTGCCCGTATGTGCTATGTATCGATGCTTTCCCCTTGAAATGGCTTTCTCTTTAGGCAGTGCATCACTGTCAACTGCACAAAAAAAATGACTGTAGGGCTTTACTCGGTAAAACACAAAAAGCATGTATTGCCGTTTACGCTGCTGTGTTGGTTTTAGAGTGCAGTTTGGGGGAAAGTACTTATTGTGTTTGCTTCTAACAGTGTTGTGACATTGCTGTATGTTTGTTGAGGTGGGTCAAGAAGTAGAGGCTAGCATTAAAATTAAAATAACAGAGCGCAAATAATGAAAAAACTAACAACAATTGTCTTTTATACGCTCATGTACTATATATACATTAGACCCCTACAGTGGTGAATAAAAGATGTTATGACATCTCATTGTACATTCAACAAAAAACAAGTATATTATTATTATTATTATACTGTAAGCTTCACAAAGGTGATGATATTGGGATGCATTGTAATCTCTCCCTACATAGTAACAGCCAGGCTTCTCCTTTCCGACAGGGACGGGATTGGAACAAATTACCCCTGCTTTGTGTTTGTGTGTGTGTGTGTGTGTGTGTGTGTGTGTGTGTGTGTGTGTGTGTGTGTGTGTGTGTGCAGCAACACAAACAACAGCTGATGCTGTGGACAGGTGGACAGAAGGTTGCCCTCCCCCACTAATACACCAGGTATGTATTAGCAAGTTTGTGTGGACGCATATGGACACATGGACACACACAAATCTGACACACTAAACATATATAACTGCAAAGTGCCGAACTGTAATCAATACATTGTTCGACATGCACACACACACACACACACACACACACACACACCCTTCTAACTCATGTCAACTCAGACATGTTGACAAAAAAACTAAAATAATCCTGTGACAGAAATCAAAATTTACAACAATGATGGATAGAAACAAAAATGACAAAGCCGCGTCCTCTGTCTTACGAAGCCGTCCGCTAAAAGCATATTTCTCGCCCTCCATCTTACAGCTGGCTGGCCGACAGGCAGACAAAGAGACACTACCGCAGTGTGAAAATATACTGACGTAGCTGGCTTCTCTGTGGCTGATATTTAGTCTGTGTGCGTGTGTGTGCGTGTGTGTGTGTTTCTGTGCTTTATGGACTGAAGTAAATATGCATGCTGTGTTTTGTAGTGTGTTTCTGTGAGCACATTTACAGGTGCTTCAAGCCATTTTACTGTATATGTATGCACCGAGTTTTGTCTACGTGAATGTTCACTGTATTAATTGTGCATCCATGTCTTCTTCATGCGTTTTGTTGATTGGCTCAAGTGTGTTTAAGTGTGTGTTTCAGGAGTACAGTGCAGGTTGGAAATTTGAAATTTTCATCCATTTGCTCTTCTTTCCTTCCCCCTTGCTCAGTCTGTACCTCTCCTCTCCTCTCCTTAGACTATCCCACAATGCTGGTTGTATATAAAATTGTAGTGCTAAAATTTTAATGACGGTCTGGTTACTGCCTAGAAAGACACGCAGAGGAAACTAAAAACACTGGCCTCTTTGCACATTCACACGTGGATATAAAATCTTTATCCACCCTACTAGTAATAATTATACTACTAATAAAAAATACTTCACATCATTACAAAACAAGACATAAGCTGGACTGGATTTAGCTTTTTTGTGTGAGACATCGGGGTACCATTATTTCATTGGTTAGCTTGATGTTAGCATTTTCTTCTAACCATCTGTTTCATGATGTTTCAAGTACTAATACTGATACATTTCCAGCCAGAAGCAACGTATTTGACACACAACAATTCAATAAATGATGGTGCCACAAATGCACCAGTTGATCACGAGAGAAGTATATGTAACACAAGTCACAGTGGTGTTTTAAATGCATGTGATGCAGATGCTCACCTGTTTGAGGCAGTTGCTAGCAGGTTACACAGCTGTCTGTGTGATGAAGGCCTGCAGAGGGCCTGGCCTTCACTTCTATTTTACACAGACAAAGCACAAAGAATAAGCCATCAGCTAACGCTTAAAATCCCGTCCTAGTCACCTAAGGGTAAAAAAAGGAAAAAATGGTAAAAATAGTCTCCCATCTTTGGTGTGGGATGAAATTAACAAGAAATACAAATTAGACAGAAAGAGAGGAGGTGGTGAGGGAAGAGGACAAAATCTAAAAAGAGAGAGAGAGCAGAGACATGCTAGCACTTCACTGATCAACTTTCAACTTTGAGAACAGGAGCAACAGATGCAGTGGTGGTGTATTGTGGAGGGTATTAGGGGTGAGGGACACCCCGAAATCTCCCCCGCTGTGTGTATGCGCTTGTTTGTGTGTATGAGTGTGACAGCAGGGAACAGCTCAGCGCAGGACGCTGCACGCAGCAAGGGGTCATTAGACATGGTGGGGTGACCCACATAAAAGACACACATGCACACACAAGCATGAAACTTTTCTTTTTGCGGCCAATGTGCCATGATAACCATAAAGCCAGGATTCTTTAGCATTGGGTTTAGCATGGCCATTGTCACATGGTTCTCACAGTGTAGGATTTGTTAGGCAAATGCTGGTCCAATAGGCCTCAATATATTCAGCATATATTCAACTCTTTTCTTTGCTGAAAACTCTCCCAATTTTCTGAGTAAAAACTTTTCACAGTGTAGGTGTTCTGCTGTACTTTAGTTTGTTGGTATTAAGTCTCAACATACACTGCATATGCTTTTTATTCTGTCAGCACTGACAGACATTTGTGGTGACAGGATGGGGAACACAGTATGTGGCGGGAATATGGACTTCATTCCAATATGCAACTGGCATCAACACAACCAGCTACAGCCTCCAAACATTAATTAAGGCCTCTCGGACACAATCCCTGCACATATACTGACCTAATGCGCATGCAGTGTATTGATTCTCTACAATGATTGTCGCTTAAATTTTAGATTTCATTTTATAGTAATTAATTGGGTAGGTTTATATATATATATATCAATAACTTTTAAACCTAAGATATCATGTTATTATAAATAAATACAACAGTCACTGCCACCTGACTTCAAACGTGTATTTCTTTATGTAGCATCACTTTCAGCATATCTGTATGAAGACATAAGACACAACAGGACTCAATGTAAAAAGCACTGTTGTGGAAGTCAGTACAGCCTTTCTTCCAGACCCATGGTGGCCCACAGTGCACCCTATAACAACAACCATTAACAAAACCCCTGCAAGCAGAAAACCTGGAATTAATGTCCTGGAATAAATAAATAAACATGAATATCATCAAATGCAATATATGTTATACTGCTAGCCTACTCACACTAGCACTTATGAGCACACTAGCTCACTCAAGACCGGTCTTAAGACCACTTTTTGATGGTCTTGGTCTCGTCATAACCCTAATTAACGACTGTCACCCCTCCCTGCGATGCGTACATTGATTTCAGCTCTTAGTGTTTGTATGTGGGTGTTTTAATGGGAATGTGGATCTTTCAGATCAATTTGTGAAGTACCTATGATCTTGTTCCACATTTTATTGCGTGCCATGCAATGCAGGGAACTGGTCTTGGTCTTGACTCGGTCTCGCTCTCCCTCGGTCTTGGTCTCGACTGCTCTCAGCCCCTAAAAGTCTTGGTCTTGTCTCGGTCTCTATAAACTCTGGTCTTGGTCTTGACTTGGTCTCGGTTTGGGCGGTCTTGACTACAACACTACGCCTACGACTACAATAAAAAATCTGACTGTTAACAAACCTTCCACAAATCACTGGAAACTAATCAGAATCTATGTACCTTGTGTAAACAGCTATAAAGTTGTTTCGTTTTTAGGACGTTATATTATATTTCATAAACTAAGAGAAACAAGACAGTTATTACGTATATGTTCACTGAGGCCAATGTGTAAATATTCATTGAACATTATACTACAAACGTAGTATGTATGCGTTAATCTGCGCTAGATTGCTTATTGTGATCCATTAATGCAAGCATCAATATACACTCTGTATAAACAGTGTGGCATACTTGCAGTGTGTCAAGGCTAATTATTAATTTGACTAAGTTGAGGCGCCATCAGGTTCTCCAGTAACTCCAACACAATGTTGTGTAAATCTTGAGCCATGTCTTTTTTCTCTCAGATAATTACAAGTTGGCTGCACAGCTCCACTTCTTCACTGTGCTTCACAGTAGACAGATTGTTGAGTTGGTGAGTTGGCCTGCAGTTCTGAAACTCTCGTTCTTTCATTATCCTTATCTCTCCATATCTCTCTCTCCTGCCCCCACAACACACACACATACATTGCCAGAGGGATTTGCAGCAGCTAGGCAGAGCATGTGTGTGTGTGTGTGTGTGTGTGTGTGTGTGTGTGTGTGTGTGTGTGTGTGTGTGCGCGCATGCACAGCAGGGAGTTGCCAATTACAGCAGTGATTAAAACCCAGTAGTGTGGAAAGAGAGAGTGAGAGAGAGGGAGAGATAGGGAGGGAGGGAGAAAGAAAAAGAAAGGGATATGGAAAGACAGACAGACAGAGCTACAATGAACAAGGACACAAACATGCTCCATAAATGCTACAGAATTGTAGTTGTGATATTGTGGACAGTCTGAGTCAAGCATTCAGGAAATGGGTTTTGGCCAATTTTCTGTGTGAAACTCAGGTAGAATCTCTGAAAACATGACGACATTTGTGTCTAAAATAACCAGCACCATTAATGTAAGTAGGATAATACCAGATAACTGTAACCAAAGAGCATCTCCTCTGGACAAAACTGTCCATTGAACAGACCGAAACCAGCCACCAGCCAGACCTCTTACCTCTGCTGATAAAGTTGTGTTACAGCATCATACATGTTTCTGTGCAGCTTAGTAAAGATATACAGAGAGGAAGACATGGCATGGGATTAAGTTGGATTTACTGTATTCATATTGAAACTCCCCTTTCCTCTCTTGCAGGTATAGACCACAGAATAAAACTGGGTGTGAATAGGACTCATTGCAGTGTCTTGTCCTCTGCATTTCTTTACTTTTCCACCATTTGACCCCCTCACCTGCCTTAGCAATGGAAAATGAGCTTCGCATGGCTCATCTAGCACAAAGAACAGAGAAACTGGCAGACTGACAAACAAGGAAAAGGCACCAATGTATCGTTCCCTTGTCAGGGCAGCCTGATTGATACGATATTTCACTGATTGCATCAAAGAGCGGCTGCATCTCTTAGTTGATTAACTGTATGCCTTCACCACATCAGCTAGTGCCTGGAGAAGTATGTAAGAGCGTAACGGGAGAGGGGTGGTTGATGGGAGAAATGATGGGGATAGGAAAGCAAATGATATGATATAGGCTACAAGACAGAAGCAGAGGAGAAATATGAGGAAGACATGAGCAAAAGTGGAGAAGGGCACTAGAAAAGGTGGAAGTAGTACTATGCGTACGAGACATACAGCAGGAATGCTTAGATAATACATTTCTGATTACAGGTGTTAATCACATGGTAATCATAGTAAATGGAATAGTGTTTAGATGCGAGTGTCCTCTTTATGTACACATAAGCTATGGCTGAACTGCTCTTAGTATTAGCATTCTTTGCATTCAGCAGCATCACTGGAGTTGATGTACACTTCTGTGGATGACACAAACATGATGTTTCATTCATTATCAATGGTAAGGGTTAAGGCTTTTCTCACTTACATCACAGGTTAGAGGATATGGTCTCTTTCTTTCTTCCAGCTTTAAGAGACCCGTTTTGTGTTCACACACAGTGACAGAGCTGCAAATTCACCTATTATTCCTCTAACGGAGTGATTTGAGGCTATTCAAAATATTCCTACAAACTGGCCTAATAACCTTTAAATGTTAAAGTCACAGTGGTGTCAAACATTGGTGGTGGCTGAAACACTCAAACAGAACAAATCATTCACCAGGTTGCTCTGTGCAGGGTTTCCTCATCTCGTGACGTGAAGTCATGCGCTGTATTCGTGTCATGTCAGACTTACCATAAATACAAGCTCCCTACTGAGAAGAACCATTTACGTCAGCCTCCTGTTGTACCTACAAGCAAGATATGTGGTATTTTTGTGGGCTCGGGAAGGTCTTAGCAACACAAATTGAAAATGTGTGTTGACATAGGATGCAAGCAATAAAATAAATCCACTAATGTTGACTGCCCAGTGATTACAGCTTCTGCGTGTATGCACAGTATAAAATAAAAAAGCGAGGACATCTGCTGCAGTTTTGTTTTCTTTCCTTTTGCTTGTGGTGGATTTTTAATTGCAAAATGAAAACTCAAATGTTTAATTGAAAAAATTTAAATGCTGAGAATAATATGTGATGGCAAAACCCTACACCAACAAACATACAAGTGATGTGTTTAGACGCTAAATGTTAACACATCCTTCTTGGACACCGGGATGTGCTAAAACATAGTCATGTTGTTACATTTGAAAGTCGAGCTATGTGGTTTGCCAAGTCTTACAATGAATAGCAAGAGACAACAAAGAGAACAATGCAACAAATGACACGATTTTAATGAACATTAGAAGGGTAGGTAGTTACTGACACACAATCAATACGTGATTACTTGTGATTCTTCCTGTCTCTGCATGGCTGGCTGCTGCTGAATTTGGATAAGGTTACATGTTTGTGCTCTGTGCTGTTGGGTAAAAGCCTTTTCTTATTTTCAACATGTTCAGACATAAAAGCCTTCATTTTAACTGTATATTTCTAAGCTTTAGAGGATGGAGAAGTTGCTCAGGCCTAAAATGGACCTTTCTAATCATTTAGGTGAAGTAAAAAAATCAAACTCACCAAAACTAAAGGCACAAGGTTTTTACTGACTGAAGAGATAAGTGAGCATTCATACAATGCCTTGCTCATGGACCCTTCAACAGATCACTGAGAGCCATATTGGCTGCTTTGGGCAGTGATTGTCTGAAGGAAAACTTGCTCTTTGTTAGTGTTTACCTGTCAAACACACCAGTGTAGCCTACCAGAAGGACAGAAAATGGTCCGTAAACACATTTTCAATACAAATGTGATATTTTGTACCTCAAAGCTGAATTAAAATTCCTTGATTTATTTTATTCATCATATCGAAAGCCAGGCAGCCTCTTTCTAATGAAGCCAGCGGACAGTTTGATGTTTGTGTGTGTTTGGTGTGTGTGTCTGCAGAGAGGCAGGTGAGTGAGCTATCTGCAGTGCTCACACACTCACCCCCTGCTGTGTTTAATCAATACCATTCTGAATTCCAGCCTTCACACATGTTGACGCACGCACGCACGCACGCACGCACGTGTGCCTTGCAAGATCTTTCTGCAAGACACCAAGGGAATACCAAGTGTGAGCAACTTCACACTCCTCCTCGGTGTATAAACAGAGCGCACACATACTCACACATGCATACACATGAAGGTGAATGTGTGTTTTTATGTGTGCTCTCTTTTTCGCTGATGTGTGTGTCCCTAACAGGCAGGGCTAATTACTATAATTGTAGTCCATCTTGTCCACTGGGAGAGAGGAATATCAAGATTGAGCAGGAGATGTGTGTGTGTTTGTGTGTGTACAGGGAAGCTTCAAGAGGATTCAGAGCAAATGGATCGATTCAAGTTCACCCAGGATGGTGGGGGTGGGGCGAAGGTGGCAAAAGACAGTAAGAGAGCGAGAATAATGTGTTTCCTTAATAATGCTAATAATTAAACGATAAACACTTGTTTCCACTTCTTTACTATGTTTCCATTTTATTTTAACATGTATTTATCAAGCAGACATTTGTGAACCACAATGCTTTGGTGGAATACTTGAAGGTTGAACACTTTGCACTAGGCACTAGTAGTTGTTGAGGGAAGGACATATTCCACATATTCCCATCCAGTCTTGGGAATGCTGATTCCCTAAACTCCATCTGATAAAATTTTGGACCTCAAGATCCGAGAAACTAAACTGAATTCTAAAACGTATTTTAACATTTAGTTATGTTGCCAAAGCTTAATAGTAGAAATAAAAAGAAATAATTGGACACTATCTTTTGGTTTATGGGACCCATGACGTAAACGTGAGGGTCACTGAACACTGCCAGTTGTTGTTGTTGTTTTGTATAAGTCTGCATTTTTGTACAGTCAGGAGGCAAGAATCATGTGGAAGTGAGGGGTGTGTTGCGCAATGAAGGTCATGAGCTGGTTTTTGATGGAAAAAACCCACAAACCAAACAGGAAGTTTCACCACTATTTCCTCTAATCTTCTGAGTGTTGTGGTTTAATCACAGGCTAAACATGGATATTTTTCTGTGTATTTTAAAACTTTTTATTGCTGTTGTTTAGTTGTTAATTTAATTAATTTGATTTTTATAAGACATCCCAAGTTTTCTTCTTCTTAGTAGCAGTGAATTTAGCAACAGCATGAGAATATAATGCAACTTTTATGTTAAATAAGGATTTATGTTAAAATGGTTTCATTGTTGTTAGCCTTACTATTTTGGCCTTAAAACAGCTAATGCTTTATGCCAGCTAATATTTGCTCAAGATGGAGCTAATAATAATAATTATGACTTTTTCAGATATAATTAGAAAGCCGTGGGTTACAATCAATTAATATACCTACTAAAAACCCTAGGGGATCATCGGGCAGAGGTGTGCAAGTTTGTAGATGTGACTCACAAGCTATTTACGAGCTTTTTCGAAGCCCCCCCATCCCTTCTGTCTGTCTCCACGGTGTAAAAATAACTGTTGTTAGAAAATTCTGAAAATGGGCCGCTTTGAGACTGAGGATAATTAAGGTGAATACGGAGCCAGTGTTTTTAGCAGTCACACTTTTCTTCTCCATTCCCCCACTACTTCTCTCTTTCAGGGCATTTTCTGTCCCTCCTGAAACCTTGCCCGCCCCCCTTACACACACCATCACTGCAGCCCACCTCACACACACACACACACACAGGCTACCACCACCACCAACCAGCTACCCTGCTGTGAGAGCAAACACTCATTGCACATGATCACCATGACGATATGGAAATATGAATTATGCATAAAGGCAGCCTCGCCTCGGCTGTGGGTACAAAGCAGTGTGGGTGTTATTCTCCTTTCAAATGATATGGGAACTATCCCCTTAGTATTAATAATATAATAATTACCACATTATTCTCTGCTGTATTTCTGTCTCATAGATTTGTGATTTGTTAGGTGTTAGCACATTTAATACCCCCATACACACTGAACATGGAACCATTAACAAATGTAGTTCATATAACATTTGTGCATAGTGTGCTTAATATTAAAATTAGCATAAACTATGAAACATTGTGTTCACATTCCAAGCTTAATCACAGAAACAGACTTTATTCCAGTATTGCCCTTTAATAAACTGTTACTGCAGTGGGGGTGAATGTAATTATATTTAGCTGACTTTGCTTTTCTTAATGTTCTTCATTGTGTCACCGCAAGGTCACAGCACAATTAAACATCCTCACAAAGAGAGTGCTTAATAGGCATGCAAAAATATAACACAATGTCTATTGTTTATTTAATTAAGTCCAAATTGTATTATAGGCTGCCATTTCATCAGCTCAGTATTCAAGGGATCCTGACAGTGTGACAGTATGAAAACAGCTCTATGTGTCTACACCCTGGCAAGAGCCATCTATCTAACAGACTGGCTATTATTAGATATTTGCCTAATACAAATTTGACATTGAGATTACTGAAGTAGCAACAGATCCGGTGTTGACAGGCAGACAAAAAAAGTGTCTGGATATATTTGCCAAGAAAAAAGCTGTTCCTGGAAGTGAAAATAAAACAGAAGAGGCCCAGAGAGGCTCTGACACATGGGGAATCTGTACTGTACGACAGGCTCGGTTAAACATGGCTGGGAGGTTACATTATGGCTCCGTGCAGAACAGGGCAGAACAGTCTGTGAGACATAATGATATAAATACAGGGCTGACAGTGACTGCAACACAATTATTAAAACAAAAGCGGTTCAATTTTATTTGGCAGCATCCAGCCATATTATAATGGTATACTATAAATCACATTAAATTTTGGCTGATGTTAACATTTTTTATCCCTGGCACCCTGAAGGCAAAGAAAAATGACCATATTATTCAGTGAGTTCATCTTTGCTAATCAAACAAAAGGAGGTTTAATAATGATGGCTTTACTGTAATTAATCCCTCTCATCGCGCATCACAAATATTATTAATGATCATTCACATTGTCTTCTAAAATATCTTGTAATTTCTGCAGATATAAAAATATTTTGCTGCTTGTGAATCAAAATGGTGTTGATATCTCAGTAGCATAAAGCGCTGGTGTCATTTTTAGTCAATTCTCTACAGGTTGGATGAGAATAACTTTCCATGCCAAAAGCTTTTAAGATCTTAAATCAGGAAGAAAATGGCCTTCTTGAATGCTTTGGACTGACAGTAAATATAACTGCTGTAAGCTGTACCGTTTATCATACCTTGACATTTGCACAGACTGGATCACTGCTCCATCTCTGTTATATGAAAGTGTTTGGACATTTAAAGATAGATGTATGGCTATATGGATGATAGGTATAAGTGTAGGCATTGATTTATAACATTCTTATGCATTTGTTTTGTCAAATTGTTCTTCTATGAAAAATAAAATCACAATAAAACAGAAAGATTTATTTTGAAGAGTAAAATATTTGATGGTCAACTATAAACATTAACCTTTAACAGTAAACACAATAATACAGTACAACCGTTATCAATTAAGATAAACAGATCTTCACTGTTTTGTAACACTACATATAATAATTTTACCATGCTATTTAGTGTTGTGAAATGCTCAACACTTTTTATACACAGTATAAAATACACACTTCAGAGTATTTCACCTGTCAGCCTCATTAATACATTGTTCTACTTAATAAACCACTGCATCTTGTGTATTATAATACATTAATGTCACTGATAATGCCATTAATCATAATACATTTTTACAGAGAATATTTAAATGGTCAAATAATGCAAGTAGGTTATTGTAATGGTCTCATTTTTATGCAATACAGTTGAATTTATTTGGCATTTCCTGCATGTGTTTGTGTATAAATGTGTGGCCTTACCACTTATTTGGCCTGAATGCTATATATTTAACAGTATAAGCAGCCTGCCTAATTATCCACTCAGTGTGGCAGAGTTCAGCTACACATACAACAGAGATGACTGAAGTGTGTGCATGTGTGGAGGTGCTCATGTGTACGTATGTGTCATTTGGGTAGGTTCAATGGCGCTGACGTTCCAGTAACACTCTGCTGACACCTCCTCAGTATGTAAAAACATCTCTCACGCTGCATTATTTAAAGGTAGCGAGGGAGATGTAGACAGGAGGGGAGAGAAAGGTGGGATAAGAAGAGAGAAGGGGATGGAGGGAGAGATTCCGGTATGCTTCAGCAACGTATCTCTACAAGGTGTCAGTTATAAACCACAGTAAAACTTGACTAATTACAGCACTCTCTTCCTCTGTGTCATTCTTTCTTCGTTTCCCATGCGCTCCCTCTTTTCTCCCCCTCTACGGTTTCTATTAGCTCCTCCACCACATCCCCATCTCCTCTCTAGCCTCTCTCCCTGCCTCCCTGTCTCCTGCTAGAGCTTACAACTTGCCAGAAGAAATATGATTAGCACAGCGGAGAGTTGAGAACCACAGTTTGCTGGAGAAGTGACACACACAACTGCACAGTGCTGTGAAAGAAAGACATGGGGGAAGGTAAAGGTGAGACAGGGAGACAGGGTGTGAGACTATAATAATATCAGGGCAGCACAGAGACTCAGTGGTTAGCTAATTTAGTAAGTTTCGTGTGGAGCTTGCATGATCCCCCGTTTTGTTTGCCTGGGTTTTCTTCCACAGCCCAAACATCTAGTCTAAATTGTCCCTGAGTGTGAATGTTTGTCTATCCATATTCACAATATGACGCACAGGCAACCTGCTTTGGGAGTTTCCCTGTCCTCTGCTCAATGCATGCTGGGAAAGAGTGTAGTCCCTGCCCCCTCCACTGAATAAGAATAAATCCGAAAGAGTCAGTAATCTTAATAATGCATCATCCATCAATTGTTTTCAGTAAAGCAGCAAATCCTGAAATATACATTTTGGAGATAATAAGCGACAAAAATACTATGAAAGTAACTAAAAGCAATTTTTCCTATACTGTACTGAATGAAAACATTACACATGCCATCATACGTCATCAGTAATTCATTGTTATGGTGTTTATGGCTCGACTACTGTGAAAGTAGTTCTGGGCATCATTCATTGGTTAACATTTGTGCAATGCACACTCCCACCATTCTTCTCACTTAACCCTTGTCTTGATTCAAATTTGAACAGGGGAACACATAGTGGGCACAGCTCTGATTTCCATCTCAGAGTGTTAAACAAAAAGCTACACACTGGTGTAAAACAATCAAAACAATCAAATATGTTAATGGAAAGATTTACAAGTTGGACCCTTCACCAAGAGGAAAAAGCACAAAACTACTGATGGAAAAAAAGGCTTGAAATTGAACCAGCAGTTCAATGACCACTGAGAAAGACGTTAACTTAAAGACTAATTGGAGGACTGATTATAATACTGCTGAATCTCTGACAACGAAAAACCCAGAAACTAAACTGGATTAGAACGAAAACAAATATTGAAAATAACAATATTATCAGCTGATGACGCAATCACAAATGATAACTTCAAATAAAGTCAATGAAACTTTAGAAAAGTCTGTTTTAGTTGCGTCTTTAGAGGAAGATTGATTGAATATTTGTAAGTGAAAGAAAAAAAGAAAGACAAAGACTGTCAGGGAAAAGAAATAAGACTTTGAGAGAATGCAGGAAAAACCGAGAGTGGATGGAGGAAGGGGGAGTGGAGTGGTTTTAGGCCGACGTGAAAGCCAGCAGGTCACAGAGGTTCCCTTTGAATTTAGAACAAACCACAAACAGTGAATGTCTACTCCAAAAGGCTGAATGACTGATTATAATGGCTGCCTGTCTCGATCTCGTCCCGTCAGCCTCTCAGCACTGCCTTCTAAAGAGTGCTGTGACTAGTGGGCTAACATGTGCGCAGGCCTACCATTTAGAATTACAATTTAGGCATTTAGTTGACGCCCTTATCCAAAGCGACTAACAATAAGAGTAGAAGTAGAAAAGGCTATAGTATCTGTGAATCCTGTGATCCTCAGCAACCTGGTAAAGAGCAATGCCACAATGTGAAGAACTTCAGAACAGGTACACTGCCAAAACAAGTGAAAGGAATACAGAGAAGACAACAAGACAACAGTACAATACAAAAGTATGTATCAACATGTCCCGTGAATAGAAGAACCAAAGTGACACTATACACTGTGATAATACAGCTACTTTCTTTTAATGCCAAATGACCTTATGGACACCACAGCCACACTAAACCAATCTAACAGCTCAGACTGACAGTAGGGACTGTACTGTATTTATGTTTGTGTAATGGTATTGAATAAAGTCTTTCACTCATATATTTTTAAGCTATAGTCAATGATTTGTTCCTGACAAATTATTATAAATGTTTACAAAATAAAGTATACTCCTACACAGGTTTTGTTTATATTTAATAGAATTATTTGCTGTGATAGTAAAACATATTAATCAGATATTAGTACAGAATAATATAAGGTAACATGAGCAGTCCAGGGCAGGCCAGAAGATACCAACCGATTCTCTCAAGCTAGCAATTAGAAAATAATGACACTTAGTTAAAGGTTATGTCAAGGTCAAACTGCATTAAGCACTCACCATAATCTTTACATACCAAGAACACAACCAGAATTCATTCATAATTTGAAACATTTCAGAAGAAAGTCTTTTCTCCTGGTGCTCTTCCTAATATTCTTTGCTGCATTGTAACAGTAAAAACGTACAGGTCTTAACTGTATCCCTCATTGAACTTGCAAGGACTGCAAGTCCACTATATACAGTTCTCACAAAACCCCCCACATCAGATGCCGTCAATCTGTGTAACTGTTTCAATTGCAAGTGTATGTTATGTCTGCTAACATGGAGAGATGCATAATACACATTATGAGTCACCTACACTGTAATAACCCCACTAACACTACTGCATCACACACACACAGCAATTGTTGCGTTATATGCCAGTACAATGCAAAAAAAATCCCTTATTTTAAATATGGGGAACATGTTATCGTGTTCATAAACAGACATAAATGTACACATTCAGCATAGTCAGAGAAAACTGTTTAAAAACAGATTAACTGACTAAAAGCCAGTGCACCAGGACACTACTGACATCATATCTGCAAAGAATGTTCTACCCTAAACTAGTCCAGAATAAACAGAGTTAACGTCAATAAATATCTTTTGCCCTTCTCCTTTTCTGCATAAATGTAAACAGTCTGATTTACCTGTTGCCTGGCAGAAAAAAACATCCTGTTAACAATGATGCTTTTAAACAAACTTGAATCCGACAATGATTGGCCAGAGGAAGTTTGTGTCTCCTCCCTTTTTCACAGTATATAGTTAGGAAACCTGTTGTTTTGTTTCTGTGTACATTTCCATTTAACCGAAACTTGAAGCATGAAAGGTAAATGTAGGCAGAGGCAAAAACAAGTGTTAATGAATCATCTCAGTGATCTGATGTCAAAAATATAATTTCAACTATAATCACAACGCTACACATGTAATAATGAAGGAGTATAGAGTGTAAAATATAAAACCATAACGGTATGTCGTTAGGAAAAGATCTCATAAGCTTTTTGATTCGTTTATATCAAGCCAAAATTAAAAAGTCGGCCCACGCTAATGCACTTCATTCCACACTGCAGAAAATGGCAAAAAATGTGTTTCAAAATGGGATTTAAAGATATTTCAAAGAACAAAACTAGTTTTATTGCATTTTTATTTATTTTTAGCACTTTTGCACTTTTTGTTTATGGCATGAAATAATAACGCAACAAGAAAAATACATCTTCAAATAAGAAACTCATTGTCTAACAGCTACACTCAGACAACATTTCTAAGAAGAGGACAGCAGAGGAAGCATCAGAATAGAGCAGAGCAAAACAAATCAGAGCAGGTACTCACTCAGATAGATGCAGGAATAGCCTCCAAAACACATCACTAAAATGCAGAAGTCTGTCTACTATCCTGTCAGGGTGCAAGCTAGTTGCCTTGGCCCTGGCTGGGCGTTATTTGTGAGCCAAATCCTTAAAGAACAAGAAGCTTTCTCTGTGCCTAAACCTGCCGACAGACAGGGGGCTTTGAAGGCCCCCAACCGAGCTCGGCACAGAGCTTTGAAGCCAACCGAAAACTCTGAAACCTTTATGGGACTAAATGAAAGCAAGGAAGAGGGGAAAGTTATAAAAAGCAGAGGAACGTCGAGCACTGTTGCTATTCATGGTTGTGAGTTTGTGTGTAGTCTGATGATTAATTGCAGGCTGCGTTTGACACAAATATATCTGAGGTCTTTGATACCATGTTAGTAAGTAAAGTGACACTGCAGTTTACTGGTCTGTTATAGTATATTTGCTTTTACACACAAATAATTGTTCTTATGCTCCAGTTAATAGCTAACAGTATTCATTAATAACATTAAGTACATTTAAAAAAAAGTGTATTTATGATGTATACTCTCATGAATGTCTGATCGATTGAAAGCTTTAAATACAGTTAAACACTACATATCTCTAAGTGTGTGGAAATCTCTTCTGTCAGTTTGGACTCATTGATGCATCCCACACCTTAGCAAAGCTTTAGCCATTTGGAGTGGTGGTCATCTTGCATTTAAAATTTACTGATGTGTATTTACAAATCATTGCAGCTCTACTTAAAAACACTAATTGGCAGGCATATTCACTACCACAGCTTATTTGTGAGAGAGTTTATGTTTTGTAATTTGGAAGGAAATGGTGGCTAGTATTTTTCTTTCAATTGTTTTATGACGATCCGGGTGAAAAATGTATGCAGTTTGAATTGTTTAATTTCTCACTCAATGATGATAGACTAGATATAATTTATATCATTTTATGATTATCTCATATTAGTGCATCAAAATCTGTATTCAGGCTATTTCTATTATTTACAGTATATTTCTGCAATCTGTTATTGCCGCAACATGATGTAGAGATATAAACTTTACTGAAACTCTTCCTGCTGCTCAAGGTTTAACCTGTAGATTTAGCTTCATTAATAAAGAAAATGTTCTTTCATGGCTCTTAATTCTTGGACTCTGAGGGCCACGTTTTTATCTCTGTAAGGCCGCCATCATTTATACTAAAATTAGGGTAATGAAATTGTTCATTCAGAATGAACACAACATGTTTTTTCATATATTGTTCATTCATTTATTACCAGATCTATTGTATAAATAATACACATCTTAGTATGTCAGTAATAAGAATCTGTTTTTCCACTGATAAATACAGTTTTTATGGGTCTGTTTCTTTATCACAGCATGTTGAAGTTTTTGAATCAACTGTTAGCTTTGAATAAAGCTATTTCACAGCTCTTTTGCACAAATATTTTATCACATTCATCAACATCACACTTGAAGCCCGGGCACTGTGGTTTTAAAGCTACTGCCAGAGTAAATTGAATAGCTTCATGGTAATAAAGGTGTGTATGTGTGGCAGACTGAGAAAACAGTGGATTTGATACAGGTGAAAAGCTCTGCTCTGTTTTTCCAATTCTATCACCTTGATGTCTGAACTTCAGCTCTGAAAAACAACTCTGGTGCCAAGAGCCGTCCATGTAACATCATTGCCACGGTGCTTTTCATGTCACTCAAGCCTAATTAATTATCAGAAAAACAGACTGCACCAATCTGAACTGAAGCCTGTGTATTTTCAGGATGCTGATGTTTTGGACACACATCTGCCTATCAGATCACTAGCTCTGGACTTTCAGAAAACCATTACCATCACATTCTCCTTCTCTCTCCCTCTCTCCTTTCAGTAAGTCCTTTAGAGGCACACAAACCATCTCGCAGACAAAACAGTGGACAAGCCTCTGTGATGTCCTGACTCATTCTGCTCCTCTCCTCTGCAAAGCCTTCAGGCCGACGCAATGGGACCCAAAACCAACACGCACATAATGGGGCCTTGTTGGAGCCGCCTTAATGTTTCTAATGTTATGTAAATGAGGAGGGAAGAGGGCAGTAAAGGAGAAGAGAGGAGAAGAGCGGAGGTGGAGGCAGTGGGAGTGTTTGTGTGTCCGAGGAGGCTGCTAAGCTCCCATTACCAGGGGATTAGGCAAATGCTGCCGTTGTATCGATGCTGGTTCGACAGCGAACCGCCAACCCTAATCCCCTCCTCTCTTCTCCTTCCGACAACGCCTCGTCAACGCCTCCTCTCCTCCTCTCTATATAGTCCCCCCCCTCCCCCAAATCGTTTGTTAAAAATCTTCACAGAACTTTCTGGATTCAACTTTTCAACTCTCTCCTCTTGTTTCTCAGTCATGCATATACACTTGATCTCACACACACTCAAAAAACACAAATACTACTAGAATTACTTGGTTCACAGCCAGTGTAAATTTGTCTGTTCATTGATTTCTCTGACATGTGATGTGTGTGTGTTTGTGAATGTGTGAGAAGTGATCAATATTGAAAGCCAGAGAGTGCCTTTCTGGTTTGTCTGTGATGTGTTTGCCTGGAGCCTCAGAGCACAGCTATGACCTACTGGCTTCTGAGCGCACAAACTCTTCAGTTCACTGCTCCTCAGACTCTGGGCAGGGGACGAGAGCTGGTCTCTGGATGCTGCTCACCGGTCCCTGGGCGCTCTGGTGGCTCCTTTAAAGGGAATGTTTCTGCTTTCTCTTCCTGCAGTGAGACCGTGCAGGAAGATGGGAAAAAGAGTGGGAAAGAGCATGTTATGTTCTATTTGTAGGGAAGCAGTTTCCTTAAAACTTCATGTGCTCTTGTCTCTCACATCTTGTGCGTTTTTCTAGACTTAATAATTAAAATGAACAATGCAGTAATCACATAAAAATAACACATTAAAATGTGCATTTTCACTGTTTTATTAACATAAATGATCAATAACCTGTTAGCATGTTTTGGCTATAGGGTTTTCATTCACGTTTTAAGAAATACAATGGTAAAAAAAATAAATCATGTCTAAGATGGTGTAACTTACATTATCTAAAACACACAAGCAACCAATAAAGAACAGATTATTCTCTGCACTAACTATTCAACACTGCTCAGGCTGAACAATGTCATCAAGATGTGAGGAAGCTATTCTGAGACAAACTAGCTGTGTTATGTTTGTGTGTGTTTGTGTGCATGGTGACACAGTTGCAGGCATGACTTGGAATACTCAGTTATCACATTAGCACATCCAGGGAGAAGCCGAAAGGCTACACACACATTCCTGTGAACAAACACACATATATGCCCGTTTACACGCACACACACACACCACCCCCACATATCTTTGGAACTGCAGGGTCCCCAGCTGAGAAGCTCAAACACCAACTGAGGGTGGGGGCCGGTGGTGCTGGTGGTGTTGTGGGGTGGGTTGGAGGAAGAGGGGAGGGCTGTTGGGTTTTTGGAGAACCATGAGGCTGGTGAGTGACATTGAAACGAAGGTTAAACACAAACCCCACGTTCTGTTCTGCTATAGGCCATGTTCAGACCGGCAGCGGCACTGCGTCACAGAATGCAGCCTCCTCATTCATTTCTATGAGACCACTGCTTTAGCACAGCAGGGGAGATGCTGCTCAGGGCTTTGACAAAATACTTGATCTCAGTTCTACCTTTGCCGCATCGAAATGCAACATCTTCCTGCAACACACTACATTAGACAATTAAAATATGAGCATGTAAGCATTCCACATAGATTACCTTGTAGTGTGTAGCTTGTAGCATTAAGTGCTAATTCCATTGTCTACCCTGCAAACAGGCAACTTTCCAGAGCCAGAAGCTTTAGACTGTAGTAAGCACAAATGCAGACTACACAGGCTGGCAGCACACTCAAAACAATATCAAATTGGCCATTCAGGCAAAATGGCAGGGCTGTGGCCATAAGGAAGCACTGACACAGTGCGCAAAGGTGGTCAGCTGAGTCTGATGAAACCTTTGCACAGTCCCAACACCTTTCACTACATCACCTGCAGTTGTTAACAATGTCATATGGGTAGTGGGACCACACTTAACATCCATACTTATACAGTATATATTCTTCTGTGTAAAGGTGTTGTGGTCCATACATACCTTACATACTCTGTATGTATGCTCCTGCCAATACTGAAGTGCATGTCCTAAAAGATGTCTTCTTTTGGGCTGATTTCCTCCTACAATATTCTGATGTCAAAAGAGTTTGTTGATTCTGAAGACCAGTAATATTTAGTAGTGTTTGGAAAATGTGAGTATTGTGATCTTGCAAAGTCAGCGCAAAGCAAAGGGCCAACTGTTGCACTCTATTACTAGGTAAATGGTCATGGTAATGAATACACAGCACTGCCTGATCATTGCAGAGGTGGTAGGACAGGGAAAACGTTACACAGAACTATGAATAAATGCATCAACTGTAAGAAACCACCGCATCAGACTGGTAAATACTACTTGACCACACACCCACTCAAGGAGAAACACTGATATGATAAACAAATACAGTTTAACAAGGAGTCCAAGAATCTAAGTTAAGAGTCAGTAAAAACATGCAAGAGCAGCATGAAAATCCAATAACTGTGAAGACCAGGATCACAATTATTTATTATCATTTTTATTTAAAGGCTTGTTCTCCACAATGTCTATTAAATAGTCTGTTACATGCTACTGAAATATCACATGGAAATCACAGCTCTCTATTCATTGCTTGAAATTCTTTGGATTTTGGAAATTATAGTTGCTGAAATATCTCAACATGAAGAGTTTGGCTTACTGATGCTGTTTGTTGTTTGAGTCTTCATGAGCGCTTTGTTATTGTAATTCACACAAGGTGCAACAGACCAAAGAAAAAGAAAGAAAAAGAAAGAAAAAAAAGTGCAGAGACGTGTTCAACGCTACACACAATAGATCACAATGTTTTAAATGTGTTACAGAGATGATTAGAATCAGTTTCTTTAGTTTCTGAAAACAATCTGTGAAATGGACAATTATCTACATATACAGTATTTGGCATTTGTTTTATTTCCCCCACAGGAGTAGGACTGAGAGACAACTCAGAATCCAGAATTATCTCAGACAATATTCTTATATTTTGGAACTACTGCAGACTTTTGTCTTTTTTTTAGGTATCTTGTAACAGAAGGGCCTTGCCTTTTGATTATGTACCCACACATTAGAGAGACAAGCCAGAGAAACAAACAGGTGACTAACATTGTTAATTCCTCTGATTAGCAGTTGTTCCTCAGGAAGCATGGAGGAAATGGGAACAACTCTGGTTATTATTCTGGATAAATAGCAACAACTGGAAAATGCAGCAGCAGTGATAGCACTAACAACAAAGCGTGTAACAAAGTATGTATTAATGAATATGAGTCTGTTTGTGTCAAAAAACTGCATCTTATCTATACTTCCCCCGATCATTTGCATTTTGTGAGCAAAAATCTATTTTAATTCAAACTCCATATATCTTGTGCTAGTGGATGTGGCCCCTTTCTGCTACTAAGTGTAGCATATTACAAGCTTTATCGAGAGTTTTCACACAGACTTCAGACTACACAGCAAATAGGTTTAAATTCACAGCTTACAAAACATTGACAGGGATGGTGAATCACAGCTCAGTGTCGGCCTGGCTTGCTGTCAGCTGATATGCTGTAAGAAGTACGTCTATTTAAAGTCTAGTGGTTAGCCGTTCAGAGAGACCCATGAGCAACTTAAAAAAAGGTGTTGCGTGTGCGTTTGGCCATGTGTGTGTCTTTTGTGTGTCTCAGCTGAGGTGTTGGTATGATACTTTGACTCCCCTGGTATGTTGTATGGAAAGAGAGCGGGAGATGAGAAACGCAACTATGATGGGTACAAACAGACGTAAACCTTGAGCAGACAGAAAGGCATGTTGAGAGGGTAATGAGCACTCTGGAGTGTGAGATGTGTGTCTAACGAGAACGTCATGATATGTCTGGGTCTTATCGGACACGTTATGTGACCATTTATAAATATAAAATGTGGCATTCTTTTAATTGCATCATTGATTTTAATCATGATTTTAGTTTCTACCTGTATGTTTTCACTACTAAGACTTACGGATGCCTGTGGACAAACTCATCCTCTGCATTTTTTTTTTGCTGTTGCCAGGGAACCAACACTCTATCTGACCATAATATTTCTTAATGTCGTTGCCATTTGCTGTGGGAATTGGGCTGAAGCAATTAGTTCCAACCAATCATTTAGTCGATGAGCAGAAAATGTTATTTTTTTGACTCTTGGTCCTAAATAACAAGCAATTTGAACATGTCACTTTAGGGCTCTGGTCATCCACCATGGTGCTGCGTTGGCCGATCAAATACCTGCAAGGACACAATCATGGTTAGACACATTCACTGTTTACCACATGAATTGGTAAGGGGATGATTTTGGAACTGTTTTCTGACTAAAAGTAACAATTAAACATGTCAGTCAGTTGCTAAACGCTTGAACAATTACAAACTTGAATTCTCATAGTTTGGGTAAATGTAAGACAAATGCACAGCTTGTTTTTCCCACTGTGGTAAGATATGGGAATTAAAGGGCGACATTGAACCAGAGAGAGAGAGATAAGTAAAGGAGTGGAGCTGACTCAGTCACAGGAAAAATGCACTTCCAGACCATAGACCAGACACATACAGTATCTTTGTATTGTTTGTGTCTATTGACATTAGCTAGTGGTTGGCAAACAAACCTGCACTGATGTCAGCATTTTCATGATTCGGCACATTTACCAAGTAGACTTGTAGAGGATTTGGCTGTGTGCAAGCCTGTGTTGCCACTTTCTCTCTTGCTTGCTTACTTTTATTTTGCTGAACATAAAAAGTTCCCCAACCATACTCTTTCTTCCCAGGGCTCTCTCAGTCCTCCTCTACTCTGTAAAAACAGATGAACAGTTAATTTCATCACTAAATAAATGTTCACTGCACAGGAGGGTGAACTTCTCGCTGCTGTGTGGTGTATAGTGTGCCATTTTATGTACTGAGCTTTTCTCACTGAAGACATTTAAACATTTCAACCTGCGATGGTCGATGTAAGTAATAACGGTAATAAAGGCTGCATTGTTGCTGCATTGTTATTGTTAGTTCCCATTACGTTTTGGAGTTTGTTTTAGTGGCCTATACTATATTGCTCCAATTTGAGTTATGTTCTAGCTAACTATCTGTCCTGAGTAGCAACCTTCACAGTTAACATCAGCTTGCAACTTCCAGCCTATAGTTTTCATCACACAAAAAAAAATAAGAAAGCATTTTTGAGTTGAGCAAACATAAATATAAACTGCTGGTTACTTTAAAACTAACTTTCATCTGCGTGATTACAGGGATATGTGAATATTTGATCTGTTAACTGGTTGCATGTCAGATTTATAGTGAGAAAAGCTGTCACTCAAACATTCTCCACTCAATCAACAGAGTCAGTGTACTGTGAAGAGATAGATCAAATGATTTCATGGTACCTTGGAAAAGTATTTTTAGTTTTTTTTTTTAATACAAAGATACAGTAGGCTAATTTATTTTGTTACATGGCATGGCTGCTGTATTTTGTAGTTTATTTTGATTTAGCATCCCTTATTTTAAATTACATTTTTGATGCATTCACACCATGTTGGCAGAATGGTATGAACAGGAAACCCTCCTGTCATTGGGAATGTTCCTCCAGTATAAGATGATTTTCTTAAAAATCATTATCATTTGAAATGAACTCAAACTATTACATACATTTTAATATTGGATTAATATTGGATTTTATTAAAATGTAACTTCTGGTGTATTATTTTCGGAAATTTCTCTTTTCTCTGACTCAAAATTATAACTAGGAGGCTGATTTGAACTGTTTTTGCCCCTCAGTTGTGTGTAATTACTATGATGAAAGCTACATTTTCCTATACCTAGCTAACAAGCTATGCAACACAGTAAGTAAATTAAGTAAAGAGAGAAAAGAACTTATCCATCTCTATTTTTTTTTTTTTAGTTGGTTCAGCTATTTTTTAATGCTCCATCTAGCAATATCTTTTGAACTTAATTTCTGTACTGAGAAAGTACTGCTAGTTTTTTTTTCAGCTCTCAGTGGCCACACCTCAGTCTCAATTGCATGTCACGTGACACCATCTTAAAAATATTTTTTATGTATAATCATTGCAACAAAGAAAAAATGTAAATTATAATTTTTTTCTAAGCACAACAAACACAAAGAATATAAAAAGCCTTAAGAGCCTTATTAGTAAATCTGCCGCCATTCATGTCAGCTGACCGCCCTCTGTATTAGAGGGTGACATGGGAGTGGATTTTCACTCCTATCCCATCCCACTCCCAGCCCTTCCTCACCCCAATCCTGAAAGAATGAAACCCATCCCATCCCTTTCCCAATAAAAAAATCTGAATATAGCATTTATTTATACTAGAGCTGCATATTTATATAAAAAACAACCTATAATATCAGCCTCTACTCTGTATGTGTATGGACCCCAGGAAAAAGCAAATGAATGGGGAGTAATGTTAGAAAACTGAATCCAATTATCTTGATACACCCATGATTTGAACACTACTAGAAGGACTAGGATCGTGAAAGTAACGCTCCAATTTCTCACTGGGATTAATAAAGTACTCTTATTTTCTCTCATTTATCTAATATGTCTAATTAAAAGAATTGATTAACCAATAGTATATCATGACTGTGTTGTGACTGTTGAGTATTGTACAATAATTATTAATGCTGCTGTAAATATGTTTTTTTTTAGCAGGACACTTCCTTTTTATTTCCGCTTTCCTTTTTGCCTTTTCAGCCTAGAGCAGGCTACAGACTTGTATCATCAATAAACTTTACTGTTTATTTTTTTTTCACATTGATCAGTTTCAATTAAGTTTTTTATTTATGGGTGTAATGTTTTCCTGCCCACTTGTCTGATCGGCTGATAAATCACAGCTGCAGACACTGGGAGATTTAACTGCATGGTGGCTCACAGGGGCTGAACGGTGCCTTTAAGTTGCAATACTTCTCTATGCGTTTCCACCTTTGTTTATGTGTGTTTAATCTTGTGTGTATATGTAGTAGGACTTTATACTCTGCAGTACTTTAAAAACAGCAAAGGTATGAGAAAGAGTTTAAAAAAGCATAAGAAAGTCAGATTGAAGTGAGAGAAAAAATATGAGAGAGAGAGAGAACATAGCAAGGCTAAGGGAAAGAGGTTGTCCAGTTACACATCAGGCCTTTTTCACAGAAGTAACTTTGACATGTCACAGTAGGAAAAGCAAAGGTGTAAATAATAAAATGAATATGTCTGAATTCAATTCAATTTTGTATTTTGCACATATTGAAAAACTAATACATCCATGAAGTACATATATGTTCATGCATGTGCATGTTCACACACACATGTACATATCAGGGTTAAAACCAGTAATTTTCTACTGTCTATTGCATAAACTAAAAAAGACATGCGGGACGGCCTGAGGGCATGGGCAATATGTAAAATGCAACTGTGAAATTAGACATAAGTGGAAAAAAATAGAGGTCCGCTAAACAAGGTAATTGCAGGTAACTCTTGAAAGAATGAGTGATGTTATTGTATATGTTGTTGTATGACAACACTTGAAATCATTTCCTCCGAATGATGAGCGTTTTCTCACTCACACTGAGATGAGTTGTTTCTTTCTGGTAAATAGTTACTTGTGTGTACACAATGCTTTGCGACTGAACTTCAGTTAAAGGTGCATTCATGGTACAGCTGACCCTTGAGATGATACAATTTTGTTTTATCTTCTTCTATCTCACGTTTACTGGATATATCATTCAGTTTGTGTTACAACAAATCAATGTTTCCCTTATTTCCCGAGACCGAGGTCCCTTTATTTATTATGAAGAGGCTGTAGTCACTATTTATATAATCGTCTACTTTATATAGTAGTGAGTTCTACCACGAACCTTTATCTGCCTAATGTTTTAGAAAACGTTTTAGAAATTAATTTACAACAATCTGTGTGATTTATGTGCTAAATAGTGTACTATTAATCTTTATCTATCTGTCAGATAAGTAATTTAGATGGGTTAACCATGTTAAACCATCCTAAAGCTTCTTCACTATAAAAGTGGCTATTAATAATGTGGAACCTTTTTGATTCTGCTCTGTATTCTGGGATTCAAAAGTAAAAGGATATTCAAAGGATACGTTTCCTTCTTAAAGAATCAATCTCCATCTTTTTACGATTCTTAAACTAATTTATTTTATTGAATACTGTAATATATGTGCTATAGTGCATAGTGTGTGTCAATAACATATGTGCTCAGGAACTTGGGGTAGAATATCTAATTTTGTTTGCTGATTTTTTGTTTTTTTTCTTTGATATTGAGTTTACTTGGTTGGTTATTTGTTTTTATTTGCTTTTATTTTGATTGATAAACTTACTGGCCTAATGTGGTAATGTGACTGTCTTTGTGGCGTTAGTAAGCTTTTCATCAGGTACTCCCTGGGAATTTTTTTTTATTATTTGGCACCTCTTCAGCAGTGTTTACTTTAGAGAAGCTGTACTCCACAAAAAACAAAATACCACAATTAGCATTTGTTTTTTCTTTTTATTCTAAGATCTTTTAGAAACAGATAACTGTCATTTGGGGTCAGTCAGACTGATATGGTCAAGAAAATTCGCACCAGAAAACTATTTAGAATTCTCAAAAGTGTAACCTAGATGTTTTTATTACCTAGGTTACTAGGTAATGTTTAGCAGATCTGAAAAGTCAATCTAGCAACAAATTGGTCCAGTTAGAAGCAATGCCTACACAATCGATGTTGTATGTATGGCCATTTCATGTTTTTCTCTCAACAACCTAATTTTTTATTCAGCTCTCCTTCAGTCTATCCTGGCTCATGTCCATCTTACATTCAGTCTCTTCACCTAACAGCTGATGCAATTAACTCTCTACAGATTCCTCCAGCCAACTGAGACTATCGCATGGACACCTGAGTGTGTTTGTGAGTGTCAGGTGTGGTAGTGCCAGCCTAGCCAAACCGGTTTGATAGATTCTGACTTAATCCGAGAGGGAGAAAACGTGTGTATGTGTGTGTGTGTGTGTGTGTGTGTGTCTGTGTGTCTGTGTGCGTGTCTGTGTGTGGTAAAGCGAACGTAAAGAGGTAACCTTTAGTCTTGGCATGGCACGGCCTGGGAAACAACAGAGTGGGGTCAGGTGTTCTACCTCCCGCCTAGCTAGCTAGTGCATTATGTGTGTGGGTCAGCTGCGGTAGCTGAATTTGGGGATTAACTTGGATTTATCTGGAACACTTACTGTTTATAGCGTGGGGCTGACAGATGATGACAAAATGGCAGGTCAGACCATCTCAGTCAGTCGATGGCAGACGGTCATAACCATGTTCGGTGTGTCTCTTAAAGTGCGAGGCTGCTTAAGGCTCGCCAGATGAATCATGTCTCCAGTGAAGACTGACTACATGGCTGCTGCATGAAGCGTTATGTGGGCCCACAAGAGTTTGTTCCACAATGCACTGATTGAACAAAGGTGTAGCCTGCAGTTATTCTGTGTACATGTGCATGTGTGTTTCTGACAGACCGCAGTGCCTGTAAGATAACAGTCGTTTTGTTCCTCTTGCCCAGTTTGCAACCTGCTGTTGCTTTATCTCTTTATCTCTCCCTTTATTTCTGTTTTTCTCTCCCTGACACATACACCCACACAAACACACATGCTCCAATCAAACAGACAAAATATTTTAGCAGCTTTAGTTTATATGATATGGGGCAAAAAATCACGGCGGAGGATATAATAGCATCTTAATTTAGCCCACTAATGTGTGTGTATTTATCAGTGTGTGTGTGTGTGTGTGAATATCTATGTATGTTTGTGTGTAAGTGTGTAAGTGTGAGTGTACTAAATCCTCGATAATCTGACTGTACTCTCTCACAGTACTGTTGGCAGCACATCTGGACTGAAGCAGAAACTCAAGGGACAATCCACCCTGAAACTCTGGGCCGGATATGCTTGTTTTCATACTCCACACAGATGGTTGAATATAAATAATTTCTGTTTTGTGGTGGACTCCTGGTTTTTCTTGATAAAAAATGATGACTCATAGATATTAATGGCAGTGGATTCATTTTAATTTTTAATTGTTTATGGGTCAGCTTTGTGCTTTACTCTACAATGCATGCAGTTACACACTTGTACATGCACACACAACAACACATGCCATGCTGTACATTGACAAACACATTTCTCCAACAGCAAAATACCTATACAGTCGTGAAACATACTGCCAGATATACTTTAGGCAAATTGTAAAGAGTATGAAACTGCCAGTTCCTGGAGGGTGTGATCACATTAAATGGACAGGCTCTATTTCTTGAAATGAGGTGGTAAAATGGACTGTATGAACTTGGAGATTTCCTAGCCAGCTGAGCAGCAGCACACAATGTAAGACAAAAACAGCACAAGACACCATACAATATGATGGTGTAATCATCCCCAACATTGTGCACAAGGATTACTGTTTTGTACGCTATTGTATTGAAATGCACTACAGCCTTGTCTCATTCGCACAGCTGAGCTACAACACCAGCCCTCAGTAGACTTACACAGTATTTGTTTGAATGATCTAATAATGTCCCGGCATTGATGCATGTTGTGTTTATCATCAAAGCATCTTGTAAAATATCAAATTCTTTTAAAAGATTAAGCAGATCAGAACATATTTTCACCTGGATATTAAATCCTCACTCAGCACACACTTCCTTCTAATAACAGAAAGTGATAAACACAGTAAATTTTAATTACTCAGTGTTTACATTGCAAATGGTAGTTTCATAATTCAATTTTCCAATCCATTTCTTTAACCAATTGGAAAAAAATTAAAGATAGACATGGATACATTCCTTAACTTAAAAAACAACAACCTAAAAGCTCTAAGAGCATGGACTATACTGCTTATTCAACCGTTAGACAGTGGATTTTTCTATAAAATATTTCAGGGTCTAAGTCACCTTTAAACAAAAAAGCTGAAAGTGTTCAACAGTGAACTTTGAGACCACCTGAGATGTTTTAAAACAACTTTGTGTCAAACAATCCATCAGAAAGGCCGCTGAACTCACCAAGACGACAGTATGATCTCTGTTTCTCCTGTCTGGGATTCTCTGCCACAGACACAGGTGCAAACTGAGAGCTAGTGTGTGTGTGTGTGTGTGTGTGTGTGTGTGTGGAGAGGGGGGGGGCTGCTATGGGAGAGAGTGGCACAGGTGGCACGGAGCCCCAGCAGTGCCGAGGGCATCGGATCGGCATGTGGCGCACAGCCAACCACACACAACATATGCCAAGGGGGGGGTGGAGAGAGAGAGAGAGAGAGAGAGAGAGAGAGAGAGAGAGAGAGAGAGATAAGTGTTTTTCCAACTACCACATGGGTCCACAGGTCTCCTGTCTTGCACCATATGCTGTCAGCATCTCTGTCTACCTGTCTGTCTGCCAACAGAACAAAGTGCTGTCAGTGGTCAAACTGTCAGTGCCAAAATGATGAGTGTGAGATGTGACTGGGGCATCCTCTTCCGCCTTAGCCCTGAACATCCAGCGCACACATGTACACACACACACACACACATACATACACATGAGCGTGCACACAATGGCCACATGAGCACAGTGCCAGCTTGTGTTATTATCATATTTCATCAATTATGTAAACAGTTATGTGAACAGAGTAGTAACACACACACAGAAGTACACACACACACTCTCCAAAACACATGCATTTTAATGAATTGCCGCGGGGCTAGACATGACCTCCGCATTGCCTCCACACACACACACACGCGCGCACACACGCGCGCACACACACACACACACACACACACACACACACACACACACACACACACACACACACACACACACACACACACACACACAAACACAGGTGTTTGACAGTGCATAGCTGAGGGGAGAAGTGTTTGTGTTTGGACAGAGACGATGGTTACCACTGTGAGCACAAGTGTGTGCAGTGCATCTGTAAGTGTATATGTTTGTGTGGTATATTTAATGATAGAAAATATGAAATCAGGAGATTTATTGTAAAATTAAAGTTAAACTGTTCTTTAATGATTGAACATACAATGCATTTGTTAAATATCTGTTAGGCAATGACATTACTAGTGCAAGCTAAGGAAAACATATATCTGTGAATGGGTATTTGTCTATTTGATTATAATCAAATTTAACATTAGCCTACCCATACTGTGCCTTGTCTGTATGGAAACAGGACAACAAAATTCAGCTGAAAAACTACAGACTACATCGTTGTCAAACAAGGATACACCATGGGTAAAAAACAACAACTGAGATGAACTTTGGAGAAGTTTGTATCATTTGGCATGTGTCTGGTAGAGAGATGAAAGTGCAATGCCAGTGAAACATTTCTGTCAGTTTTTAACTGGACTTGTGTACCTGCTACAGTACAACTAGTGACATCTGATCTTGGATCTGTCAGCTGACAATGTTTCAAGCTCTGACTTTGACCACTACAGTAGTGTCCTGTAGCTACAGGAAAGCCTTTAATGGTTGTACATGATATATCGTACAGTATGTGGATGTACTTTAGATACAAGTATTTAGAAACTGGAAACCATCTGAGTTCCACAGAAACCTCCACTGTCTACATTTTCATTTCACTGTAATGACAGTTGATATCATCTCCCATATAAAGAAAATTCAAGTTAAGTATTTAAAACAATCAAAGATAAGCACCATAACATGTAAATACTGTTCCATCTGCCTGGAATGAAGGTAAGCTACTGATGAGGCCCTGTACACTGTGAGAATGTGCAGCAACATACTGTAAGCTGTCACTGTAAAGTGTAGTTTTCTGGAAAAGCTGCAGAAGGCCACTGCCAGAAGACTATGAAACAAACTGCTGAGCATGCACATTTCATGTGTTTGTCAGGTCTGATTTGGAGTGTGTGGAGTAGCAAGAGCAAATTTGCCAGTTTCATTAACACACACACACACACCAACAACAACATCACACCTTGCTGACTGCTCTGTTGTGAAGGGTGAGCAGGTGATTGCACAGGAGGGAGCGAGAAACAGAGAGAGGGAGCAGAGGGGAGTGAGAAGGTTGCATGGAAAAACAGAGATCCCCAAAAGACAAAGACAGTGAGTCTGTGAGACTTGAGAGTAAGAGCTGAGATTAATTCATGATGTCATGACGACCTCAGTGAAGACAGATCACACAAAGGAATGAAAATTAATAATAATGATGCATACACTTAGGACCACAATTCATTAATTCAGGCAACATTTGGCTCAAAAAAACAGCCATATCGAGTTTAAAGAAAAAATTAATTAGCATACTGTTTGTACACACCATACAGGTAGATTACAAATTATTCTATATTATTCTTTATTGCAAAGATAAATAATGAATCTAAAATCAAAACCAACCATACCTCCAATTTCTGTTTGACAGTAAGAGAGCACATCCAGCGAGCCTTGCTCTCAATTTGCACTACTGGCCAGTCAACTGTATCAAAACCACAAAAGACATTTCAGCCTGTCTTTGAGTGTGGCAGTTTTACTGTAGGCATGGTCTTATGGCAAAGTGAATTCAAATATTTAGCAATTTTGTTTGCTGATGAAAAGAGAAAGATTTAGCCGTTATTTTATTGCTCTTGTATTTTCATATGGATGAGGATCTTTACAATAACAACTTGAAAATGCTTGGACACCAGTTTTACATTTGCACATGTAAAAAAAAAAGATTTAACATACAACCAACGTAGTATTAAGATGGTCTAAATGTAAAAACCCATTGGAAAACAAAGTAATCTGTGACTTTTGTTTTTGTTTTATTTGAGTGTATTTCTAGGTTCAGCAGTTAATAAAAAAATAACAAATAAATAAGTAACAATTGGGGTTCTGACATATTTTTCCAGGCCCATAGTTCAAGAGGCTTCAGAGGGCTCAGCACACATCCTCTTCTGTCCATCTATCCACTGAATTATGTGGGTTTCAGTAAACCATGCCAACTAAATGAGTGGCAGACTCAAAAGGGGCGCCAACATAATAGCAACAATTTCCACACGCACTAACTCAAGGCTATGACACCCAGACAACATTTGGAGCCAAAGTAGACTAGCAATTTAGCCAACGATTATGACCAACAGTATTTTTCCATGATACTTTGCTCCCTTACAGCCCACTGTGTTATAGACATTGATTTTGTCTGAGTTGCCAATCCCATCCTTGCTGAAGGCAATACTATCTAGCTATATTCCCTTGAATAGTTGTGATGGTGTCAAAGCAAAAACAAAACAACACAAAACCCCCAACACAAACTAAAAAATAGGACTCGATTTTTGGCAGTCTTCCACTCCTCGTAAAAAATATAGAAAGGGAACACTGTTTTTTTCAGATTTAGGGCCATCAGATTGTGCTTTCAGCTGACAGTGTCATCTAATATCCATTATAGTTTTGACAATTACAATCACTGAGGCTACTGAGCTATTGTGCTGCCCAAGTCCAAGTCGGTAAGCAGTAGTTTAAAATTTAGAAAATGTAACAAATACATTGCATGTCTAAAAAAGTGAAAGACAGATAAAAAGTCAAAGAGAGGGATGTGCTCTGTGGGCAGTAGCATGCAGGGAACACAGCTTTCAGTGGCCTCTCCTATTTGCTGACTAATGAGTGAATAATTGAGTGCAGTCTGCCCTGCGTCTCCCTGATTAGAGCCATACTGGGCCCCTGAAAAGACAGAAAGACAGGAGTCAGGTCTTTCTTTCTTTCTGTTTTATCTTTCAATCTCTGCCATCCTCACCACCCTCCACTGCAGAGATACTTATCACATCAGATAATATTTTATATGCATACACACTTGCACACAAACCCTTACACATACAGTCAGACAGTGGTACTGATGGCTGAAACAATATGTTGTCCAATCAAGACAATACACGCTGCATAATTGGCCCAGACGACAGTGACAATGACATTAGCATTAGCAGCTCGGAGCGCAGTGAGGAAGAACAGAACAGAACAGAAGAGCAGGACTAACGGTTTTTGTTTTAGAAATTAGATTTGAGCAGCAACAATCTGCCTTGTTGGATCAGCAAACTACGTCCGCAGAGATTGAAGTGTCCCTGAAGAAGAAAATTATGAAATCTTTTTCAAAGTATGGAGCTGAACGTGTTGTTGGAACATGGAGAAATTTGTTGCCAGCTGTCTGCTATGAAGGAGAGGCAGGGAAGTGCTTTAAATTTGAAATAATAAAACACAAAATTATATTAAATTAAATAATATGAGCTAATTAATTGATGTGTACACAGCTCTCACCCTTATAATTACATGTGGCAGAATATGTTCATCTTACTATTAGATAGCCGGTGGAACAGTCATGTAGTTAATAATCATGGATGCCAAACACAGGTATATTTATTTGCATTTTTAATATAACTGTTCAATATATTGTTTACTGCCTCAGTCTGTGCTAATCAGCATTAATAAAGCAGGTGTTTTTTTGCCACTTTTGCTTCAAGAGATTGTAAAATCATGTAGGACAGTGGTCCAGGAGTGGCACATCACTTGTCATCTTCATGTCAGTTCTTAGTCAAATGTGAATATCATATTAATATTTATAATATTTATAATATATTCATATTCACATGGACATAAAATGTAAAATCATACAAGCAAACCACTTTGTGATGATAATGTTTTCATCTGTTTGTAAAGCAAAAAATAAATAATAAATGTACCAACATAATGCACAGGAGGAGTGCAAAATTAAATGAGACTAAAATTTTACATATTGTCTTTTTTTCCACTGTAGCAGCTGAGGTGCTGCTAAATTGGGTAAAGACAGCAGAGTTCCTTAAAGGCAGAAGGAGTACAATTTGTTGATTTTGGTTTGTAAACACAACATTTAAAGTTGACCCCCTTCCCACGACTCAACGACACCAGAAGAATGCGACCAGTGGTGCATACGACAGAATAATATTATATATATATATGTATATATATAATTTTGATTCATATTTGATCAGCACTGCCTACTTTTACACTTCTGATCTGAGTTTCGTGAGCCTAGTGTGTTACGCTAGACACTCATTTGCATAAAGTTGAGGTCGCTTGGGTATTTTTGCAAATTCTGATATGGCGAACAGTCAGTTAACTCGCCGTGGTGTATCCATCATGCACCACGCGGTTGTATCTCCTGCTCTCATTAAAATATTAACAGGATCCGACTACTCAGCACTACAGACCTCAGTGTGTACTGCTAGCTACTATGTTTGAAACATTACATTTGTTGTAATGGAAAAGCAGATACTTTTCCAAGCTAACTTAGCTAACCGTTGGCAATTACTTGTCCTACAGAGAACAGCCCCATCCTCTCCTTAAGTACTAGCCAGCATAGAGCCGGCCCTGACATGAGAGAGACAAAGTGCAGCTTCCAGCAGTCCCAAACAGAGCATGTTTGCACCTCAGTTATTACATTTTTATCATACTGTTTAAAAGAAGTCGGCGTAGTTTTCGTGACGTCACCCGTTGGTTTGTGGACTGCTGTTGTGGGTACCAAATGTGCTCGGGTGGCCAGATCTGCTCGGGGACCTGCGCCTGCCAGGAACATCACATAATGTGATTGGCTGTTCGTTTGCTTGATAACGTGGTAGATTGTGATTGGCTGTATGTCGGAGTGGTTGGCCTGCTGTAGCAGCCTCCTGGCAGTAGGTGGCAGTGTGAGCCTGTGATTTACCCCCAGGGACCATGATCAAGAGTGCATGCTCCGCTGTTTTCCCTCAATAACTGCGGAGATTTCAGCAAGGAAACACCGTGAACCAATCCCAGTGTCCTCCCTAAGCCGTTAGCCCTGAAATCTTACGGACTTTACTGACGCAGTTTTTCCCATACGTTCATTTATTTGTGGCGGCCCCCCACAATATCAACGCTCGCTCGTCCCTCTCTCTCTCGCTCTCTCTCTCGCTCTCTCTCCCTCATGCTGCACAAATCTGTCCAACATAACGCTGTCAATGTCAGAGAACTGGCTTAAAAAAAGTTATTAGCAAGCATGTAAGGAGCCTAGCTAATAAGGAGAGCTAAGTTAATATTACAATACAGCTGTGCTTTCCAGGCTAGCACGCTGTATATCGCTGGTAGTCAATATCAACTGTATGCGCGCAAACATTAACACACACAAAAATTTAAATAAATAGTTGAATAAACTAAGTGTGTAATAAGGTGTTTACATTTCTCTGACTTCATGTGTCCGATTCTTAACTTCTTTGCTGTGATATTTCTCTCACTTCCGGGTATCCCCTGCTACGAACTGTGGGCAATTCCATCAGGCAAAGTCTTCAGAAATGTGGACTTACGAAAAGGGTTTAAAAAGGGCGCCATTGTCTGCCACTTTTTTTAACATCCCTCCAGCCAGTTATTGACTGGACCAGAAACATCTCGAACACAGCAAAATAAGAAAATACAGACAGAGGGCTCTGCTGATACAGACACTGCCAATGGTGGAAATGGGGGGGGGCTTTTATGCAATGCAAATTACATTTGACGAACAACATACAAGCATCAATAAAGCATGAATACAGTAAGATCAATGTGACAATACATACTTTTAAGCGCCACTATAAATACTATCAATCAATGCATCAATGGGGTACGAAACGGTGCAATCAATACAATATAATTTTAAGGAAAATCATTTTAGAGGTAAGGGGTAGAGGTATTATAACAGAAAGTATTCTCAGAAGAGATGAATTTTAAAGAGCTTCTTGAAGTTAGAGAGGGACGCCCCTGCTCTGATGGCATGTGGTAGCTTGTTTCACCATCGAGGTGTCACAGATGAGAACAGCAGGGACTGAGATTACTTACTGTGTGTAGGGATGGCAGAGCCAGGTGGCGTTCGTTGGAGGAGCGCAGTGGCTGAGAAGTAACGTAAGCTTGTATTATGAAGTTTAGGTAGATGGGTATGCACTCTGTATGCAGCATTAGAGACTTGAATTTGATTCGCGAGGTTGTAGGGAACCAGTGGTGGTCTCTGAGTAATGGAGTGACATGAGTTCTTTTGTCATCAATCATGATACCCAAGTTTCTCACCACCCTGGGTGGAGTGATGGATGAGGAGCCAATTTGTAGTTTAATGTTATCGTGGAAAAATTGCTTGGCCTAAATGACAAGGAGATCAGCCTTATAGCGGTTTAGTTGAAGGTGGCGAGCCTTCATTCATGCGGACAAGTCTGAGAGAGTCTGCGCCGAGACGGTGGGATCGTCTGGCGGTAAGGATAGGTAGAGTTGTGTATCGTTTGTGTATCAGTGGTAAGGAAGCCATGTCCCAGTGAGGTGGTGTAAATTGAGAAAAGAGAAGGGGCCTTAGCACCCCTGTGGAGAGGCAGTGAAAGGACAATTGTCATTGCCACGACACATTGTAGGAATGCCCAGAGAGGTATGATTCAAACCTCAGGAGTGTGCAGTGAGCATGTAGTGACTAAATGCCCGGTGGGCCAAAGCACCTATGGGGCTGGTAGGCTGTAACGTAAATTATTTACTTATATAACTGTTCAAAAATTGGGCCAATGTACCAGCCCATAAAGCACAGACAGCAAACCATTGCTTCATTTTCTACACTGACACTTGGCTGGCCCAATCACATCTCTTACTAGCCCCCAATCCCTCCCCCTTTGTCCTCTGTTCACAAAAAAAAAATCTTGAGACTGATGCTGACAAATGTGCCAAAATAACCGATGTGTTTGCTGCAGTAGTTTTAACATCAGCTGCAATACCCAACATTGTGCAGTCACAGGCACTTGAAGGAGTAAAGGAGAGCCGTGGCCACTGCCAGGCGGAGGAAGAAGCATTTGACAGCGAAGCAGAGGGACAGAGTCACCGTGACAGAGCCGAGGGACAAAGTGAGAAGGAGGAGAGTGGAGGTAAAGCGGTAGGCATGGAGTAGCTCAACCTGTAGGGAGGGAGCAGGGAGGGAGGGTCATAGGTGTCATTTACACTGGGGAAACATATGACATGTACTCACCACTGTTTGAAAGCATTTGTTAAAGTTTTTCTGAAAAATAGCATGCTATAAGAAATGATCAATAATAAATGGAAATGCTATGAGAAAGGAGAAACGTGCGCTGCAATGTAAAGATAGAAGAAACAGATCTGCCTTTTCCAAAAAAGTAACTTAGGGTACAAACTACTGTTTCTTGCATTATATTTTACAGTATTTTTATATTCTGATTTGTCACTGGCAGTAGCATAAGGTAGTAACAACGGGCCCCAGTGCAGGCTGTTGGCTTATGGGCCCTTGAGCTCCACATTGTACACACACAGTGTTAGTGTCTAGAAGGGAACCCTATATTGGCAAATTTGTGTGCCTTGTTTCTTCATTGTGTCAGTCAAGTGCAGTAAATACCTAATCTCCTTAAATTAATTTCTTTCCATATGTACATGTTAAATTGAACAGTTCTCTTTATGTGCTTCTCTCCAACACAGACACGCTTCTGTTGCAGCTATGCTGCGTGCGCCCGGACGAGGTATCATCATCTGATGGATTTTAGAGTCAGAATGTGTCACCTAGACTATTGTATTTGTAAAGTACAGAAGTCAAAGAAAAAGTTATATGGAGCATGGCCAGTGGTGTCATTGTCAAAATCCTGAAACGTCACTTCAAATAGCCGTGCAGGGGAACTTTCCAATCTACTGAAATGACGCAGACTTGGCTGGGCATTTTCACTACAATAACCTCCCGAATCACTGCAGACATAGAAAATACTATTACAGTATCTTCTTGTCTTGTTCTCATGACCCCAATACTGTGTATCTTCATATCTATAAATCTCGTAGGCTAAGTGTTTTGTCACACCCCATATCTGAGCCCTTAAATGTCCATACCACTTTTCAACACAAAGTGACACCATGTGTGTGCCATGCCATAATGACAATGATGATGATTACTTCAGTTAAGGTCAACAGGAGGCAGAAAAAAACTAGTCCATCCACGTCTATAATAGTATAGTTAGTTATGAATAGTTACATACGGGAGACCTAAGCAATGTTCTGTTTTCCATGTGTGAGCAGGGCTGCAGTGTCTTTCACATGCTCCCAGTTCTTCAGCATTTGTCTCTTGTGGTCTCTAAAATAGAGAAAAGTGGAATCAAACACACACACACACACACACACACACACACACACACACACACACACACACACACACACATCCTGAAAACCCTGATACTGCAGTGCCTGCAGCCACAGTGTAGCAAAAGTGGAAATGTGTGTGTGTGTGTGTGTGTGTGTGTTAGCGGGACCAGTGCCAGTCCTGGCATGGCTGGATGCCTGTCTGTGAGCCTCCTGAGAGGGGACCAGGGGCACAACAAATTGGCACACTACACTCCTTAGTCCCACCTGCGTGTGTTTGTGTGTTTTTGTGTGTGTGGAAACAGGCGTGTGTGTGTGTGTACATGTGTATAGAGAAGGCTACTTTGTGTGTTTTTCTGGACCCCTCTGGCTGAGAGTAGCATCGGCTGTGGAGATGCCCTCTCTCCTTCCTCTTTTTCCTCCCTTTCCTCTCCTCATTTTCTTTCTCTGTCTTCATCTCACTTATGTCTCACGTTCGGCCCTTTCACACAGGTATATTGCACAACATTAAAAGAATAAATACAATGTTTCAGCATAGCCAGCAGCCTCTATTGTTTACAGAAGTGACATCTTAAAGGATAATGCTGACAAAATTCGTATTCATCTTGTCAACAAATTATATATATATTTAAAAAAAAATCACTTTCCCTAGCCTGTCTGTGTGTCTCTTTGCCCTAAGCCCATTTGTTCCCACTGAAGATGTAAATATTAAAAAACAGGTCACAAATATATACTTTCACTTTCAAAAAATGCTAAATAATTCTGTGAAATAGCCAGGCACTGCAGTTCTTAACAAGTGCTATTCAACCAGGAGTAAATGGTGCATTTGCTGGGGACTATTTTCAGCTGCGATGTGGTGCTCCATTGAGTATTTGCGGCAGCAAGACACTGTATGTGGGACGGATCCAAAATAAACTAGTGCTCACATTCACTGTAATGAAGGAACATGTCACCCATTACAAAGTTGTGGTTCATAGCAGGGCAGGAATTTCACGGAGGCAATAACTACGGCCATCCTTGTGCCCTCAGTTTGGTTTTATACCCCTCAAAAGATGATGCCCCGCCTGCACTACCCCAGTTGATTTAGTTGTATTCTCCTCTGTCTCTTTTCTGTCAATACAGTTTTAGACACCAGTGTCTTTCGTTGAGATTCTGAATTTACTGACAACATCAAGTGAAAAGCTGTGCACATAACCAGTTTCGAGCCTGGTATGAAACGCTGGAAACAATAGTCTGACACAAATCAAGCACCAGCCAATCAGAAGACTTAAATCAAACTCACCTTGGCTGAGTGAACTTCTGAGAAGAGAAGGTTGACTGAGCTTAGCTAAGAAAGTTTGAAAATTTAGCTAAGAAATAAGACAAGAAACCATACTCGGCCTGGCCAACGGGAGTATCGAGTCGCTCTATGAGCTGCTTGAAAAGGCCAAACAAAAGTGAGAGAGAGCAACCCGCTTAGAATATACACCAGTCCACATCCTCCTCCTCAAGATCCTTAATACCAGTCAACTCTTAGTCAAGGTTTTGCAGCTGACACCACAGGACAGTGGAGGATAAAATAAGCACAGTAAGGGCTTGGCTGGCTATTTATTTTGGGTGTCTTTTGTTGAAACATGTTCAACTTTATCTAAATCTATCTTTGTGAACCAACCAATTATATCCTGGATGGGGCGGGACAAAAAAAGATTCACATGCTACAGCAAACTTTCAGCATTAACAATTTGAAGAATTACAATAAAGATAAAATAATCGGCTATATTCACAACCACATACTATACTAGCAGTTTTGGCCTAAAAGTAGCATGTAGTATGCAGTATGCAAACCAAAGCAAAATGTCACAGTCTGTGCTGTGGCTCTGCAGATTCTTTGTTGTTTTTCCCTTATTTCCCCTTCTCTCTTCTGTGTCTGTGTAGATGTGTTTTGGGGAGTGGTGGCGATCAGGACACCAGACGGAGCTGCACACCAGTTTCCTATCTTCTGCTAACCGGATGTAGTACTGATTTGGAAAAAAATCTCTGCATCGTACCTGTCTACCTCGCATATTGTGATGCAACGCTAAATACATAAATGTATGCAACGCGCTAGAACATTCCTTTTATGAAAAAAATAAATGTTTATTTAAACAGGTAGCCTCAACAGCCAGTCATTGCTGAATTGGCAAAAAGCGACATCACTGTGTCACTGGTGGACAAGGAAGAATATAACTGCTCTGTCCCTGATAACAAAAAATATAACTCGTTGAGTTGTTTTTTATTGACAGCTCACTAAGGCTAACACTGCTGTCTTGCTGATATCAAACGTTAGCTTAGCAGGCTTAATAAGCATTATGGCTTTGTTATGTGTAGTAGGATAAATGCAGCTATAATGTTACTTTCATTACAGGTCAGCTTCAGCCTTGTTCTCCTTACACAGATTAAATTAGAACATTTTTTTAGTAGTAGTACTGGACCAAAAATATTACATACAAAATTCTCCTGAAAGATCTAATTACCATCACCAAGAGAAGTCTTTGTTGCCCGAAATTGCAACCATCGCATAGCAGAGTGTCCTGGCATTGTGTGTGGACACAGTGTGCAGTAACCTAAAACTTTAGTTTACATGATACCTCAGCGGTAAATACTACAACTTGTGAAGACAAGTTGTTGGATCTGATTTTTTTTTACATCAATTGTGCTACCATCTCCCCGTTCACACATTACCATTAAATGGCACAATGCCATCAAATTAATAGTAAAGCCTCCATTTCTATTATTCACTCCGTCACCAACTGTCTTGCCTTCTCTTCTTAGTTCTCCACAGCAGTCTAATAAAGCAGAGAAACCATGAAACAACCTTTATAAAAGGACACCCCCATTCCTTCATTACAGCAACAGGTGAGGATACTGTATCAAAGAACACTAAAGATAGAAAAATTAAGTTAGCCTTTAGACTAGGTTATTTGAACTGCTTTTAATCTTTCATTAATCTCGAATTTGTCTAAAATATAGAAATACCCCCAAAACATTCATGATTGTACTACTTTTCATTACAACCCATTTAGAGCATGATGAAGTGTCATTAAATATGGGTGTTGCCCACTCTATTTACAATACGAGCACACACACACACATATACAGTAAATGCAAATGCATAATAAAGATGACTGATGGCGGTGTGCGTGTCAAGAAAAAGATGGAGGATGTGAATTGGGTTATTGTCCTTTGAGTAGGCCTAACTGCATGTGTTCTAATGTAGTGTATTATGACATTACAGAATGTCAGTAACATTTCAAGAACTTGTTTACAAGTTTAAAAAAAACAAGATTGGGTTATCTTGCTATTACTGGTATTTGTATTGTTATTTTTTGTCTTTAGCAGCAGGAGAAAAACAGGGGGTTGGCAAGAGGGATTTGATCCTCAGGGCACAAAGAGAACACATGTGGTAGCAGAATCAGGGGTCATAACCACTCGCCTATCTTTTAGCACCCTTGTCAGTAACTTTTACAATCACTTGCTGATCCTACACTAGCAAAAAAGTGACATCTCAGTAGAAAATAAAGTGGGGGAAAAAATCACTTTTGATCTCGCTCACCTGTAAAATGGTGGATGTAGATTTAGATCATATTGGGATATTCCATGGGGGTAAAACCATTCTTGACTTTTCTTTCTATTATCTTGGAGTCACAAGGGGAAGTCAAAAGTCAACACCTTAAATTCAGAAATGATAAAAATCAACCAGAAGAACCTGTCAGCAGCCCAGTGTTTGCACATTATATTACTATACTGAACAAAATTATAAAACGCAACACTTTTGTTTTTGCCCCCATTCATCATGAGCTGAACTCAAAGATCTAAGACTTTCTCTATGTACACAAAAAGCTTATTTCTCTCAAATATTGTTCACAAATTGTCAAAATCTGTGTTAGTGAGCACTTCTACTTTGCTAGGATAATCCATCCACCTCACAGGTGTGGCATATCAAGATGCTGATCAGACAGCGTGGGTATTGCACAGGTGTGCCTTAGGCTGGCCACAATAAATGGCCACTCGTAAATGTGCAGTTTCACTGTATTGGGGAGTCCGGGGGGGTCCGGAAACCAGTCACTATCTGGTGTGAACACCATTTGCCTCACGCAGTGCAACACATCTCCTTCGCATAGAGTTGATAAGGTTGTTGATTGTGGCCTGTGGAATGTTGGTCCACTCCTCTTCAATGGCTGTGTGAAGTTGCAGTCAGGTCGAGACCCCAACAAGGACGATGAGCATGCAGATGAGCTTCCCTGAGACGGTTCCTGACAGTTTGTGCAGAAATTCTTTGGTTATGCAAACCGATTGTTGCAGCAGCTGTCCTGGTGGCTGGTCTCAGACTATCTTGGAGGTGAAGATGCTGGATGTGGAGGTCCTGGGCTGGTGGGGTTACATGTGGTCTACGGTTGTGAGGCCAGTTGGATGTACTGCCAAATTCTCTGACACGCCTTTGGAGACGGCTTATGGTAGAGAAATGAACATTCAAGTCACAGGAAACAGCTCTGGTGGACATTCCTGCAGTCAGCATGCCAATTGCACGCTCCCTCAAAACTTACAACATCTGTGGCATTGTGCTGTGTGATGGAACTGCACATTTTCGAGTGGCCTTTTATTGTGGCCAGCCTAAGGCACACCTGTGCAATACCCATTCTGTCTGATCAGCATCTTGATATGCCACACTTGTGAGGTGGATGGATTATTTCGGCAAAGTAGAAGTGCTCACTAACACAGATTTTGACAAATTTGTGAACAATATTTGAGAGAAATAAGCTTTTTTGTGTACATAGAGAAAGATCTTTGAGTTCAGTTCATGATGAATGGGGCAAAAAAAAAGTGTTGCTATTATAATTTTGTTCAGTGTTTAATACCTGCAGCTGGCAGTGAGCACATTCTCAAATAACATTCAATACGTAACTTGTTTAACTTCTTTTAAATTGTCACAAATTCAGAAAGTGGTCTGAAAATATAGGCATGTTGTCACTGAGGACACAGGAAAATAAATACTGCAAGTAGAAAAGCAGAATGAAGGACAGAGGACCAGCATATAGAAGAGAGAAAGCTTAGCAGGGAGAGACAGAAAAACAGACAGATTTTCAGACAGGCGGGTAGACAGATAATCTGTGGACTCAAAGGAGGGGAATGTCATTGATCTCCCAGAGGACAATACAATACTGGGCCCTCTGCAATGTTACCACCAGCCACAGCCCCACACACACACACTAACACACACACACACACACACACACACACACACACACACACACACACACACACACACACACACACACACACACACACACACACACACACACATACGGGTCAGACCTTTTGGGTGTGGTGGTGAATAGAGTTTAATTCCTATTCATTCAGTTGGAAGCTGTCTAAGTCTATAGAGAGTCATTGTCAGGAAGCATTACCCAGCATTCCACACACCACATTAGACTATATATATCCACCATGCATTCCTTTGGCTTCTACTGTAAAAGCCGCAACTTTAACAACTATTTCATAACCTAAACTGCTCATTTCAAAGTTGTCAGCATCCACCCCAACTTCCAGTAGAGCATTTGTATCATGGGGGCAATGTTGAAACAATCACACACAAGAGTTCACATGTATGCCAGTCAGGATAATAGGGGTGGGAGTCACCAGAGGCCCCATGATACAATATTATCATGATACTTATGTCATGATATAATATTATTGCGATTTTAAAAATATTGCAATATATTGCAATTTATTATCTTTTTTCCAACTTCAAATTGTGTCCCCAAAAGAAAACTCATTCTATTGGACTGAAAAAGCAACTGATTTTATTATTATAGTACCAAAAAGTAAAATTGTCATGTACAGTTTATATAATAAAAGATCGATACTTGACATCCATGTATTGATACAATATTGCCACGGAAAATCTTGCGATACTATGCTGTATCAAATTCCCCCCCACCCCGACAGGATAAGCAAAAAAATATTCAGTTTTTATTGTTTTTAACATTCTTTGTAATTATTTGTATGCATTCCAGTGGCCTACCTAATTAAGAGATTGTGGTCCAACAAACGAGCAATTGAAGGAGAAAGATTTGTTTTAGTGGGTGCTTGATAAGCAGAAGAAATCAGTGCAAAAATAGAACAGAATAACAGAAAAGACTAGAAGCAGAAAAGAATCAGCACACTTTTACACACTTTGTGTCATCCTCCTCATCACCTTCCTCACAGACCCCACTCATCAAGGTTTGTGGGTATTTATTCAGAATTTTTTCTTTCTCAATTTTAATGAGGCAGCTTTTGTCACTCTATGAATGTATGTATATACATAGAAAAATACATTACCTAAACTGTTGCTGCAGTTGATCTGTTGTGATAATATTTGTTTGTTTGATTATAAATGCATAGAAAGGTGACATGTACATGTACAGATGTTTTTTGGGGTATAATACCTAAGAAGTTAAGACAAGGAACCCAGACCTATATCTTTATAAATAGCAATACCTGATTTTGTTGACCTAAAAGACGCACCAACATGTCTTAAAACTGCAAGGCAATAATTACATTAAAGTAACTGTGCTGTAACCAATTAACTGACAAACTACAATGCATAAAAATCATTGATTTGGTCCTGGTTAGCGTTCAGCTTTTCATGTAAACCATACCTATGTGAAATGCTGAAGGTCCAATGATACATCTTGACACTTATGTGGGAGTGTGTTCTTGAATACAAATTGAAATAAGATATTATGGTTCAGCCGATTGAGAAAGCTTAAAAAAAAACTTCTTTTAAGAAGACCTACAGACCCTGTACCACACAATGAAAGTGAGACCTATACACACTGTTGTAAATGTTTTATTTGTATGTTCAAGGTTCATGACACATGGCAAGGCTCTATGATGAATGATAAATGGGGCAAAATCAAGTGGGTTAAAGGGAACAAAACCTCAAGACTGAAGTCTGCCATGTGAATATTTGTATTATCTGGTAGACGACTGAAAATGCGTCATAAATGGCAAATATATATATCTTTTGTTGAAAAATAAGACATTTAAAACAGCTCTGTAATGTAAATTTCCAAAAATACCCTAAAACAACAAGGTTTGTCCAGAGAGAAAAACTGAATTCTCTCTTGACAAGCATGTTCCCATGCATTATCAATGGCTTAGCTCGGCCCCATGGTGATAAAACATTTTCTACACATGAGAGACAATGTTGGCTGTCAGTTACTTAAAAGAAATGTTAAAATTGCAGCTACGGTTTCTGGAAACACAGACGATATAAATAATAAACAACGGCTGAAAAAAAAGAGAGCCAATTACAGAGAGAGCAGGGAATGTAACTGATCCCTGTCAATGTGAGACAGAAATGGACAGAGATCGATCGATGGGGTTTCAGTGCATGTAAATATTTACAGCCTGACTCGTCAATACAGTCAGAGGAGGAGAGAGGGAATGTTATGGACGAAGAGAAAGAAAGAGAAAGACAGACAGACAGACAGACATTTGGAAAAACTCTGAGGAGAAAAAAAGCAAGAAACAAGGACTGACTGGGTAGAAAACAGGAAAGTAATTCAACATGCACACAGACACACGCGCGCGCACACACACACATGCAGAACCCACTGTGATAATGGTGACATTTGCAGGCTGCCAGTGGTTATGTGCGGCTGGCTGATGGCCCACAGCGATGGCCTTTAGAAGAGTGACAGGCCAAAATTACCATTAAGAGCCAGCAGTATTAACCCTCCATTATACATCCACCACACACTCGCCCACAAACACACACACACTCAAACTCACACACACACACACACACACACACACACACACGGTTCATTGCCATCTATTACTGCTCTATGTGAGTTCAATAGCTTAATAACCTCTGTGTTGGAAAGATTCGGTCTCTCAGTCTCCTCTGCTCACCTATCTAACCCTCTCTCATCTGCTGCTGCCTCCATTTTCTGTTCCCAACTCCTCTGCTCCAAGCCTTCCATCTCTCCCCTTCACTTCTCTATTTCCTTCTATCTATTTTTCTTTTTCTTTCTTTCTTTCTTTCCTCCTTCTTTCTATTGTTTCTCTGTTTCTCGTTTCCCTGGTTTGTTCCCCTGCCCTTATCTCTCCACTAATATCAAATTTTCCATCTCTCTGTCTTTATCTTACTTTCTCCTTGTCGTCTAAATTGTCCACTTACATGGACTTAGTAATTCAGTAAAGTTCTTTCTTACTGAAGTACTTGGATTACTCAGGCGACCATGTTGTATCTCATTCACACCAATGGATCATGTTACTGTTAGCATCACTACACTAGCTAGCCATGTGTTTTAGGAGTGATTTCACTGATTACGTTTCATGGCCAGGCTCCAGATTATATTTCAGAGTTGATCTCCCCTTAACCTTTACATTATATTTGCACACCCCCAACTCCACAGCACAGATCATCACTGGCTAACAGATGTAGAAGCTTTCCCTAACAATTCTGACCTTGGCAGCAGGGGGCTGATAGACTGGGCAGTAACTAGACAGACAGACAAATATACTGGCTGATACTCCACAGGCTGCAGTATTTACTGGTTTGTAAAGTCAAGGTGGGAGGCTGTGCATGGCCTTGGTGCATGTGTGTGTGTGTACCTACATGTGTGTGTAAGTTATGTGTGCGTGCATGTGTGTGTTATCAGGGTAGCGCAGACTCTGCTGTCCAGCGGTGTGTGAGATGAGACAGAACGAACGATTTACCACCATGAAACACTAAGCAGACTATTAAACACACACGCACACACACACACAAACACACACACATAGCCATCCTTTCCAGGTACACACTTTCACTCTTATCTGTTATACTACACATACATACATACACACACTCATATTTAGCAGAAGACGTTTTATCAGAGGTCACTATTGGTCCATATCTTGGCCCGGGGCAAGCACTTGAGTCTGTATGATGACAGGGATATCTGCAGATGGAAAACTAACCAGCCAGTGGCCCACCACTCAACCTCACACTGTACACAGTCAAACACAACACTTTGCTAATACTGGGTTAGAACCCAATAATGGATCTGTGGAGAAACTCTGTTTTAGCTTGCAGCGTTCAGCAGGCAGGTCAGGAGCAGGGTAAACGGCAGACTGTGGAGCTCGATTCAGTGTCCAGCTAAAGAATAAGGATACAACTGATATCATGATACTGATGTTCATCTGTTTATTCCCAGTTTCAACAAATTCCACACTTTACTGTAATTTCTTCTTAATCTTGGAATAGTTTCTATCAAAAGTTAATTATCGCCTTTGCACTAATTATTTAAACTGAGCGTGAAGTCTGCAGCACATCAGCAGATTCCTCTGAGTGTTTTTGTTCAGTATTAATGTAAGAAGCAATGTGGGCCTTTTCATTTTGCATGATGCAAACTCAACATGTTATTAACTATGAATCAGAGAACCGCACTGGGAACACAAGCAAGAAAAGTCTGAACGATATTCATTAAAACTGGCACTCGATTCAAACAGAAACAAGGCCAGCGCGGCAACAAAAGACTACCATGCTGCTAAAATCTGAAGTCATTTTGCCTGCATGTGGGTGTATATAAAAAATAGCCTGATAAACAGAGAGAGCAAGGTAGGGTGTGTTGGGTAAACGCATGTACTTAAAAAATAGACAAATATCTGTCTGGTACTTCAAAACATACTACATCATTTTTATCAACAACAGTTTTGTCGGAAAGCCAAAGACTAGTTCAAATTCAAGCATGTGATCCACAGAAATGCAGGTTGTTTTCACCAATTTCCAGACAGTAAATTTCAAACTATCATACTTTTATATCCTTTACGTAAGTTAAGATACATTTAACCTTGTTGCTATCCATTATCACTGACTTTCTTAAAGATGTAGTGTCTTTATTGGACTAGTTTTCCTGAAGATCAACATATAGTACATGCTTTCTTTGGTGCCACACATACTATTTAAAGGTTCATCCACATATCAGACTTGATCTAATGATTATATTTAAAGGGGCTCTCCACCGATCGGTGATCTGTGCCTGGTTGGAGCTTTCTAAAATTGTCGAAAAGATGACGTCATCAGGGTTTCCTTGGCTTGGGTGTGAAGACTACAGATTTGGGGGTGTTGAGTGTGAAAGACATGGGCATTTTCCAGACATGGAGGGAATAGATGCTATTATTTGCATTATGGGAAGTGTAGGAACCACTTTTTACTACCCAAATAAGTGTCAGCCAGCTTGAGATGCCTTGGCACAAACACTGATGGAGAAAAATAAACAAATACAAATAATGACAAATAATGTATGTATACAGGATATCTAAGTTGGTGGCTATTTAGCTGGCTCCTTATATTGGCACTATCTGCAAGGCCTCTGTTGCAATCTCAACAGAAACAGACAGAATTAGTTCGTTTATTAGGCTGACATAACAAAACATGCCGAGCAGGGCAATAGATCCATTATTATATAAAGTAGTGTTCCACTTCCCTTTGTAGATACAAGGCATTTTGTAAGTGTCACTTGAAAATGAAATAGATGGAGATTGTAAATTGAAATTATTTCTCCTCTCACTTCAACCACACTATGGTCCCAAATGAAAAATTATAATAATCAGTTTTGCTTTCAATCAATCATAATCGTGATTGAGAAATATCCTTAAGAACCAATTTTATTAATCAGTTTTTGGGCGATGGCTCAACTCCTAAAAATGAACGAATCAGTGGAGGAGGCTTTTTAAATGGGATGCAAGAGACACATTAAATCCCCTATTCCCCAAAAGTTTCTGATGACAAACTCCTGGCAACCCAAGGGTTTTGTTTATTTTGGGTATGATGCCAAAAATACAAGCTAGACACTGCTACACAGATCAATTCTAAATATTATTCACGTCTATTTCTCAATCTCAAGTGGCTTGTTTTACTCGAGCTTAAAATGCACACTTTCTAGACAAATTTACAACAGCGCTTTATTTCTGTTTTTGAGATTGCTCCTCCAGGCAGCAGCTCACCTTTATTGTGCGTTATGCACCAAATGTTGCATCGTAGCTAAATGCAATTATCAGAAACATAACTTATTAGTGATCAAGGGATTATTACTTATTATTAGATTTAAATAAAAAAGCAGGCTCTCCAGAGAAACTCCCTCCTTGCTGATATTTGTTTTGTTCCATTTGTTCTGTTTTTATTGTCTAACTACCCAGGGCCAAACCATCACAAGTGTCTAGCTGGGGGGGTTGGGGAAGCAGCCAAGTTGAGGCAAGACTCTGCTGCTGCTTTCCCAGATTTACATTCAGGAGCCATTTTCTGATACTGCTACCCAGAATTCAGTCCGACCAGGTCTCTCTCTCTGTCTCATTCCCTCCGTCTCTATCACTCCCTTCATTAATACTGCCCACTCCACAACAGAGTAAAGGGAGAGAAGCGGGGTTTGGGGGGTGGAGGAGGGTTAAGAGGAAGGGAAGTAGAGAGAAAGAAAAGGGCTACAGAGAGAGAGAGAGAGAGAGAGAGAGAGAGAGAGAGAGAGAGAGAGAGCGGTACGGAGAGAGAGAAAGAGAGAGAGGTACAGAGAGATGTAGCTATCTGCTGAAATATTCATGTTGGTGCCAGCAGCTTTTCCATTCCCTGCTCAGCAGGGGGCTGCTGTTTGATACATCCATTGCTCTCTCTCTCTCTTTGCTCACCCTTTCTCCCCTCCCTCCCTGTCTCTGTCTCTCTTAACTAGTGAGGTTAGTTGATAGTAAATGCTCATCGAGAGATGGATAGCCGATCTCTCCCCCAGCCTGGACAAAGCAGTACTGCCTCTTGGCAGATTTAATAATAAATACCAAAAATGTAATAAATCTACACCTCTCTCCAAATTACAAACATTTAGACCATAGACTGTAAAGGATTTAGACAGTCTTACCAACTGCTATGGGTGGACAGTATGACAATATATACCAGGAGATGATATAAATTTGTTCCTGAATTCCTGAATGCTGAACATTGTGGGCAATCAATGAGCAGGACTGCGGTTTGGTAATACTGTTTTTTTATATCCAGTTTTACATGATTTTTGCATCCATGTGATAAATATCTTGATTTGTCAGGTATTTCATTCACTGGATTAGACAGAAATAGCCATTCCCATCTGGTGACTGTATCCATAAAAAGTAGAAAAGTAGATTTTGACATCTGTTGATAGCTCAATATAAAATTAGACATATCATGACTAGGTTTTTTTTTATATATGTCACCCACGTCTATCAGCCATTATTTTATTCATTATTATTATTATTATTATATTAGAAGGTAAAACTGTATGTATGTATGTATGTATGTGTACATATTCTATAATTAGACCAATATAACACCTGAAAATTTCAGCCAGTTTAAACAATATCAGTTCACTCTCTTAGTCATTAAATCAGAGTCGACAAGGTGAAAAACAGCCACGGCTTCTCTCAATGATTCCCTAATTAGGGGCATGCATTTATTATTTTGTACTGAGCTCCGACCTCAAATAGCTGCCAGCAAGTTTATTATCGCATTAGTTGTTTATTGGAGAATTACTATCAAAGCATGTTTTACTTCAGCCAAACACATGTGGATATAGTCCCCCCTGTAAAGGTATGACCTTATGAAATTGTGTCTTTTTGACATAAAACAAGCTGATGTTAACGAGGCTAAGGGTGAAAATTAAGCTAAAGTCGATGACAGAAGAAGAAGATAAGTATTGGAAGAAAAAAGGCAGGTAAGAGAGCAATGCAGAAAGAAATTGAAATATGTTAATTCTAACAAAAGACTAAAAACACTGATTAATTGAGAATATTTGGTGTCCCAAAGCCTACATATTTCAAGAAATATACAAATGTACCTTTTTAAAATAATATTAATTCACTCTCACTACGCATTTAGGTAGAAATGTTTAGGGTCACATGATCCAAACACTGTTCCAAAGGTCTTTCCACACAGCCAAGAAAACTATCCAAGGGAAACACTGCTGAAGATGAAAAAACAGCAGTAGAGGGTGAGGTTGTGCCTTTTGGTGAACAACCACATCATTTTATTTAGAACTGATGTCAGAGTTAGTGGTTAAACAGGGAGGGGCTGCCTGTATGGTGACACTGGGTGCATGCATGATGTGTGTATATGTGTGTGTGGTTGCAGTTAACCACCACATGTGTTGGGGGGGGGGGCAGATGTTGCAGAGGCAAGGATTAGTGTGTGTGTGTGTGTCTTTAAGTGTGTGCATTAAAAATATCTTTGCCACAGCAGGAAGCCACAGTGGGCAATTACAGTGCAGCATCTGGGCTTGCACATTTATTTGTGTGTGTGTATGTGTGTGTGTGTGTGTGTGTGTATGTATAGAGAGAGGGGATGAGAAGGTTCAGGCGGAGTTCAGGTTATTTACATGTTAGCATGTAGAGTTTCGGTAAATGGTGCAGAGTGTGTGTGTGTGTGTGTGTGTGTGTGTGTGTGTGTGTGACAGTGGCGAGGCTTTCTGTCACAGCAGCAGATTCTAAACACACACAATAAAGAAGAAGACAGAGCAGGGGAGGGAGAATTAGAGGGAAAGACAGAGGAGTAAATACAGTGTAACAATGAAGACAATGGTAAGAATAGAAAAGATACTTTAAGGGAAAAAACTAAATAAAAGCATTTCCAGCAGAGATGTGATACCTCAGTCTATGGCTCTTAACAAAAGAAGTGATAGAGAGAAAGTAACTCCAGCAACAAAAGATACAATTGCACATTTTCCAAATAAAGTGGGGGGTAGAGGTGCGATGGTGGAGCAGGGCTGGGCAGCATGTTGCATAAATCCCTCTGGAATCTGTGGAAAACTAATACAGTTTATTACATTTTCTTATTTTCAGTTAAATCTCTCAGAGATGATGATTATTTAACTGCTGATGGAATAACTGTATGTCTGACACATTCCACATTATTGTTCTTCTCCCAAACTAAATTATGGCAAGTATGATTCTGATTCTGTAGTTTGGTTATGGTTGGTGCATTTAATTGATCTGTGCATCATATTCCTAGCTACCTACTTGGATAAAGTAAACTAATGACACAAATGATGTGGTTAACAATACCACGAATAGGCATTTCATTATGTCCATTTTCATTATGATTATTGTTATCTTTAGTTAAGTTATAAAATGTCTCATAATAGGCCAACAGGATCAGCATGTGTGTGTGCAAACCTGTAGAGAAAAACACTATAAAATCAGGGAAAGAGGCCTTTGTGGTATTTCAGGGAATTAAAGGAGAAGCCCAATTTTAATGGAGCTGCTTAGACAACAAAGCATGATAATTACTTTAAAGAATCTAAGAAAGCAGCTATTACAGGAGGCACTAGGTTATTGATGAGTGGAAATGCCTGCTGTATTTCCTCCTAATCATGATTAGGATATGCTGACTACATCCACCAGATATCCACTGATATTATCCATCCCATTAAAGCATGTATGTTCAGCAGTGATGAGAGGATTTTTTGGCATTAAAGGTTTTCTTCCAGTTCACTGGCTCATTTTTCACTCTACTACACATGTTCTTCAACAACTAATAAAAATATCGCTTTGGGCCATTTTGCAAAATTACATCCATCTCTACATCCCTACAAACACAAAAATGTAACTCCAGTCCGCCAAAAAATCCCATTAATGCAGTCAGTCCTTCATGCCAGTTCGTTTTAGTTTAGACCATATGATTAATGGTAAACTGAAACCTCACCATATTGTTATGAAGGCTGCTGTGTGGACAAATAATGGCACCAGATGATTATGTATGTAAAAAGAAGAGTTATCAAGCTTTACGGTGGAGGAGGAGAAAGGGGTAGCAGAGGAAGATGGAGATGTATTCAATGAGTAAGAAAGCTCTCAAATAACTTTAGAGTCCAATCGACCATATCATCAATCAAGGTTTTACTGTGTGCATGGCTGAGGAGAGAGCCACTCTAATGTGATCACATCAACAGGTGGCTTCCATTATTCATAAGTTCAGTACAGATACTGTGTTGGTAGCACATTTTGAAGTGCACATCTTTGTGGAAAAAGCTTGCTTAATGTTTCTTATTTACGATAAGGAAGTGTAGGACAGGAAGTGCACTTCACTGGACACCCATAACAAATGTGATGATTCTCCCCCATTGATTCTGCAGAGGAGAAACACAAATACATCCAGGTATTCATGTCAGACCAAAACACTACATTAATATACTACATACTATTCACTCTTAATGAAAATAACATCAATCATAAAAAATGCTGATCATCTGTACTCGATAATGTATTGAATAAAGGAGGATCTTCTATAAAGCCAAAACCTTCTTCTCTCTCTCTCTGTAGATTCCAAACAAACAAACATACAAAAATGAAACAAACACTGTGCAGAGTCTGGCAAAGGGAATTCCTAAATGGGTAAAACCTAAAACTTTCTGAAGGTAGTCATGTTCAATCTGTAAAGAAATAATTAAGAATGTGCTCTGACATTATTAAATGACATTGAATTAGAATGAAAGTGAAATGACCCCATTTGACAATTAGCTGTTAGATGGCTCATATAGAGAATCTATTGGTCTCAAAGAAAGACTAATGTCTCTGGGTGCAGGCTGCCAGTCCCATTTACAGAAATGGCCTTTCGGTTGGCCCTTTTGTTTTTTTTATTGAATTCGCTACATGAAGCCAGTGACCAGCACAAGGAAGTCAAGGAGAGCTGGCCTGTTGGTTCAGTAAATGGAGAGAGAAAGTAATGCAGAGTATTGCTGCAGTGGATAAATTGCTTTATAGTGCAGCATCTGCTCAGCAGGACAGAATTAGTCTATCAAGTAACATAAGATAAAGCATGTTAAATATCCAGTCAGATAATGCATGGTCCAGGCTACTAACTACAACAGAACACCAGAAAGCATCTCAGTGGAGAGATTATTACTCTATTGGCTTGCATGTGTTGAAGGAGAGGGAGAGTTGTTTGAATCTTATTCAAAAAGCTTGTTTTGTCTCATTTTTGTGTGATAAGACTGCATTTATAGCCACCTGGTTGTTCAAATCACTTCTGTCCAATCAGAGTTACAGCTAGAATTCCCTAGAGAGAACTGCTGCCGCAGCCGGGAAACATACAGTATAATCCCACTGATAAAATATTTGATTATCAATGTATACATGACTACACTTTTATTCTCTCTATACTTTTATGGTCACAGCAGAATGAAACATTCAGTCACCCACGTTTATGCTTAATGCAGTCACACCTGAGATAATCTGTTGAATCAGCCATGTTAGTTGACTGTAGTGCTGCATTCTCCTCATTAACAACAATAAAAAATGACAATAAATGTGTGAGAACAACAATTTACACGCCCACAGTTAACTATCCCAACCCTCTGTCTTGTTGGCCTCAACCTTATGTCTTTTGTCCCTTTACCCTGCTGTTCTCTCGGTTTCCTTTTTGTCCATGTGTAACTACTGCCCCCCAGTGGCCAAAGTCACTCACTGCCTCCATAGCTGCACAGCAGCAAAGGCACGCTTTTGATAAAATACAGGGTTTCAATTAGACAAAAAAATCTTCCTTCTCTCTTAGTGCTCAGAAATGACTTAACACAGCAACAAGGTCTCAGCAAGATTTCCTCCTTAAAGTCCCCCTTTCACTCAAAGATGTGTTTTGTTACTTGGGGTAGGAGACATCTTGTATAGTTAAACTTCTGAATCAAACACTATTTGCATATTTAAATATTCAGTTTTTTTAATGAGGGCAAAGGACTAGATATAATTTTAAGAAGGACACATAATATTATGATTTCACATGTTAAAAACACAAAGGGGATCTTTTAATGAGTCAAAGTCATGTTATTGTTAATGGCAATGAAGTTGTGATGTCCTCTGCTGGTGTCTTAAGGATAAGTCACCATCCACCTTCTGATTTATCAGAGCACTCTGCCTTTTTTGATGTAATATTTTTTTTTTTTTACCTGTCCTGCCCGGCAGCCTGGTATGAGTATGAGGAGCTGGATACCGTATTGTGCCAGACAGATTTTACTATAACAAGAGAGTATTAATATATTCCTTTGTCTGTATTGTTATTAATTCAAATTTATTTGTCGCCAGGCCAGACAGGGGACAGACATGGGGATGGGGAATAGAAACACCACATAAACACACAGCACAGAGAGAGGGCAACACCTGCAAGAGAGCGGTGATGGGGGGCTTGGTGGGGAGAAAAACAAACAACAAACAAACAAACAAAAAAACACAAACAAAGAGACATCCAGCTGAACAGCAGCAATAAACAGCTGACATAGGAAGACAATTGAGAGAGAAATGAAAATGAGAAAAAATCAGGCAACATAAATAAACAACACAGCACCGCCGTGAGAGCTGAAGCAAGTGATGCCCCACAATCACAGCCCTCCGAACCGCAGATTGACCTCTCCCCGGGCCGCACCCAGACACCCCCACCCCCAGTAGCCAGGGAACCCCGCGACCCCCAAAGCGCAAAGGACCCCAGACCACATGTCCCGGGGAGAGCTGCGCACCGCCCCGAGGGAGAACAGCAGAGAGCCGTGCCGGAGAGCTCCCTGCTGCCAGCAATAACGCTGGAAAACCAGGCCCCCAATTTGGGCCCCATCCCAGCCGAAGGCATCCCCCCCGCCAGAGTGCAGGCAGAGCCAGCAGCCCCTGAGCTCCGTGAACCCGAGGCAACCACCCCCAAGGAAGAGGGCCAAAACCCACCCCGACAACACTGGCCATGCGCCCCAGGGATTCCCGATTGCCCCCACTGTGAGAGAGGCGGCAGGGGGAAGCAGCGGGAGAACCACCCCTGCCGAAGAGGGCCCCGGCTCGGAGAGGAGACCACGGGCCCCCGGGTCCAGAGCGGGCCAGGCAAGGCGGACACCAACCCCACGGCACCCCCGATGCCCCAGGGCTCCAGGGGCAGGACACGAGGCCAATGAGACCCCCCCTATTCCTTCAACCCCACGCCTGCCTCCGTAAATGTATTGTATGGATGCATGTTATGGATTGTGAAGTGTTGTATGGTGGAGTAAAGATATGGTGCGGGGTAACTAAAGTGCAGTTAAAATTGGAGGGTAGTTGTGACACAGGCACCCCATAACTGTTGAGATGAACAGCTACCTTTTTAATGCATTAGATTGATTATTAGTAAAATTATGCACATTACCCTTTAAACCATAAGCATTCGCTTGTTTGTCTTCTATTTTTTTTCTTTCAAATGTTGCCTTTCTGCTTTAACAGCCCTTTATCTATTAAATATCACACCATCCTTTAATGCACCTTTAATGCGCATCTTTAGCCCCTCACAGAGAGACCACCTCTTCCTCCTGCCTATCAGCATTAATTATCATCAGTAGCAGAACTGTCATTATCAGTGTGTCCTGAAGTGGATTTCATACAATGCTCCCCTTCTTTCCTTAAGCTGTGAATACCTCTGAAGGCACTGTCTTCTCCATTTTCTTCCTATCTATTGTCACTTCTGTGCCAGTTCAAATGTGTAATGTAGCTATGTCCCACATAGTTTGTATTACTTCACCACACAATAAAAAAATGAAAATAACTCTTTCTTTCTATCTAATTAACCAATTGTCTTTTTTTTATTTTATTCTACTTCTACAGTGTAAATTTGTAAACTTTTTAAAGACTCAACAGGGGAAAAAAAGTGTGATTCTAGAAGGGTGTCCTTGTTGGATTCTGCGACAGGAAGACAACTTCCTCTGCAACAGCCACAACCCGACTGAGAACACACATAGGCTGCCTGCTGAGTGCATCATGGAAAGAGCCGTCGTGGTGTCGGCCCGCAGGACTCCCTCAGTACCAGAATGCAACATCTCTACCTCCACCTTGGCCTTCGATCAGCACTTCACAACAAATGCCAAAGGAATACTCCTCCTGGCTGAGATAGTAAGTGTGAATTTGGATTTTAAGATGGTCAGCGTTTGAAGACTGTATCATTTAAACATGCTCAGCAGATTATCACAACAGAGCGGATAACAGGACATTACTATTGGAGCAACAGATACATACATACATTTAATAATCATTGCCAGGAAGTGGCAATCATTTTGATGTTTACGACATACTACAAAAGTATGTTAACAGCTAGTTATGTGAACATGTTCTCACATAGTGATGCAGAAACACACACACACACACACACACACACACTTGAGGCAGCTTGATCTGTGTTTGGGTTATTTCTCGTCTACAGTAGTGCACATATGAAGGTTTTGTGTCAGAAAAAATAAACTCATTAATTACTATATTTTTCTAGAACATGGATCTGAAATTCATTAGTGATATTTTGTGGTATTTCTTAGACTGAATTTAATATATAAAATATATAAAAAAACAGAAGAACTATTTTTCTTTGAAAATAGGATGTTAACCCAAAACACTCCAAGCTAATCAGCTCTTCCTCCTTCCTTTCCCGCATTGTGTCTCTTCCTTTCCAAAATCAACTGAGGGAAAAAGTCAGGAAATACAGTCTGGCTGGCTGCCATGCAGAAGCTGGCAGGCCAGGGGTGGATAATCTGATCTGAACAAGATATACAAAAGTATAATCTAATTGCACACAAACTCTAAAGCTGGTTATTTTGACAATTATATAACAATTTTGGAACCAAACTATGTACTGTATCAGCATAACTTAAAATCATAGATACACAGATGCTAATAAAACCATGAAAATACATTTAATCGCAAATTCTGGTTAATTCAAACAAATAAATTCAGTAAGTTGTTAGATTTTGATGTTAAAAAGATAACCTTAAGTAATAAGTTATTTCATTTAAAAAAGAAACTAGCCCTGCCATGTTTCACACCAGAAAACGCAATCTTACTGTGAAAAAAAAAACATCCAGCAGAATTCTTTTGTTGTAAAACAGGAAGGGTGGTTTGGGAGGAAAGAGATTTAGATACTCACAGCGGCGATTTAGTGGAGACTGGGCATGTCGGGTGTTTAGAACTTGGAAAGTAGTAGCACTACCTTTAATTATGTGTTTTATTGTTTGTTTGTTTGTTTATGTTATATTTCACAATGTTGCACTTTAAAATAGATCTCCTTTTCATGACTTAAAAAGATTAATCTAGTGTAATCAATGAGGATTTGAAGCCTTGACCTCTATTTATTCTGCAGTATTTCATAGAGAAAACCAACCAAGTATTTTCTTCACTCAATGTAGATATAAATAATGTGCTCCTCTCCTCTCCTCTCCTCTTCTTTCCTGTCCTCCAGGTGTGTGGTATGTTAGTGTGGATTCTGGTTGGGGGTACAGAGTATTTTCATGTGCCTGCTCTCTGCTGGGTGATGTTTGTTTCCATCTTGTGCTGGGTGCTGACCATTTGCCTGTTTATTATTTATCTCACTGGAGCCCACAGCAGAATACCACAGGTCCCTTGGACTACACTGGTAACACACACACACACACACACTCACCCCCCCAACACACACAGCACATAATGCATTCCCTAGCCCTTTACCCTCACCATCACAACTAAGTGCCACACCCTAACCCAATTCTAAGCCTAACCCTAAAACCAAGTCTTAACAATTGAACGTGTAGCATTTTGGTCCCCACAAAGTTGTCGGACCTCACGAGTTGCCTTCCGATTTTAGGACCCCTCAGATATAGTACAGTTTTTCACTATTGCTAAGACACATTTCTTGAACCCTTCACCCATATTCTCAAAACTTTAAACACAAAACCCAAACTAAACTACATTCACAAGAACAAAGACAAACACAGAACAAAGAAAACTATAAATTAAAAGTACATTACACTCAAAAATGTTGTGCAACAAAATTCCAACGACCACCCAGAAAAGTAAGAAGACGTTCAGTGTTATATGGCCCCAAGGTTGAATGAGGGTAGAGAATCTGTCCCTTACTTATAACTTGGTCAATGTGTGACATTGCCACTATGCTGGCCAGGGATTTGACCACATTTTGGTTTGATCACAGCATTAGAAACAAGTGTGCAAAATGTGTTTTAGTGCGTTAGAATGTGTTCAGAGTTTTGCAAAAATAGTGGATGAGATTTGCAAACAGTGTCCTCACTCTACCTGAACCTGTTAAGAGTGACTAATTTGACAAATGGGTTTAGGCCATTGAGCATTTTGTTCAGAGAATGGGGTTTAGTGTTTTAGCAGTTGTGAAAAACTGTAAAACAACCTGTCTGGTTCACTCCTTTTGTTAAAATGTGTTTTCTGCTTTGAGTTGAACAGAGTGGTTAGACTGCTTTGGTTTTTTTTTTTCTGCAATTCACTGTTTGTGTCTTTCTTTCTTCTAGTCGCTGTGTTTGAACTGTGGTGCTACGGCTCTGTACCTGGTGACGGCAGTGGTGGATGCTCACACAGTCAACCAGGCCATTAGGGGGCGACACAACTACAACTGCTGGGCAGCATCTGCAGTAAGAGAACTCCTGTCTATGATATGACCTGTTGAGGGAAAAGTTCATCAAGAAAGAAAGTTTTTGTTATTATCTCTGTATATCAGAAACATCACTGAAGCTTATGTGTCAACATTACACACAACAATACAACAAAAACAACTGAAGTAAGGCTTCTTCCATGAATTTTCAAATATATATATAAACTACATGTGCAGTGTAATCTAGAATTTGTGCAAAAAGTAATTCCACTGTGCAAAATCAGATTTTGTCTTTAGAACTATTGTTTTTAGGAATAATGACCTGAAGGGTAGCTCACAAACAAATACACAGGGGTTATATTTTTAGACTCAATAAACTTAAACTTGAAGGGGCACTTCAGTGAGTTAGTATTGCACTTTCATCAAGACCTTGCATTAAAAAAAGGTTTTAAAAAAGTGAGGCTAAGATATGTTAACTTTAATCTCTAGTGAGGGTATATCTTCAAAAACACTACATTTCCAAAATGCAACAGGATGGGCATCTTAAATAGATTTCACTGATCATGACGTCACCAGGCTTATCTTTCAAACTTTAAGAAAGCTTTCAGAGACACAGAAAACATTATGGAACTGTAAATGTAACAGACAGAACAATACTCCTCAAGATAAGTAGATTGAACTTTGTGTGTAGAATTGGTGAAATGGCCCTGTTAGTGTTTTTACAGATACAAACGTATTTTCTTTATTATGGTTAGTATTTCTCCACCAGAAATATATATTCCTGGCAGTGTGGAGAGAGTTTCGAAACAGCCTTTAAACAATCATGAGTACAAAACTTTTATATATAACAGATAGCACAGTTAAATGAATAAAGAAAATTAAAACATTTATTCATTTAGCGGACGCTTTTATTCAAAACAACTTAGAATTGTCATATGTCAGAGAAGTGTCTTACTTAGAGACACATTGGTGTGTCACTGTGGGAAATTGAACCCGGGTCTCACACCAAAGGCATGTGTCTTATCCACTGTACTATCACCACCACTACAAAGCAATCAAAAAATGTTACCAACTTCTTTTGTTGGTGATAAATTTTACAATTTATCTGCTGATAAAGAACCTGTCTGACACCAGTGCTTTTATTTCCCCAAATTGTAAATTTGTCTACCTCACAGGAATCACTTTTATGTGACGTACCTCGAGACCAGGGACTGCTGTGGGATTAAAACCTGAGATGATATCCTGTTGCGATGGAATTTTATAACAATATTGACAAAGTATTCAATGCCAATTGGTCTCCTCATAGCCGACACTGCACTGCAATTATTAAAGAAACAAAGTAAAAACTAAACAAATCAAATAGTCAATCAATAACTAATGGAGAATTACAACAACTGATACCAAATGTCACAGTCTCAATAACTTCCAAATGTGATGCTACAAGAACATTAGCCACTCAGATTTAAAGTAAAACATCATTACATGACACTTTAAGTGTCTGTCATGATAACAAGAGGTAGCTGTGTACCACTTGGATAATAGCAATGGACTTCTAGTTTCAGGGTTGAGTGCTTTGACTTGGAGTGGATAATGATTAAACTACACTTATATTAAAATTGAACTCCTTCCCATTGTTTCCCTGTCCCTCTCTGTTCTCCCATATTCTTTTTTTCGTCATCTTTCACGCTTCTCAGTTCTTTGCATTTCTGACCACACTATGCTACGCAGGAAGCGGCTGCCTGAGCTACCGTGCGTGGAAGACCACAGAAGAAGGACAATAATCATGTTGCTTGTTCAGATTGTTCTCTGAGGAGCATGTCTGATGGAGATCTCACTTCAGACGATAGGCTTCAGTCAAATAAAATGCTTGTATAAACTGTAAATATGGTCATGAAAAGATGGTATTTTTAGTTGGAGTGATAAAGACAGGATTTGAAGGCGGGCTATGCAATTCTAATGAAATACATGTATTTTTGTAAAATTCAGCGAACATCCCCTCAAGGTCTGCTATTAGAAGTCATCAAAATTAAGTTTTAAGATAAAATTACTGCATAATGTTGCTGTAAATGTCAGATGAGCCTAAGCACAATAATCTACAGCAATTCGTAGTGAAAATCTTGTTCATTTAGCTAAGTCATCGGTCATAGCAGAGCACTTGGCTGCAACCAGCAAAGATGTTTAATTTAAATGAACGATAAAAGGTGATTGGTATTCTGCTTCACTCACTGTGACCTGCCATACTTCACCTCCCTAGCAGATACTCTCATTGAGCTTCTGAGGATGATCTGCGTGCACAGCTGTTCATCCATTACAGTAATGAGCCATGCAGTGGGCCTTTCTCAATCTGTGTTCTTGTCTGTACTTGTGTTCTTGTGAACCTTAAGCTTTTGTGGCCCAAGTACTGTCCCAATACACAAGTCTGCATTTTGGAAAGAACGGTTAAAAATCCCGGAAGTGTTCTTGACACGCCCATACCGAGGATGCATCGGTTGGTAACTTGAACTTGACGGCAGAGATATCCCAAACAATGGACTGAAAGCAGATGAGAGAGGCCAACAACAGAACGTTTTGTACTGTTTTCGGACGTTATTTCATCACTAAATCCACTTCTGGGAAGGTTTGAGGCCAGAAATCAACTGTGTAGATGTCGAATATTGGCAATTTAATAAAATGATGGCGAATCTAAAATGTGCTCAAACATTTTCGGAGTTGTGACGCTCTGCAACCGTCAGCGGGGGGAGCTAGCGAGCCGTCAACTCGGGTGTGACGTCATTCCCACCTCCGACCGAGGTAAATGGAACGCAGCATTATATCCACGCGTTCGGGGGATCGAGCTGAATCTCGTGGTATAGGCCACGCCCATTTCCGCCTAACTTTTTTTTCTCTCGATACATTGCGAAAACTGAAACACCTATTTTTATTAACTTCTCCGAAGCCGCAAGTCTGATCGGCACCAAACTTGGCACTGATAATCTCTGGACCAAGCTGATGAAAGTTTGTAAAGGAAATTTTGATCCGACTAAAAATGTCGCAATTATAGCAATTATTAAATGCTAAAAACAGGAAATGACATCATGTCTTCGTTTTGGAATGGCAGACCGACACCAAATTTGGAGCATTAATGTGGGACGCCCCCCTGAGGGCCTGTGCAACATTTGGTGCAACTCGCCCCTAGGTGGCGCAATTTCATTCAAAAAAATTGTTCCTCTGTCACCACAAGTCACATTGACATGAATCCAGAGCCAAATTGTTCAGCATGGTCCCCTTACTACAGGCACCAAAGTTCACCCAAATATGCCCATAGGTGGCGCTGTTATTGCAGATTAAAGACGTAAAAATAAAGTCCCATTGATTTACATGCATTTTATATCTCCATAACCACAAGTCTGATTCATACCAAATTTGGGGCAATTGTTCCCCATGGGGCCCTGATGAAACCTCAAAAATTTAGTGCAATTTGGCCAAAAGGTGGCGCTATAATCGATCCCATTAATTTCAATGGGATTTTGAACCAAAGGACATTTTTCTTTATAACTACGCGCCACTACATCGCACATTTATAAACCTTACTATTACGTGTTTTGGGAATGCTACCGATTCCGATGGTATAGGATACACCTCTGTGCCATGACGTTTTCATTTCGATCGGGAAAACTGGAAAACTTATTTTAATTAACCCCTCCGAAGCCGCAAGTTCGATCGCCACGAAACTTGGCAAAGACCATCTCTAGACCAAGCCCAAGAAAGTTTGTAGAGGGAATTTTGATCCGCCAAAAAACGGCCGTATTACAGGCCAACTAATTTTAGCGCAAACGCTAAAAACATGATGTCCTGTCACATCTAACGTTTGCAATGGCTGATCTACACCAAACTTTGTGAAATTTTGCGTCAATCGGCCTCTAGGTGGCGCTATTAATTGGAAATCAAATAACACTCCCATAGACATACACTCATTTCACAACTCCATAACCGCAAGCCCCTTTCATTTATAACTCTGCTCATTTATTCTCCACAGATCCCCCGAGCCGCAGCGGGGTGCCCGGTGAATTTGCTATGTGCTTCGTATGCTGCACAAAGGTGTTAACCATCATTGCATCCCCTTTGTGGTGCTGCATAGCACTTGGCGCTACAACTATAACTGAATATTAGCATGTAGATGTGTTTGGGGCAGGACTGTAATCAAGCACGTAAAGTCTGGTGCATATGTCAACATGTACACTAATTACAACAACGTCCTCTTTCATGGCGAATCATCAATTTTGGACGCCACACCACAAAGACGCTGTTCCACGAAAACTCACCGTTTGTGCAACTTTTAATCGTCAACGGGTTTAGAGTAGATAGCAACAATTTGAAGTCGGCCGGACTTAATCCCTAGGAGGAGTTCGTTAAAGTACGGGGGCCAGTAAATCATCCAAAAATGAAATCCAAAACCATAAAATTCATAATGGCCGACTTCCTGTTGGGTTTAGGGCATTGCACCAAGAGGCTTTTTGGTACGTCGGGACATGATGTACATCAGCATATACATGTGTTCAGGGCGGGATTCTTATTAAACGTGTAAAATTTCATAAAGATCTGAGCATGTACAGTCAAGTTACAACAACTTCCTGTGTCACAGTGAAGCGTGGAGCTTCGCCGCCATGCCACCGCTACGCCACTGCAACACCGTTAACCGAAAACTCACAAGTTTTACATCATGGCTTCATCAATGTGTTAAGGGTTTTCTGGGACAGTTTTGAAGATGATATCCAGTCTGGTAGGAGTACATTACAGCGTAAATCGTGTCATTTCCTGTTGCCAGCAGGTGGCGCTATGACATTGAGTCAATATTGGCATATGGATGTGTTCAGGGTGTGACTCTTAATATACATATCAAATTTGGTCCAGATGTCAGCATGTATACTGAAGTTATAACAACTTCAAAATTGAGGTTACTTTGCAGAAAAAAGAAGAATAATCCCTTCAGTTTCAATAGGGACCTTGCACGGTTCGTTCTTGGGCCCCAACTATAAATGAAAAGCACATTACACTCAAAACTGTTGTGTGTGCAACTGCAAAAGCAACGTCAATACAGTAAGAGACTTCTTACACATCACATGCAACCTTGTCCCTTGCCAAGCAAAGGAGGAAAACCCTCGGAAGTGCTGGATCCAGCCTGTTTCTAACAACACGTCTCACCACAGGCCAATTTCATTGGGTAAGAGATGAGTTTCGGCCATAGACATTCCACCATCAGGCAATCATTTATGAATCATTGGTTGCTCATTTAGGGTGGTGTGGTGGTGCAGTGGTTAGCACTGTCACCTCACAGCAAGAAGGTCATGGGTTCGTGCCCTGGCCTTTCTGTGTGGAGTTTGCATGTTGTCCGCGTGGGTTCAGAAATCATAATTTGTAGCTAGAAACCTGGGTGTAATGTTTGACTATAACCTTTTTTTTTAAAAATATGTTAAAATTGTTGTTCAATCATGTTTGTACCAGTTAAATGATACAAATGTCTCTGCACATGTAAATACTGTTTCATCTCATGTCGGGCACAGACCTGGCACGTCGCACATATTTGTTGTTGATCTTTGTTGTTATATATTTTTATGTTGTCAGTTTATATATTTATATGTACACAATATATAAGGACATCCGTACTTTTACTTCATCTAGGTTGGATTATTTTAATTCATTGTATTCAAGCCAATTAACTATCTCACAACTTCAGCTTGTACAAAATGCAGCTGCCCGACTTTTAACTAAAACTAGAAGACAAGATTACATCACTCCTGTTTTAACCTCAATTTGCTGGTTACCTGTAAGGTTTAGAATTGATTTTAAGGTTTTACTGATCGCTCTTAAAGCGCTTCATGGTTCTGCTCCCAGCTATATTGCTGACTTGCTGCTCCCCTATGAGCCAGAACGCAGCCTCAGATCATTTGTTATCTGTTCCTAAGAGCTGGCTCAAGACCAAAGGTGACCAGGCTTCTGCAGTAAGGGCCCCTCAGCTCTGACACTCCTTGCCTGAGAACCTGAGGCTTGCAGGTTCAGTGACATCTTTAAAATCACTTCTCAAGACATTTTTTGTACAGCCTACCATTTCTGTCTTGTGATATATGTCAATTTTTACTGTATCACTGTTGTGGAATCTTGTTTCTTTTTATCATTATACAAGTTTATATTGTTTGATTTATTTATTATTTTTATGCCTCTGTCTTGAAATGTTTTTAATTTGTGTTCAACCATGTAAAGCACTTTCTAACTCTGTTTTGATGCGTGCCGTATAAATAAAGTTTATTAATATTATTATTATTACTAAATTCAGCATAATGTTGTAGAGCAGAAACAGGTCACTGACCTCTAATCTGGAATGAATTTGTGCCAGCATTTTGGATGAATGAATTAATTGTGTTAGGCACGTGTATTGTGGGCTAATAAGTGTTCCTAAAACATGTTCAGTGACACACCAGCTAATCTCTGTTGTCTGGTAGAATATTAACAGTATTAATAGTAGAAAACAGTTTAAGTTTATCAGTCTTGCATTCTGCATGTAGAAACATCTGGACTCTTGTCTTGCACAACTTGTAGCATAACAGTTTGGTTTAATTTGATGTCTGAATTGTCATTTCTGCTGAAATATAATGGTGTATCTTCTGTAACTACCACAACCTGCAGTAGCTATATGGTGCATATTCACTTGCAAGCAGGGGTATGTATGTATTTACAGTATATACTACATTCTCCTGACAAAATGCAAAGCTGAAACTCAAGCTAGGACGGAGCGGGTTGAACTTGCATTGCCAGACAATCTGTATAGATCAGCAACGATGAGATCATAATAATAATGTCAAGTGTACTTAGTAGGTTTTACAAAAAAAGACATAAACACTGATGATTTTAAACTGAGAACAAGCACTGCAACCTGAATACATGCCATGTAACCTTTACCACATTCTGAATCATCTTTGTGTGTAGAGCAGAAACAGGTCACTGACCGCTAATATGGAATGAATTCATGCCAGCATAGTGTAAGTGAAGCACATGAGAAGGCAGCAGAGCAGACAGCGCTGGCAGCATACTGACAACATTGACTTGAAAACATATTTAGATTAATGAACTGTGTTAGGCACGTTTATTGTGGGCTAATAAAAGTTCTCCTAAAACCATTTTGTGTCTGATGGGATAAATGACACATTTAAACTACTCTTAGGCTATAATCTAGATTGTGTGTGTCTTTTTGGAATATTCCACAGGAAGAGACCTGGGGAAGGTGCTGGGGATGATTCATTTACTTTCTCAAGCTTTGAGCCCCCTCCTACTTTTTTTCCAAACAAAGTACTAAAAAACACACTCACCCCACTACCACCCAAAGATCTCTTCAGAAACTTTCTTTTTTCTTTCTCACGGTGCCAGATTACTAATGATTAATACGTAGATTATGTGTTTCAAAGACGATATGGTACTTTGGGTGATGTCAGACACCAAACAGCCAAAACTTGTGATGATAAAGTGAATTACAGGAGTTTACTTACCTTGCATTACGCACTTGATTAAAGAGCCAGTCACTGCTGAACATAAACCCTTTTGAAATAAAGCCACACACTGCCACCAAACTATGTAAGGGACACATTTACAGCACCAAGACTCTATGGCAAAGTTAGCGGCTCTGTGAGGCTGTACTAGCAGTGCTTGAGCTAAATGCTAACATGCTCAAAGTGACAATTCTAACATTTAACATTTACATTTATGAATTTAGCTGAAGCTTTTATCCAAAGCAACTTACAATTGCTGTATACGTCACAGGTCGCACACCTGTAAAATAAAGAAACTTTTTTTTTAAACAACGGATGTGTTTTCACACACATTTCTTTGGTTAAACTTTACTTTCATTTTGTATGTGATTTCCCTTGAAACAAGGCCACAGTTTCAGAGAAAGTCCCATTTTGGCTTTTTCAGCATATAAAAACCACTTGTGGTCTTCCTCTCTTTCCCACAATTCATTTAATCATGTACTGTATGTAGGTCAATGGAAACCTTGCTCTCTCAGAAACATCACTGATTAACCCTAACTGACACAGCAGAGTCAGAACTATTACTCCGTCATGAGACCTATACCTGTCCTTTAGTGTCACTAAATGGCATTAATACTGAAATATCTCTGGGAACAAAGTGCTAGGTAAGCAGTTTACCCCGGGTGGGGTTGCAACTGGGTGAAAGACAAGGAAAAGAGAATAAGACATAAAGACAGAGAAAGAATATTGATGCCATGTAAATTCATGTGGGTTTACAATCCTGTCATTTAGATTTTATAGTATGTACTGTATGCCAACGCTTTGTATTGCTAGTGTATTTTCTTGTCCTAACATGTAGCCTACAACAGAAAACACCCTCCCACCCGCAGAGTAGAAAAGCACTGCCTTATTTAGACCAACCACTTTTTGTGAGCTCTGAAATTTGGCATCTCAGCATGCAGGAAAAAAGAACAAAAGAATAAATGCAGTAACCTGGTTTTAAGCACTAGTAAATCCCAACTAGCAGCATAGTTGAAAATGTCTTTGCACAACCTTACAGGGTAACCCTTAGACTCCAGGATAGCTTCAGTTCTCCTTGGAATTAAAAACTAAAGTGATAATTGGACAATGTAGCCTATAATATAACAAGAAAAATAACAAGGAAGAATATCCTGAGTTAATTAGACCGGCTTTTCCTAACTGTATTTCAGATGTCCTACAGTCATGAAGAAAAAGACAGCTAGGTGACTTTATCAATTTTAGTTAAGTACAGGGTTGTACAATATATTTCACATGTAATACTGATGAGCAGTACACTCAAGCTGATATAGGCTACTCTCACCTAAAGCCTTTGTGTGAACTCTGCTGTGCCTGATGATTTGTCAATTGATTGACAAATGACGATGATGTTTTGTTAACATTGAGACACGTAGACTCTCGATGCATGCTTGTGCACCCGGCAGTCGGCAGTTGGCGGCGGGGTTGCTGGTGGGTGCACGTCCTCCGCACGTCCTGTACACACGGCCCTTCTAACGGGATTTGTATTGCCAGGCTGCGTTACCAGATTATTTATGATTAATACGTGGATTCTGTGTTTCGAAAACGATCTGGTAATTTGGTTGACGAAGGACAACAAACAGCCAAATCTTGTGATGAAAAAGCGAATTACGGGAGTTTCAACGGGAGAAACAGAAGTGTGGACAGCTTTGAAAAACCGATGAGGAGAACAAGCATTTACACACTCATAAACAGATAAAATCGAAACATGTCTGTCCCGTTACCCACACGCAGGCACACACATATCCTGGATCTATGCACATGCATACACTTAGTGAGTTTCAGCCATAACCCCTGATTGACTTTTAGATAGTTGAAAATCAATGGCCTAGCATTCTTCAACTTGTGGTTATATTACCATAAAATACCTCATTTATACCTTTATAAGCTTCATTTTAGCTTCACCAAAACAAAATATTAAAAGTAAAGATGGATAGGCCTACTTGATAATGATAAACTGTGATTAGGCTTAGTTTTATAAATATGGTTCACAAAATAGTTTAAAAAATCTAATCGCATCCATTGTGGTTGTTGATTATAATTTATTTTTCTATAATAAGTAATAACAAATATTCTGATTGTTACAAGACATAGTCCTTTTAAGTCGCAGTCATTTTGAAGCTTGATGTTGGTTATGTTGTATCACAGTCATTTGCTTACCATGCTGAGGGGAGGTAGTCAATATTATCTCCTACAGCACAAGATGTATACAACCAGCTGAATGCAATTGTTAATGATTTAGACAAACTGTGTGCTTTCTGTGTGTATTGAGTGATCGTGTGTTCTAGGTGGCCCACTAACCTCTGCATTAAACTGACTCTACTGCAAAAGGCCTGAAGACAGTTTCCACAGTGATAAAGTAAATAAGTTCCACTGTGAGCCTTTAGTATTTAAACATTTGGTCCTTGAGTAATTTTCTACAGTTATAAGTAACAGCTTCATGGATTGCTTTGCACTGCAGGGCTAATTTTATTTGAGTATTATACAAATTGCCAATGTCAGTGTCTTTCTTGTAAATACCCTTGATATTGATCTAAATAAAATGTCACTTAATGTTAAATGTTGGAGGTAAGAGGATAGTCTTGCAACAGCACACAGGGACCCAAGAGGCATGTTAAATATCTATCAAACAAAGCAAAGGCATCTTTGGATTTATCTACCAGTGATAGTCACCCTGGCTATAGATTTGTGAAAAGCCAATATACTCTTTCAGCTTACTTAACAAGACCTAATATGTCATTGTTGTGTGGCTGTGTGCCTGCACGACTGATAACTATGTTTGTGTCCCTGTGTGTGTGTGTGTGTGTGTGTGTGTGTGTGTGTGTGCGCACGCGCGCGCTTGTTTGTGTATCATACCCACAAAACGGAGCATGCTGGTTTCCCATGTCTGGTTGGAAGCGGGCATGGGGCAGAAAGGATTTACAGGACTAGGGGGAGAGGTGACGCAACAACCAACTGCAACAAAAACGTGCTAGGTGAGTGAATTTCAGCACGTGTGCATGTGCTGCATAAACGCGTCATTACATCATTTTACAAGAACGCCATTGCTTCTTGGAAAAGACTGGAAAATAGTTTTCCCAGTTGTTTTCTCAGTCGTGCAAGACAATGTCAGTGCAGATCTCAGAGAGGAGGCGGAGCTTTCAGACAGTTACGCAGATGTGGGGGACAAAGCCACTTGAAAGCATGCTTGCTTGTATGTGACGGCTGATGTTACTGTCAGTTGCATACCCTGCTTAATACATAGCCTAAAACAAGCACATCTGGAAAACTATGTTTTTTTCTTATTGATTTGTGAGAATATCCAAGTTTTTCCAAGTTCCAACGAAAAGTTTATTTGTGGATTTTTTTCTTGGAAGTTACCTCCCTGCCCTAGCTTAACAATAAAAGAAAAAAAATCTACAATTGCCCTAAAATGCTGTTGTACCTTCCTCCATGATTTAAAGATGCAAACATTGTACTATATAGTGACAAACTACAAAATAGGATAGATTGATTATTTAACTTACATTTTAAGGAGAGGGAAGATATGTTTAATGTAACCACTTTAAAAAAAACTGAATCAGATACATCTGCTGTCCTGGAGAGATGGTGCAATGAATAAGACTATGCCTTTAGTGTGAGAGACCCGGGTTCAATCCCTCACTGTGACCCATCCACCAATGTGTCCCTGAGCAAGACACTTAACCCCTAGTTGCTCCAGAGATGTTGACATGTATCAGAATTGTAAATCGCTTTGAATAAAAGCTATGTATGTGTGTGCACATATGTAAGGCTGACACTTGATCCATGCATCAGGTTGCATACATGAGTATGGGCACATGCATGCCTGCACATATGCATCTGTCTGTGTGTTTATCGATCTTGTCTGTGTGTTACCCTGGACACTGTCTCAAATTGATCTCCTCCATCCTTTTCTCTTGTGTAAGAACACCATGACTGTTGTTGCATGTTGACCCCAGAGTGTCCCTATTGCAATCTTCTGTCCTGATATCTGAACATGAACAAACCTGTTTGAGCACTGGACCTGCTATGATTTTGTCATTTTTGCAAAATACATTCCTGTCATTGTAATTAATATAACTTTAAATTGAGATGTTGTACTTGCTCTTGTACTTTTACTTTATATAGCTTAACTTTATATAGATTTTGCCCATCAAACATCATTGATAAAATGTGTGCAAATTAGTATCTACTGAAGTAGAGAGATGACTGTAGAAATTTCTAGTCATAAAAGTTAAGACATTTGGCAATAACACCCTCAAAGCTGCTCTCACAAATAGGATTATTGCTTCAACAGCTCAGCTTGTTCAGAAGATCTGGCCCAGTGAGAAGAAGTATGTTTATTTGTGTTTACACAGTTAATCCTTATGGCTACAGATAGAAGAAACAGACAACTCTGTGATTAGCATTAGTTTAGAGTGATAATAACCAAAACTGGAAACTGATCAAGTCTGAATGGCTGGTGTTGAGCATTGATAATTTGTGAATGGTCAACACTGCAATCCAGGTTTGCTGCATTGATTAAATCTTGATACGAAGGCTTGAGCGTGAGATAATCATGATAGAGTGGAGACGGTTGAGATAAAGGCCTCAAATCTTGAGATGAGTTTAACCATCCGTGTCACTGGGTGCACTCAAATCACCACACAAAAACAAGTAAACTCAGACAGACACATTTATAAGCACCATGAACATGAACACTAGCTCTCTGCCATTTAATCAAGCCAACACACCACTGTAAAACCATTTATCATCAAAAATTCCTGATGTTGCCTATCCCCAAACCGTCCAAATCTAATGACTGCTGTGTTTGTGTGTCTTTAAGACGCAAACATTCCTTTATGCACTGTTCATTCATTCAAACAAAAGTTTAAAGCTAGAAGGCAGTGTTGAAGAAACAAGTCTAGCAAGCTAGATTTTGAAGAAGTGTCCAACTGAATAAAATCCCACACTCTCCTTTCAGGCCTCCCTCCAAAGCTACTCCTCCAAAACACATTTTCATGCGTGAGTGAGTGCACGCAGGTAGACAGGTAGGCAGATACACAGGTTGCTGGTGCAACAGACAGACAGACAGACAGACAGAAAGCCGTTATCTTTCTGTCAAGCCACTTTATTCAGTCACCAAGCCACTACCTTGACACAGTAACTGTCTGAACTTCAGTCAAACTTAAGGACAGGGTCCCAAAACAGGTCAAGTTAATATATCACCAACGATGACTTTCAGGCACCATTGTGAAATGCTTTGGTGAATATGTGCAGGCCGTGCAGAGCTGTCAAGGGAGAAAGGGAGGGTTAATGTTCAAAGGGGCTTATCTCAGCAATTGATCCGCTTGTATAAATGCTGGTGAAAGGGTCTCAGAGTTGACATGCTGCTTTAGCACTGAGGCTCCAGACCATCTACTTTCTGCGTCTCCTCACAGTTTACCTTCAACGCTTTTCTCTTCACTCAACCATGGGAGTTGCGTACAGCGTCGGAGAGTAAGTGAAACCAATGATCAAGACAGTTGTGAACATTGTTACTCTGTGTCCCGAATATGGTGTTTTAACCTGATGTTGAAAATGGCAGTATTTTGGTTTAGTTGTTTTAACAAATTCAAGAAAATGTGAGCTTAGAATTGCAAAGACCATTTAATTATGCAAGCATTTTAAATCCAGTCTTCTAAATGTATATGTGCAAAGGAAGCAAGGGGGAGTTATTTTTGTCAGTTCATTGTAGAAAGAGTTTGTTACAGTGCAGATTGATCTGGAGGCCGCAGAGTTGGAGATTGTGTGTGTGTGTGTGTGTGTGTTTGTGTGAGACAGTAAGAGAGGACTGAATGGAGGAAAAGAGAAAGAGAGAAGCTTGATTGAGGTTAAACATCCCTGAAGTCACCAGACGACCTCACCATCTCGGCGCGGATCACAGACTGTCTCTCAGACATATCTGCATGGATGAAGGCTTGCCACCTTCAACCAAACCTTTCTAAAAATGAACTCGTCATCTCAGCCAATTAATCTATCCACCATAACATCAAACTACAAATTAGCTCCTCAACCATCACTCCAACCAGGGTGGTGAGAAACTTTGGTTTTAAGATTGATGACCAGCTGTCCTTTTCAGACCATATTGCTGCTGTCTCTCGGTCGTGCTGCTTTGCTCTATACAACATCAGAAAAATCAGGCCCTACCTCACTCAACATGCCACCCAGCTTCTGGTACAGGCCATAGTTACTTCTTGCCTCGACTATTGCAATGCCTTCCTAGCAGGTATGAAACCGCTACAATGATCAGCCCAAAAGGACGCATGTCACTCCATTACTGTGTGTCCTCCACTGGCTACCCGTGGCCTCCAGAATCAGATTCAAGTCACTAATGCTTGCATACAGAGTGACTACTGGATCTGCACCCATCTACCTAAACTCCATAATACAAGTTTACATTCCTTCCCCTGCCACTACGCTCCTCCAACAAACGCCGCCTGGCTCTGCCATCCCTTCACATAAAGCAGTCCCAGTACTGGCTATTCTCATCTGTGACGCCACAATGGTGGAACGAGCTACCACACGCCATCAGAGCAGGGGCATCCCTCTCTAACTTCAAGAAGCTCTTGAAAACTCATCTCTTCCGAGAACACTTCCTCTTATAACACCTCTAACTCCTAACCTCTAACATGCACTTCCTGTGCTCTTCTTCTTTTATCCCCGACAATTATTTTGTATTGACTGCACTTTTTGTTAACTCTAACTTCTTCCCTAGGTATTTACCACATTGATGTGATATGTGCCGTTAGCGCTTACTAGTATTTATTGCTGCTTTTATTAATATGTATTGTCAGTTGCAGATCTTATGCTGTATTTTATGCTCTGTTAATGATTGTATGTTGTTCCTCAAATGTAAGTCGTAAATAAAAAGCGTCTGCCAAATGAGTAAATAAAACAAATAAAATAAATAAAAGTCGAAGTACGTCATTATAACTTCATAGTGGTATTTAATGATAGAGCCTATTTGCTTTTCAGAACTATTTATTTTAGCCATATAAGTCCACATGGATAAACGCTCTATCTATTTGGGAATCAGATACAATGATTATATGTAAATAAAAAGTGTACTTTGTCCTTTTGCCTCTACAGGGTCGACCACCTCTACACCTTCTTTGTGCAGTGGTCACCAGAAATCTATACTAAGGGCAACAAGAAGCCCCGCTACCTTATTAGAGAAAAACATCAGAACCGCTTTCTGTTAGTGGAGAAGAACAAGGTGGCTGTGATAAAAAACTTCCTCAGTAACCCTGTCAACCCCACTTCTGAAAACTGGGAGGTAAGATTTGCATGCACACAATTTAAGACGAAACAAAAGCCCTCTGCGGCTCTTTAACTAGCTGCAGCTAAACAGCAGGCAGCACAGGAAGTGCTCTACAGTTTAAACGTATGTTTTACAGTAACCGAGATACAGTGCTTGGCAGTTATTAAGAGAGGTTGTGGGAACCCCCACTATGTCCGTATATAGACATCCTTTCTCTAACTTCCTCCCAGCATCCCAGAAACATCACTTTCCTTTTCCTCAGAAAGAAAGATTTCACTACCAGGGCTGACCAATGAGAAGCCGTTCCACTCAAATTTCAAACCAATGGCATTTCAGTAACCCAGAGGGTATAAAAGAGATCTGGTCAACAGACATGTGGTACTGCAGAGTGCAGAGCTTGACAGAGAATTCAGGAGCTATGAAGCTGCTACCAGAAAATATCAAGGTGCTTTATTTTGCCAGTGACAGTGTGGAGCCGTATGTTCAGGTAGGACTACTATGCTGCATATAATCAGGAGATGTAAAATATACTTTGGGGGCAAAAACAATGCTTTATTTATCATCCATCCTGCCTTAATGTGGCTCTTTTCTAAGCCAGCTTGCCATGTGTTATGAATTCACTTGTTGTGATGCTGTGTTAAATCTGTGTCTGGCAACTTGCAAAATGGTGCAAATACAATGTTTAACCTTTAGATTTTGCTGCACTCTGTCTGTCCATGAGTCACTGGACTGCAGACCACAGACCTGTAGTCGAAAACTTCAGAAAAATGAAAGTGGGACGTGTGAAAAGTGAGAGTGTGAACATTTTGATGATAGGTGTTGTTGCATTGTGTGCCCTCCAACAGATTATCACAGTGAAGGACTTCAAGCGCCGCCTGAGTTTGTGTAGCTCGGAGGACTCTGAGGCAGACGAGCCTGAGTTCCAGGAGGAAGGTGACGATGTTCTCCCTGTCCTGGGCAACCAAAGCCAGCTACTGGATGACTACCACCTTAAGAGAGTAAGGATGCTAACCGGCAACATTTCAAAATAATCTGAGTAGACAATTTGGCAATGATTACAGCCATCAACAAACATCTTGACTTGATGAATTTTGATTGTGATTAATTTTATACCCTTTTAGTATGACACCTTTTGATCAACAACTCCTTTTCCAACAGCTTGTTGTTCACATGCCAGCAAGGACCCAGGGCTATACATGGCGACTGGTCTACAGCACAGCCATCCACGGGAGCAGCCTGAAGACTCTGTACAGGAATATGGCTGACCTAGACAGCCCTGTGCTGCTGGTCATCAAAGACATGCACAAAAAGGTTTGCATCTCTATCTTAACCCTCCATTACTCCTCAAAACTCAGAAGTGTCAGTATATCTGTGTGTTCTCCTTTAATGACCTGTTGTCTTGGTCTTTTCAGGTGTTTGGGGCTTTTTCTTCAGATCCATTCAGAGTCAGTAAATACTGCTATGGCACAGGAGAAACCTTCCTGTACAGCTTCAACCATGATTTCCAGGTAAGAGTGGAATGATTTTTTGCTACCTATAGTCTGGTTACAAAATCCTGTCTAGCAGCAAATAAAACTAAAGAAAATCTTACTGCACTGGGTTTGAGTACAAGTTTCTTATGTTTTACATTTGGCGTTTTCCCAGGCATACAGGTGGAGCGGCGAGAACTCCTACTTTGTGAGCGGCAACTGGAAATCTCTGCAGATTGGTGGAGGAGGGTAAGTTATATGGTTATAGATTTCCCATGTAAAATATAGACATACTCACCAGAGTAAAGGGCAGCAGTTACATCTGTCAGTGTCATAAAGTAATAAAAAGCGGAACCATAAAATAATTATTTTCCACCAGTGAGAAATCTGGGATTAAAGTACCTGTTAACTGGGAGCATAAAATATTAACAAATGTGAAAGATTTTACATTAAATTGAAATTTTTTCTTGGTGTAGGGCCGGATTTGGACTATGGCTGGATTCTGATCTGTACCGTGGTTCAAGCTTTTCCTGTCCTACCTTCCACAACAAGTCCCTCACCACACAGGAAGACTTCATTGTACAAGAGCTCGAGGTCTGGACTGTGCAGAACTGAGGGAGAACATCTGAAAAGAAGAGATAAAAGCAAAGTAGAACCCACTATCCTGTCTGGAGTTAAAGGACTTCAACAAGTATGTGTGGTTAAGCCACTACTGTTCAAAATCTGATAGAGCAGTTGCTACTGTCTGTGCAAGTGGCTCGGATTAGATCCACATACAGGATGAAACCTGTACTCGTTGTTCTTGGGCTGGACTTTGTGTTTATGCTGGTTTGGTCTGGGCCTATTAAAGACAAGTGGCTAGATGAAATCCTGTGATTCAGGGTCCTGCTGCTTTAAACCACCGGCTATTCCTCAGTAGCCCCATGCTAAGCCCAGTAAGTAACTGGCATATGAATCTTTAAACCCTTCATCCCTGGATTGTGGAGAGCATTATAATACAAAGTCCACAGTACCACTGTTGGTTAAAAAGTTTATAACAACTGTAAGCACATTCAGGATTTAATGAATTGTATTTATCTTCTGTCTAACAACCGTGTGTGATTGTGAAATTTTAAAATGTAAAATTTACAGTATGTATCTGTGTGTGTGTGTACATGTGCATGTGCTCTATTTGCATTCATGGCTCCAAGGTTTATGAAACACACATTAAGGGCCATGTAAATCTTTAAGAAAAAAAGGTAAATAATTTATGTAAACTTATGGTAAAAACACTGTAACATGATAGGACCCACAAAAGGACTATCTGCACTCTAACTGTAATTTTGAATGTTTTCTGATACGAGTTCTGGTTTTAATGTTCTCCTTTTGAAAACTGCCGCTGCAGATGAAGAACTATCCACTCACGATCCGTAATAAAAGTACAGAGTTGCACTATAAATAATTTATTATCTGCAATGTGTACAATTTGCAGAGGAAGGGATTAACAACTGTAAACTGTCACGTCTGTTTTTTTGAAAGTGACACACCTGCTTGCCTATTTGCATAAATGGGCAATATTGTAAGGAAATATTTTTACAACTTTTTACTATTTATATATATAAATGTATTTTGAAGTAAATATAAACATAAAAGCTAAAGAAAATGAAACGTTGTCCTGTTTGTTTTACTTTTCTCTATGTGTGTGTGTAATCAGAGTCTGCCAGGTGGTGCTGGCACTGCCAATGTTGTTTTGTGAAACCGCATAGCGTTTATATTTTATTATGAATAAACCCCTTTTAACAATATTGCCTTTTGAGGAAGCAGTTTTTTCATGCTACAAATAATGGAATCGTCATGTTTGTGGGACTCTAGTGTTAGTGCTAGTGTACTTATATATGGCATATGTGCAGACAGAACATACACACAAGCATATATTTGGATAAATAGAACAACTACAAAATACATGTTCCTGTTTTAAATTCACAAAAAAAGAATGGACAGTATGGAAGTTAATAGAAAATGTGTAATACTGCAAGCTTGCAGTCTTACTATTGAAATTCAGACAGCTGAAAAGTTGCACTCTGTCTTGCACTCTATATTCAGCACCAAACAACCTGAATAGAAATATTGGGACAAAGCAAAATCAGAATTGTTGGTGCTTTATGTTTTTATGTTTTCATTTTACCTTTGGACCTGCGTGCCCAGAAGAAACCCATGAAGACAGGGAGGGATGAGTTACTAAATGACCCAAATGGGCCCAAGGGCTTTAAGAAAGACCCTCAGTTTGAAGTGACAATTCTTGTCAGAAATTTAGGTGTCGGTCAATAGTTTATAGACTGTGGTCTTATTATTATTAATATTATTAAAGTGGTTAATGATGGATGGATGGATAGATGATCAGTCTTTTGTTCTCTCTCCTTTCTTTTGGTTTATCTTGACCACTAATTATTATTGGTCATTAATTATTATAATAATTATTAAAGCAATTTAAATGTATGTTTGACTGCCGAATATTTCTACTTAAAGAATCAGAACCAGTGCCACAAGTTTCTTATGACATGGAGACAAGTGTCACAAATCTCTGAGGAAGGTTTGTTGAAACAAAATAGTTTAATTCAACAACATGTTACGGCCCCTCCCCTTCCTGCTTCCTTCTCCTGAAGGCACGGTGACCTAGTGGATAGCACTGTTGCCTCATGGCAAGAAGGTCCTGGGTTTGTGGAGTTTGCATGTCTGAGTGGGTTCTCTCTGGTTACTGGGTACTCAAAGACATGTTGAGTGGTGACCCTAAATTGTTAGGCTGTCTATGTGTGGCCTTGCTGTGGATTGGTGACCTGTCCTGTCAGCTGGGATTGGCCCCAGCCCCCCAAAATCCTGTACGCAGGATAAGCAGTTGATGATGGATAGATGATTTGTTCTCTCTCCTCCAAGGCCGGCATCTGTGTCTTTCTTTTGGTTTATCTTGAACACACACGCACACACAGACACAGTCATCCCTTCACTCATCCATTAACTGCTGACACAACTGATATAATAAATCATATCTTTGGCATGTAAACCTGTTGTCTCACCTCCTTTTTGTCATGGCAACACTTTGGGGAGTTTTGAGGTTGCCCTTCAAAATACCATGGAAAAAAGTACAAAACCACAACAAATGTCTCAGTAGTGAGGGTGCCCTGGCAGGTGGGAGGGGAGCCTTTTACGTAACAGGAGGCTAACTGTCTGCTAACTGCTAAAAGCCTACAGAAAGGCCAAAAACATTACATTGTCAAATAACATTATCAAAACCAAACAAACATTTATTTAGCTTATTCCTAGTATTTTCCATTCTTAATGCTGTTGAATTCAGACCTCAGCTTCTTTATGGCCTCTGCTTTTCACATGTCTATGAGTTTGCCTTTGCCAAATTAGTCTTCAATCTCGCCTTTTACCTGGACCACATAATCAGCAGTCTTTGTGGAAAAGTCTCTGTTGGAGTTCGGTTAGGCTCAAATGTAGGACCTTTTTGCTCTCGCCTAAGGAAACAGTCTTATCTACAGACATTAACCCTCATTACAATGTGACTGAATTTTGAATTACAACATAACCTTATGTTTTTATGAAGCGTGAAACTTACAGATATATGACCAGTGTGCCAGAAGAGGGAGACAAGTTTAAGGAAGGAGAAAAGTTAGACAAGGGTTTTGGAAGATTTTATTTGATACAGTTGGTCAATAGGTAACATAAGTTACTACAGCTTTTGCCATCATGCATTGGTCAAAAGTCACATTGTCAAAACTCTTCAAGTAGTCAGCAACCAGAAGTGTATGTGAACCAAACCAAAATATAACCAAAATATATTTTTATTGCTTTCACACAAAATGCATTCAGTGACCACTTTTTTTCTGATTCCTACTGCACCACCTGCAAAACAATATATTTGCAGCACAATTTTCAAACGCTAACAACCTGTGTCCAAAACTCGGCAATGATGTAGAAAAAGATATGGAAGAAATGTCTGATATATTCTTGTTTCATATACTTTAGTAAAGTCTATAAAGTGAAAATATGTTATTCTTATTCTATCATGAAATACCAATTTATGTGAAAAATCATTTAAACATCAAAGTTCAGCATTTATGTAATGCTCCCGGTTGTTTGTATTTTCTTTTTGACAATGACTGAGATCTGTTGCCAGTGTTTGGTCAAAAAAGTTTATTTTGAGACATGTGGGTGTGTGTTTTTGCGGTTTGAGTGAGTTTTGGAGGTGTGATTAACTGTTTGACGTAGATGTCGGTAAGTTAGACTGTAAAGGGTGGCTTCAGTTTTGACGAATGCTTGTTTGCAATAGATTTTTTTTGTTTGTTTGTTTGTTTAATATGTTGAAACATTGCTCTCTGGTGGCAACTTCCCTAAAACAATCTAGATCGACAATCTTTCAGGTCCCCCTTGCACTCGATGACTTCTTGGATCGACTGTGCAGGTCTTACTTTTGACAGTTCATTGTACAACAATGGCCGGATTAGAGGGTAACGTTACACAACCTATTTCTAATACAAGCAGCGTACCAGCTGAAGGATATGACAAGAAATGTATTTTCTGCAAGATTGCCAACAATGAAATTGCCACGGACCTTCTTCACAGTGTGAGAATATTATAATAATTAAACAATATTGAGTGCCAAGCTAACTAGCATTAGCCTGTTACTTTTGTGTGTTCAGAAGCTGCGTAATTACTCTTTTAACACATGGAAAAGATGGTAACGTTAGCTAATGTTTCATTTTTGTTCAGGCTATGTAACTACAAGTTAACTGCACATTTTTATTCCGTGTTATAATTTATAGTTTTATAGATTTGCTGGTCTTTTGTGTGTGCCTCATATTTCCACCTTTTAATACATGGGGTTATTGTTTCACCCCCTGCAGGCAGGTGCCATAGACTGTATAAAACAATGTGCGAGTTCGAATCCAGCTTGACGTGATTTTGTAAAAAGTCTATTTTCTTTCTTTTTTTTTTTTTGCGTATGTGGCTATAATGTAGTGCTCACTTATACAATCATGTAGATTAAAGATGCGATTTGAAACTCGCCAGGAATATGTTTTTGAATGTGTGACGAATCTGGGGAAGGAGACAGTCCGCAGCTGCTGTTCACAACACGCGCACGGCAACCAGTGGGGCTACATCACCTGAAACACACCACAGCTGTAGGAGACATGATAAAGAGCTGAAAATGGCCTGCAGTTAGCTGATGACAATAGTGAACACTAGAGTCCCTTTCCAGGCCTGAAGCTAATTTATTAATTGGTATTTGCTGATGTATGTAACCATCTCTGCTGCAGGATGAGGAGATCTCATGTTTCAGAGACATCAAACCTGGAGCTCCCCACCATTACCTGGTCGTCCCAAACAAACACGTTGGGAACTGTAAATCACTGAGCAAAGAACACATGCCCTTGGGTAAGTTTTAAACTACACGCCTTATTACTGTTGCTTGACACTGACAGTGCATTGCTAACTAATGCTGTGGATTGAAACGCTATCTTATCTCTTAAATATGAATATGATGAATACAATATACTTGCTCTTTTATTTATATAAAGTTTTCTTTTTAATGGTAAATAGTCTTGTGTTTAAAATGGAACGTCCATTTTTGTTGTCATACCCAGTGAAGCGGATGGTCGAGATAGGGAAGGAGATCCTCCAGAAAAACAATGTAACAGACCTCAGTGATGTCAGGTGGGCTATATTTGTGGAATATCTTGTAGTTCATGGCTCTTCACACTGATTGTTAGTAGTGGCTCATGAATACGAGTGCTACAGTGTGATTACTACAAAGGGAACATCCCCAAAATGTTTTAGATAAGCAGCTTTTGTCACTTGCTGACATTAACCCTGGGTCAAGGGCCAGTTCAGTTTTTCTGTTTACAATAGTGACAGATGGAATATTTTGTGGTGAATCATAATCAATCACAGTCAACAATAGTGATTCAATTCAATTTTATTTATATAGCGCCAAATCACAACAACAGTTATCTCACAGCACTTTTAAAAAAAGAGCAGATCTACACCATATACTCAGTGATGTTATTTACAGAAGCCCAACAATTCCCACCAAAAGCGAGCACTAGGCGACAGAGGCAAGGAAAAACTACATAATATACACACAGAGGTACAGACAGTAAAGGTGATGTTGCTATAGACTAAATGACTAAATGAGAAATGGTATAGATATGTATAGTGTTAATGATAATAATCGTAATGTTAATGATTATAATGATTATAATAACAATAATAACAATAGGACTAGTAACAATAGTTGTTGTAGCAGAGGGTTTCGAGCAGGAACATGGGCGCAGCAGGTGACCCGCAACCACAGATCCAGACTCCACAGCTCCAGAGCCAGAAACATCTGCAGGAAGTGATAGTAGGAGGAGAGAGGAGAGGGACGAGAAAGCACAAGACTACCGGAAAGGGAAGAAGTTGTGTTAGTTACATGCAATAATGGGATGAGGTTGCATACAGAGGGAGAGAAAGTAAAGGAGAGAGGAGCTCAGTGCATCATAGGAAATCTCCCGGCAGTCTAGGCCTATAGCAGCATAACTAAGGGATGGTTCAGGACTCACCTGAGCCAGCCCTAACTATAAGCTTTATCAAAGAGGAAGCCTACTCTTAAATGTGGAGACGGTGTCTGCCTCCTGAACCCAAACTGGAACCTGGTTCCACAGGAGAGGAGCTTGATAGCTGAACGCTCTGGCTCCTAGTCTACTTTTGGAGACTCTAGGAACCACAAGTAACCCTGCATTCTGGGAGCGCAGTGCTCTGGTGGGGTAGTAAGGTACTATGAGCTCTTTAAGATAAGATGGTGCCTGACCATTAAGAGCTTTGTAGATAAGAAGAATGATTTTAAATTCTATTCTGGATTTTACTAATTTAGTTTTACTACATAGTGATCAACACTATGCCTGTCTAGACTAAAGAACAAGAAAACTTTCCACAGTTAGACAGGTGCTGATAAACATTATCATAAAATCTACTTTAATGTAGTGTACACTATGAATGTAAGTAATCTAAAGGAAACTGTTAATAGATAATCTTGTGAAATTCTAACTGTACTGTAACTGATTGTTTAGCTTTGGTAACATTTGTGTTGCTCTGTTAATGTAACCATTGAACAACTGGCACTAATTGACCATCCTCCCTGTTGAGCAGTGAGACTATGTGCAGTAAAGCCTTTTTGTTTTTCTTTGTCTGCAGGTTTGGTTTTCATTGGCCCCCATTCTGTTCTGTGACACACCTACACCTTCATGTCCTGGCACCTGCCAGTCAAATGGGCTTCATGTCTCGCCTCTTCTACAGACTCAACTCCTATTGGTTCATTACGGTGAGCCCCTTCCTCATTATTTGTATGTATAATGTAATTGTACATCAAAAAAACATACCATGTGAAAATGGAAATTCAGAAAAAGCTTTTTTTCCTTATCATAAAGTATTAATATCTTTCAGGCAATATCGTTTAAAAGTGTAGTTGACCTTATTTACATTTAATTTCTGTTGTCTTGCAGGCAGACCAGCTGATTGAGCTTCTCAACTCTAAAGGAGAGACCAACTGATCACTTGTTTTTACAGTACTTGACTGTGATGAAAGGACTGAAACATCCACCTTCTTGCAGATGTCACGTTGGATGACATGCACTCACATTACGACGCTGTCTGTCTGGCCAGAGCTAATAACAGTATTTTAAACTGGTGACATGTTCAGCAAGAGAGCACTTAGGATTTTTCAGCCTGGAGGCCAAATAAAATGCTTGATTGGAGCCAAATCTTGTTTCTTGACAGTTGACATGTCGTGTCACACAAATGCTCTAGGATTACAAGTAAGTAGGTTTTACAGAAGAAGTTAACTTAAATCTCCATTAATCTGCCGTAATAAAAATGTGTTTAGTTTATGGTAACAGTGTGATTCAACTCTGTTAATCACCAAAGAAAATGTTTAAGGCATTCTTTCTGGTTTCTCAGATGTCTGTGAAGATTCTCAGTCATCCAGGTCATAGTTATCCAACGAAGGTTAAAGTCAAGGGCAACTGGACTTGATTGAAGATACTGGAAGACGTTTTGTCCCTCATCCAAAGGACTTCTTCAGTTCTGACTGACTGGCAGGGAAACTCAGCTATTTAACCTCAGTGGGGTCATTTGCCAGGGTCATTGATACTGCTGGTTCGTTAGTGCTCCTGGTTGCTGTAACGACAGTCGTTAGGACTACCCATGGCCAAGACTGAAGGGCCATCGTTGGTATTTTCACCTGAGACCTGAGGTTTGTTGAGTTACATTTATTACATTTATTCATTTAGCTGACGCTTTAATCCAATGCGACTTACAATTGCTATACATGTCAGAGGTCGCACGCCTCTGGAGCAACTAGGGTTAAGTGTCTTGCTCAGGGACACAATGGTGAATGTCTCACAGTGGGAATCGAACCCAGATCTCCCACACCAAAGGCAAGCATCTTATCTATGCCCAAATGTTTCCTGGGAAGTGATGAAAGGACCGCATTGTAAGTGGGGGATAAGTGGTGGCGTAGACCGCCTCCTCTGTTCAACGACGGCTTCTCAACCCAGGTGTAGATGGCTTCCTTGACACCTCTTTCAAACCATCCATCTTCTCTGTCTAAAATGTGCACCTGGTGGTCCTCAAACGAGTGTCCTCCGTCATTGAACAGAGGAGGGGGTCTACACCACCACTTATCTCCCACTTACAATGCTGTCCTTTCATCGCTTCCCAGGAAACTCAACAAACGTAACCTATTGGCCTCAGGTGAAGATACCAACGATGGTTGTTCAGTCTAGGCCACGGGTAGTCCTAACCACTGTCGTTACAGCAACCAGGAGCACTAACGAACCAGCAGTATCGACGATCCTGGCAAACGAGCCCACTGAGGTTAAATAGTAACCAAGTCCAGTTGCCCTTGACTTTAACCTTCGTTGGATGGTTTCTCAGATGTATTGAGATGACTTGTATAATTTTCATTATCGACATTTCACAGCCAGAAACGACCGTATGATTCACAAGTTGTTTGATTTCCTGACATGCAGGACTGCCTTAGTGCTTTGCAGATCTGATTTCCTGCATGCATAACTGAAATGTATTTAAAACTCTTAGGAAAAATTAATTTCTATGATTCCGTATGACATAACATTGGACCGCTTTATATACCATGAGTTCCTCAGCTATGTTAAGTTATCTCTGTACTGATGGGCATTTTGTGGCCTAGCTGACATGGGCCAAACACAGAGTAACATCTTTATTAACTATTTACAAGGCTTCTTTATGGTGGAAGCAACTAAGTCATCCTCTGACACTAAGTATGCTTAATGATCTCAAAAAGCACTGAAACACAATTAGGTATTTTTTAGGACATGCTCATTTATATTTGATTTGATGTAAATCTTAAGATTGTGACTGGTTGGTGCATGAAGTGAATACTATACTACTGTATAATAAGGCACGTAAAGAATGAAAACCATACTGTATCTACTGTACGAATTTGTATGCACTTAAGAATTAATTTAATTTAGAATAAATAATGTGTTGCTGCTTCTCTGTGTGTTTCTAATGTAGAGAGTTTTAGATATCAGTTTACACTCTCTCTCCAAGTCATTAGTTTAATTCCATCGATTAGTATTCACAAAGCACCTCCAGTAACAATAACAGACCAGACGCTGTTTCTTTTCTTTCTTTATTATAATACCATAAGATGTACTTGCAAATTGATCAATTTACTGCTGACTCATGCTAAAGAAACTTCCATTAGTTTGCATGGCCATTACTTTTAATAGCAGCAGATATTATGCCATCTATTAGTCTGTGCATAGTTTACTGTGTAGTTCTCACTCCATTAAAGCAGCATTTCAGTGTGGTGCAGGTATACAAAGTTTTAAACTGTAATGACGTTGCCTGAATTACAAAGCACACTTAATATATAAATACATGCGCTGAAGCACCGAGCCAAGTCGGATCAAGTTCATCCTATAGCACCATATTGTCTGTCACAGGCAGCCTCATGTTCTCTTTGGCTTTGGTTCACTCTGACTTCATTTCAGCTGCTCACTCCTCCACTTTCCTCACATGAAAAAGCTAGGGAAGAAAATATTTAGTTATTTAGACCAATGTTGGTTTAGCAACACTGAGTGAAATATGAAATAATGTAAATACATGAAAATGTACTCTTTTTAAAGTAACTATGTCACCCTAGTAACCACCACTAAAGGAGGGCAATATTAGGCATATCTACAGTATATCTGACATATCTCTTGTTAAGTTTCAACGTATGAACAGTATTTCACCCTATGTTGTAAGTTTTAGTTAATTGCGTTGAAAACTCGCATATCAACATGCTGATGACTTTTTTTTTATTGCTGACAAATGCTGCTAATAGGCATTTTGCCTGGAATGACCCAAATCTGTAATCAATTAAGTTTATAAAAGATTAACTTATATCCGTCCGTTTCTTTCAGGTTTACTTTTTCTACCTCCTGCAAGTATCTGCACTTTGGACAGTAGATTTAGTAGATCTTGCGTTTTTAGCATGAGGAGAAAATGCATTAGCACGCTTAAAGTACATTCCTCAGGGAGGTGGTGTGTTATCAGCTACTGAGGTTTCTTGTGTAAGCAAGAAAAAGAGCACTTTTTTTCTAAATAAAATGATTGCAATCCCCCTGCTATCTGAATACTACAGTGAGTGATGCCATGAAGTAGCTCTATACTTCCCTCTGCTAGTACTTAATGTAACATGGACCAAGGCATAAACAGTAATCCAAGTTTCTTGTCACTGCAACAGAGCGATAACTACATGGTCATCCTGCCCCTGCCACAGCATCTCCCCCTCAAAGTCAACCAGCCTCTGCTTCCTCGCTCGTAGAAGAATCCCAACCAGTTTATTAGAGATAGTCACATAATGCTCAAACAGTTTCCCAAATTCAACAGTGATAACTTTCCCATCGCTGTCGCTTCCATCCCCATCTTGGTTTCTATGTTCACCGATGTTCCTTATCACCTCACACAGCTCCTGAACCTCGTTGCTGATGTGTGTGTGAGCATCCTTCCCTCGCTGCTCCGTCAAGGAGCCCTGCAGGGGCCTCCCGTAGTCGTCCTGCCCTTTCTGAGGGACCACCATACTGGGCCTGGTGTCTTGACTGAAGGGGTTCTGCTTCTGGTACTCCTGGTGCTCATTGGACCACTTCTGCCAGTTCTCCTTTAAGCCTTTCACAGAAACAATGCACACGGCAGTGTCGTTGCTTAACTGAGCAGGAGCTGGGGCATCATCTTCAGCTTCCATGATGGCAGTGCTCAGGCTGTTTGTCGCCATCACTGGCTCTGCTGAGGAGTAGATTACATAACTTTAATTTCTATGGGAATACTGTTGTAGCCACTCACTGAATTGTAGCCCTTCCCTGTGTTTATTGCTTTGTTATTTAAAAAAACAACTACCTAAAATTAAAATATTTGGCTTTCAAGCTTAATGTTATTTTTCACCTAATTATCATTCTACTGTTATGTTGTTGGTGTGCTTTTGTATCTGTATAGGAATCTATTAAACTGATGACTGAGAGTTCAGTGATGCTTTAGCACACACTCTCAACAACAAATGTAGGCTAACTGACATATTCCTAAAAACGAAAGTAGAAAATCAATATCAGTTCATCATCAAAACTAGAAGAAGGGAACACCCTGCTTTGTCCAGTAACCTAAATCTATTCAACCTTCCAGAGATTTAGAGTAAACGATTATCAAACGTGATCCAACTTACATGTCAAACACCGACTCACTCGATCCTTACTTCACCTGCAATAATGTTTCATTGCAGCCAAAGTGCAAACAAGTCCGGTTGCATTGTAACTGTGCAAGTTTACAATACAGCAGCACTGCTGACAGCAGCAGGAGTGCTTTTCTGTCCCGAGGCAGAACCACTCTGATGGACACCAGTGTCGGCCAGTGGCTTGATAGCGAAGATCCGGGCAGCCAATCACTGGTTAGACGGGAGACAAGGTGCCTCCGAAGTAAAGCCAGATTACAGCCTGGAGAGGAGAGAGGAGGTTACCTGAACCTGATCCGAACATGCAAGTGCAGAATAGAGTTATTGATAACAAGAGCTTATAGGTCACTTTTTAAAAAAACAACAACCAACCAACTAGCAAACAAACAATATAGTTAGTTAAATGTGAACAAAGTCACCAAATTACATTTAGATTAATCTTAAATTAACAGCAGTTAATGGTAAAACTAGTTAACCACCTGTAGATATGAATAAAAATGCGCACATAAACAAACAAGCACAGGCAGTGTGTTAAATTAAACTGAAAGACAAGACCTCATTCTTCTCCATTTATGGTGATTTGGTCCCCAAGCGGTACTTTTGTTTTCAGGGCCCAGTTTTAAACCGGACGAGTTTGAATCCGCAACAAATATGGCGACCTCCAACAAGCGAACATGCCTCCAGTATCTACTACATCTGGCCCAAGATAATTTGGACTTCAGGTTGCCGGTAACCTTCATAAACTACTCTCAGTTTCTATCTAGCTCGTACTGTGAGTGTTTAATGTGAACTGGCCGTGAAAAGAGCAGGATTTGGAAAACAGGAGTCCCTCGGTGTGCTGTGTTAGCCACTTGCTAACTACGACAACAGCCTCACCTGTTATTACTACTGTAAGTTAAATGTTAGCGGTGGGATTAGATTTTATAGACTTTGGTTTCACGTGCTTAATCACATGATAATAATACATTAACACATTTCTCCACCTGACCTCCCCCCGTGTGAACGCGTATCGACGTGCGGATAGACGTGTAACGTTAGTTCACACTTGCACCGTCACTATTTCTTATCATAAATGTAACGTTATACTTAACTTACTAACTGTTATGTGAATATGACCAATACGCATAATAGCACAAGGAGACGTTCATTGTATATATTATAGACTCGATCTGCAGTAATGCACACTTGTAAATAAGCAGAATCATGCTCTGTTTTGGTGATGTCTTATATATATTATTTAAATATAAATATAAATTTCTATACTCCAGTGATATCCTATTCATGGCTCAATGTGTTTGTCTGACTGGGATCGTCACTGTTTAAGCAGCCCACCTACAAGGTTCACCTGCCAAACACCAAGGCAGCGTTATGATTGCTCTGATAGAATTTTTTGATTGCTGAGAGTTTATAATCTAAGTAATACGGTTACATCTCTCATGTGCGACGGGGTGTCACAGGGTTTTTACGTCATTTTTGGGCTTCACTGTCCGATCTCTGGCTTACCCCCTTGGTATGAACTGGGGGTTTGGAGTTTGAGCGAGGTGGAAATTTACCTGACAGCAAGGGTTGAATAAAAATATTGCATTACATCATCTACATTATCTAAGTTGTATGATCTTGCATTTCAAAATATTGACCCATACCAGACAAAGTTCACAACATTTTGACCTCTCCTCCAATGAGTTTGACAATTTTTTCTTTAATCTGTCTCTCTTAAATCCCCTGACTTCACGAGGGTGCACTACCAAATCATTAGTTTCCCTTTAATCTGCCCGTATGTGTATATTTTTCAAATAGATTGCAATGCATATATCAGCATTTGTGATTTATGTGCTCATTCTTGCAGGAGATTAAGGCTTTGCTGTCTCTCAGAGGAAAACCGTTCCATCCTAGTCTAAACTTCAAAGAAAAGGTTTGCAGGTTAAATGTATTTTAATTCTTGTCCTAATGTTTTTCCCAGCTGTTTTAAATAAATCGATATGATGGTGGATGATTTGACAGCTACCACATTAGAAGGTTTCTATCCTGTAGACTAAGGCTGAACAGTTCATTATAAATGAAGTATTATGGTGCTACCAAGATGCCCCGGCCTACAAATCACATTCTGGGAATTGTTGGATGTCTGTAAATAATATTATAAAGAGATTATGTTGTAGACCTGCTCTATATGAAAAGTGCCCTGAGAAAACTTGTTTCATTATAATTTTTGCATATCGTTCAGACCCAATGTAGACCCCACACTCACTCGTGTCCTTGCTTCTTCTCTCTAGTCCCCTTTCTGGTGTTTGGATGGTTTGTCTGAGGAGGATGTCCGCGGCATCATGGCCAGATCTGTTTGTGCAAAGTAAGTGTTTTTCGCTTTGTGTGAACGGCAGTGTTGGCCCTGCCCGCAGCTGTAGCGATGGAATGACCTCAACATGTAGCACCTATTGCCTTTAAACTTGATCTGTGCCTTGTTACATTGGCAGGGTTTTCTGTGCTATAGTAACTGTAGCTGTAGTTTATGTTGCTTTATCGTTACAGGTCTGCATTTGAACTATGGGGCCACGGACAAACACACAGTGAACTCAAAACATCCCTCTTGAGCTACCCAGCAGAGAACATGGTCTGTTGTGCTACGGTGCTGTTGTGTTGGACAGACCAATCCCTGCAATTTTAGGAAAACATTCATATGAAACAGAGTCTAAACTAATATGTGCTAATTTGTGCTCTTTCTCCACGCACCCCTGCAGTCACCATTCATGCACAAAGACTCAACTTACAGAATCAATGTCTACACTTTCAACAAGACCCTGGAGTTTTCAGACAGAATCAAAAGGATAGATGTGAGTATTTAGAAGTTTGTGTGTGTGTCTGTGTGGAAATGAATGACTGAGTGAATGTGAAAACATATAAATGTATGTGTTGTATGTGCATCTTTTAACGTCTGTCTGTGTGTGTGCAGAATGTCAAGTTTTGTAATCTCTCTCCAGGCTATGGAGTATCTTACGTTTGAAGGTGCAGTTAGCCTGAAGAGCCCCCAGCATGTTTTCTGCTTGTTGGAAGATTACGGCACAGACCCCAACAACATCCCTGAGCATCCAAACTACATCTATTTTGGCCGATGGGTGAGATACATTTCACTGTCTGTTTATGTTGACTAATAAGGGTTGGTCTGCAACTGAACACCTTTAATCTTTACACACTTCTGTGCCAGATAGCGGATGGACAGCGTGAACTTATTCGCTCCCACAGTGTGAAAAACAGACACTTCATAGGAAACACCAGTATGGATGCTGGGCTCTCATTCATTATGGCCAACCACGCCAGGGTCAAAGAGAATGACCTCGTCTTTGACCCGTTTGTTGGCACTGGTGAGATAATCCTATTACCGACTCTCATACACATGTGAAGCTACAGGCAGTCATACACGTGGAGAATGCTGTTTCAATAAATAGATTCAGTTCTTTGTCTCTTGGTCTGTTTTAGGGAGCCTGTTGGTAGCATGTTCTCAGTTTGGAGCCTATGTCTGTGGAACAGATATTGATTACAACACTATTCATGGAAAAGGTAAGTTTGGTTTACTCAGAGCTGACACGGCACATCATTTGTAGTCTCTGATATGTTGGGTTTGCGGCTTCATTTTTAGGTTATATTTGAATTCACATATTTCTGCAGGTCATTACTGTGTTCAGGGCCAACAGTGGCAGGACCATGCTCTGACTGCTTTCCAGATTTCGTAAAAAGGGCCTTTGTCTTTCAGGAAGGTCGAGCCGTAAAAACCATAAGTGGCGTGGACCTGATGAGAATATCAGAGCCAACCTGCGGCAGTATGGAACAGAGAAGATGTATTTAGATGTAATGGTGTCTGATGCATCCAAGCCTGTGTGGAGGGAGGCTGCTCTATTTGATGCCGTCATTACTGATCGTAGGTCTAGTCAATTAATTATTTATATCTGTAAACAGAAGATGTAACAGACAACTATTAAAATTTTAGGCAAGCTGAGTGTGAAAACTTGTGATACATGTATAGATAGCTTTTGTGCTGCGGTTGACTTTCTTTTTATTGTTCTTGGTTTTGTAGCAATATCGATGCAGTATTTCAGCAACCATGTGCCCCAGCTACACCTGTGCAATCTATTGCATTTATTTCACAAGATCAATAAGATCTTTTGTTTTTCTTGTTTGTGATTCCTATGTGGTCCTTTTGTTGTCAGCTCCGTATGGTATCCGTGAGTCCACAAGGAGAACAGGTTCCCACAAAGATAACACTAAACCCCCTGACGGCATGTAAGTTCATCTGATACTCTATGACTTAATGACGAAATGAACCTCAATTAGTTCCAAGGCATGAAATAGTGATTACTAACTACAGTAAGGCCATATTTTACTCTAGAGCAGGGGTATTTTACTCTAGAGCAGGGGAAATGTTGTGTTTGTTATCTTTTTTTGCTCTGTTCTAAACATGCTTGTGTATATTTCTTCTGCCCAGCTATGGAGAGTCTCATGTCCCTGTCTCACAGGCATACCACCTGAGTGACATCTTCACAGATCTGCTAAATTTCGCTGCCCACCACCTGGTCATGGGCGGGAGGCTCGTCTATTGGCTGCCTGTCTACAGACCAGAGTGAGTAGACAAACCTTTATGGTGTCATTCGCTGATAATATAAAGGTCTTCAGAAGGATGCTACAGTCACCAGTTCAAACTGCTTGCTCTGAGTTTTAGGCCAGGATTGAAAAATGCTGTAAAGTTTGAATACACCAAAAATAGACACGTTAATAGATTGGATTTTGTTAATTGATAAATGTAAAGTGAGTAAACAACATTTTGTGTGAACACCCTTTGCTTTCAAACAGCATCGGTTTTTCTTGGTACACTTGCACAATGTTTTTGAAGGAACTCAAGGTATGTTGGCCCAAGCATCTTGGAGAACTACCCACAAGTCTTCTGTGGATTTAGGCAGCCTCAGTTGCTTCTCTGTCTTGTCATGTTATCCCAGACAGACTAAATGATGTTGAGATCAGGGCTTTGTCGGGACCATACTATCACTTCCAGGACTCCTTGTTGTTCTTTACGCTGAAGATAATTCCTAATGACTTTCACTGTATTTTTGGGGTCATTGTCATGCTGCAGAATAAATTTGGGGCCAATCAGATGCCTCTCTGATGGTATTGCATGATGGATAATTATCTGTCTGGACTTCTCAGCATTGAGGAGACCATTAATTCTGACCAAAATCCGACAATGTTTATTTCAAATTATGACTCATCGGTCCAGAGTACATGTTGCCATTTATCTGCACCCCTCTTCCTGTGTTTCTGTGCATAGTTGAGTGTCTTGGCCTTGTTTCCATGTCGGACGTCTTCCATGAAGGCCACGTCAGCTGACAAATTAAGTTGACAATTATTATTCTGTTGTTGTTGTTTAAAAACATGTCTTGGTTTGTGGAAATTTATATTTTGATTTTGAAGTGTACTTTGTCCTCATAGGCTTAGATTGAGAGAGATTTTTGCTGAAGTGTTGCTTTTCTCCAACTAATACTTTGCATCAATAGGGGGCAGGCTCATACCATAAACCTTACCAGGTTTGTTGTCAGCAGAACCTACAGCATTTTTGACTATTTTTGGCCTAGTTAATTCCCCAATTAAGCAAACAACATGAAGCAAAGAAGCATTATAATGTAAACATGAGTACACTTTATACAATCTAATTACTGCATATGATTAAATTTGGCTTTGTAAATGAATCAAGGGATAATGTAACACAAACTGTAGTGAATGTTGACAAATAAGTTAATGAGGTGCTGAATGTCTTTGTAGCTCTTTCAGTTTGACGCCAGTAGATTTACACACTAAGGACTTTTCCACTTGGGATTTTTACCTTCCAGCGTTTCCCTGAAGCACAATTCCATTCTCGCTAACATAAAACATTGTACTGCGTTTGTAACCACCTGTGTAAATGACACTGCAGGATACAGGTGTGTTGAGGTTTTCCTAAACCTCAAACCACAACTGACAGCTCCTTTATATGTTGGCTCTAAAAGACGGCTCCTCTGAAACAAAGTTGTGCATTGTTAAATATTCTGTGCATTAGCAGAAAGCAGAAGAAAGTGCTGACTGTAAGTGCAGGTGTAAAGACAGCTGCAGCAATGGACGTAGGGGAAGAAAAACCCTGCAGGGCGTGATCTCCCTGTGGTCACTCTGGTTTTTAGTATGTATGTGAGATAAAGAACAAGAATAATAACACACTTTGCAAAACTCTGGACATTTGCTGGTGTGTGTGTGTGTGTGTGTGTGTGTGTGTGTGTGCATCCATACATATGCATGAATATGCGTGTGGTCTTGTGGATGAGGCCGTGCATACATGTGTGTCATCATGTTCACACATTTGTCTTTGCTACTCATCTACCGGCCCTGGACTCTGTGCTTGTCAGAGCGCCATGCCAAAATAAACGTCTGAGGCCAGGCAAGTCAGAAATGTGAACTGTCTGTCTCTGTAGTCTGACCTCTGTGTGTGTGTGTGTGTGTGTGTGTGTGTGTGTGTGTTTCTGCACACAATCACATGTGTGTTTTGGAATATGTGTGTCGGTGTATGTAAGCCCAGACGTAGTCTGTCTCCTGGGCCTAATCTGGGGCTCTACTGGGGAGATATCGTGTTTCTGTCACCCCACATATGTATGTATCTGCATCTATGGCTGTGATATAAACAGTGGGGATTGTGTGTGTGTCTGTCTGCTTCATGAGAATGGGGAGGGGATGTGTGTGTGTGTGTGATGACAGGTGACACAAAGTCCTGTCAGCAAAAGACGGCGTCTAGAACCAGGTCAGACCCCTTAAACTCTCTTCCCTTAAAAAATAAATGAAGGGAGAAAAAGTATCAAGACAGATGATGAAATATCCGTCATCACAGCCATAAAGTGACCTAATTACAATATAAACGAGTGAAGCGAAGAAGTAAGGTGATACGTGTGTCACTGAGTATGAGTGAGCCATGTTTTTATTTTCAGGTCAAAACTTCTTATAAGTTGCTAGAGGCCACTGCTTCAGCATCAGATTGTGCATGTTGTGAAGTTGAGAGCACATGTACATATTAGCTGGTTTTTAAATAATATGGTTATAATTTAAAAATGTGTTTGGTGCATTTCAAATAATTTGTTTTGTATAAAGTAGGGCTGCAACTAATGATTATTTTCATTATTGAATAATCTGCTGACTATTTCACGATTAATAGGCAAATCATTCAGTCTATAAAATGTCAAGAAATTGTGAAAAATGCTCATCACAATTTTCCAGAGCCCATAGTGACGTTTTCAGATTGCTTCCTTGGTCCAACCAACAGTCCAAAACCCAAAGACTCTTCATTTACTATCATAAATTACAAAGAATAGCAGCAAATCCTCAATTGAAGAATTTTTGCTTAAAAAATGCCCGAAAAGATTAATTCCATCCATCGTCAACCGCTTATCCTGCATGGGGGGGCTGGAGCCAATCCCAGCTGACATCGGGCGCATCCAGTCCATCGCGGGGCCACACATAGACGAACAACCACTCACACCTAAGGATAATTTAGGGTCGCCAATTAACCTAGACTGCATGTCTTTGGAAGGTGGGAGGAAGCCGGAGCACCCGGAGAGAACCCACGCAGACACGGGGAGAACATGCAAACTCCACACAGAAAGGCCGGGGCAACCAGGGTTTGAACCCACGACTTTCTTGCTGTGAGGCGACAGTGCTAACCACCGCACCACCGTACCGCCCCGAAACGACTAATTGATTATCAAAATAGTTGTCGATTAATTTTCTTTCGACCAACTAATTGAATAATCAGCTAATCGTTGACGCTTTAGTATAAAGTACACTTTACACCATATCAACAAAATGCCTCATCGGTTGAAAGACAACCCCTGCCCCAGCTTAGACGTTGACACTTGCTCAACAAGTCGGGCTCCAGAATTACAACATGGCTGCATCACCGCTAGTAACCGTGACAACCAAACATCCTGTCGCCGCAGAGGCCCACATGTGGCCATGGCAACAGGGCTGACAAACAGTGTCGGGCAAATCTGGCTTCGAGTTGGGACCGTTGCTACTGCGATGGTGGTTAGGAGAAAGTCCTACTGACACAAAAATGCAAACACATACATCATCCGCTGTTAATAGGCACTAACCTGGCCTGGCTAGTGACGACAGAGCCAGCAGTCGACCTGTCAGGTCAGAGTCACTTTTTCCATCTTCAACTTTGCACAAAATGAGCTACCTTGGCTTTGCCAGCCATGTTTACACTGCACTGGTCAAATGTTTAATGATTTGATTGGTGAGAGGGAAACAGAAAAAGGCATTGGGGGGAGAAAGACGGACACTGGAATGAGTGGCAAAGAGAGTTAGCAAAAGTTAGGTAGTAATTTTGACAAGATTATTCTGTTTACTAGCAGCATTTATATGGCCTTTAGACAAAATAGTTTTTTTTCTGTCTCTCTGCTCCTCACCTTACAGAGACTGTAACTGTCTCTGTGTTCCCTTTGCAGGTACAGTGAGGAGACGGTACCTCTTCATCCATGTCTCCGGCTCATCAGTAACTGTGAGCAGACGCTCTCCAGCCACACCTCACGACGCCTGATCACCATGGAGAAGATCAAGGAGCCTGAGGTGTGTGCATTATACTTTCAAAATGCATTTGCATTACAACTGACAACTCGATCAACAGAAAATTCATAATTTAAAAAAACAACAATTTTGACTGTCAGCTGTTTCATTTTCAAACAAAAATGCCAGACATTGTGTTTCCAGTTTCTCCCATGTAAGAATATGTTGCTTTCTTTGTCATATGTTGGTTAACTGAATAATCTTAGAACAGAGTTAGTTTTGGTCTGTTGGGTGGATAAAACTAGCAGTTTGAGTAAGTCACCTTGGGCTCTGGGAAATTTAAAAACTGCTATTTTCTGACATATTAAAGACAACAATTATTTGAGAAGTACAAATGCATTCTGTGATTGTTGTTTGATTTATGTGCAAGGGAAAAACTAGTTATTTTACAGGTTTTAAAACATGCCTTCCGTCCTGATAAAGTTTACCATAAAATCTACTTTTCTTCACCCTTTGATTGGAAGTACAACTTCTTAAATATGCTGTTTTTAGTTAGTTATAAATGACAACATATCTGCACAGCACCAACCTGGGTGTGCTGTTTTTGTATGTGTGAGCATGAACAGCAACACAGATATGACTTAGTTTATGTAAAATGTAACCATGTGTGTGCCTGCGTGTTGTTTCATGTTTTTTTTTAAATGTCTAGTTCATATAATTGTTTGTATATATAACCACAGAAGTATGTGTCATGTTCATGTATGTGCATATGTGTATGGTTTTTTTTTTTACATGTCATCCTAATGGAAGTGATGGTGTCTCTCTGTCTGTCTGGGGTAAATCCTCACCATCTGGCTGTGATTGGCAAATTTTTTTTTTATACTGAAACCTGAAATGGCTTAATCACACTTCGCATGAAAAACAATCCATCTTTGTATCTGACATCCATTTCCACTTCAAAACCCCAAATTGCTCCCATAAAGGCCCTTGTATGACACGCACACACAAACACACAACTGTTTGATCTTATCTCGCTGGTATCTATGTCAGGTCGCAGAGTTTTTCCTTTCCACATAGGCCTCAATGGGCACCTATTTGCTCTCATTCACCAGGGTTCACAGCATAAATGTATTTGTATGTCTATGATACATGTACTTGTGTCCATGCTGTTTGTGTGTTTTGACAAAGGGAACAGCCTAATTGCTGTAAACGTTTCCTGTTAAACTAGTGCAGAAAAACCTCACATGGTCTTATTTATGCGGCGTGACATAACGTGTTAGGTGGCCATAAATGGCTTAATTGCACGATTAACATTAAATGTATATAAACCTCCACCTGTATGGTTGTTGGCTGAGTGGTTATTTCCACAGTTTCCAATCATTTGTAGTTATGTCCCTCTGTCCTTATTAATTTGGGGTCACGGTTATGTTGTCAGTGTTGTTGCCCAGGCTTTTCCCTCCGTGTGGTCATGGAAACTGTTTCCAGGTTGCTTGGCAGCGTCGGCAAGCAAAAGCGAGGTGTTGCTGACAAATTACAGGCCCGGCATTGGAGTCATCACTTCCAACTCAACTCACCTCATTATTCCTCTTCCCAGCATCTCTCTTCCTCCCCTCATCCCTCCGTTGACCAGCGGCTACCTTACAGCCAAGACAAACTGTTTAACTGTAGGGATTCATAACAGTTCATATACATTGTTAATATACACAAGCACAGTCCTGTTCCTACATGCAAAAAGTATGCAAACTTTGTGTTGCCAGTGTTATACTGACATGTAGTGGGGGTTACTTCATTGACTGGAAAAAGTAAGAGCTGTTTCAACTTTTAGATCCAAATTAACTTTATATTAATATAGTGTTATCACTTTTTTTAGTCTCAACAAATGCTCCTTTTGGGGGGGGGGCATAACTGGCTGCTGCCTGTTATCCTGATTTATGTTTGTTTATTTTATTTTTCTCACAACACCCTTTTAATACACTGTAAATTTATATAGTAAGATGTATCAGGAAGCTTGTTTTTTCTATTACAAACAGTTGAGGGTGAAAATTGTTTTTCCTATTCCCCTACATATGATGTGGCAAAATGGTTCTCACATGTAGACAGTCAGGTTAAGTGAGTTCAGTGTGATAACCTCTACATTTGTCTCTTTAAAGGAGTTAGACAGCCTGGCTCATCTAGCAGACCCACGCTTCAGCCCCTACCAGGGACACAATGCCTTCAGAGAGAAGTATTTCAGCGGACTGAACAAGAGGTGTGTCAAGGACAACGACAACAAATCTGACGTCAATGGAGAGTGAACAAATCGATGACCCAAGAATCGAAAAGATAAACAACTCATTGCAAGAAACAGGACATCATTGTCAATGGACTCAAAGATGGAAACAAACTGAAAACTTAACTTGTTATAGTCATAATTTTTAAAATCTTTCTCACTGTTTTAATTATGATGATTTTTTTTATGCCTGTGCTTTGCAAATAAAGGGATAAAATCCAAGTGCCTTTTCCTGAGTGCTTGCTATTAAAACTACAAGACAGTTACTACACCATGACAGTTGACTGCCTGAAGGGTAAATGCAACTTTTGTTTATATTTTACATTTATGTTATACATTTTATCACGGTGTAAAACGGTGTTTTATTAGTAAATGTCCATGAGGTTGGAGGCGCAATGCAACAAGGAAAGGTCAGAATCAAAGCACCAGAGACAGAGATATCCTGACTGTGAGTCACTAATGTAGCACTGGATCCTAAACTTCCCATAATGCTATTTGATAGCGTCTTTCATTACTCCCTCTATGCAGTCTTTCAAGCTCCACGCACCCAGTTTGTAACAGGCTTTCTGTTAAAATCTAAGAATTTTGCATAGTGTTCATGTTGCAATGTTCATTCACTTATTAAGGACAAAAGGCAAAATCATTTTCAATTTATATGACAGTAAATGCATACGCAAATGCAAATAATGTGAATTGTATTTCACTTTATTTCTGTGTATGTTTTCATTTAGGCACCTAAAATCTTCCATATAGTAACTGCCATTCATTCATTATTGTTATGCCTTTAATGCACATCTTATACAATAACTACATACTTCATTGTACCAGACTTATATTGATTTGATTTGCAAATTCAGTTTGCAAATGGCACAGTCCTGTTTAATTCAGACAAAGGGAGTATGTTTAGGCGAGAGAGGCCTCCCTGTACAGGCAAATGCCCAAATAACAGGGCGTCCCCACCTCCCCACACACCACTACAGTTAGTCAGCAGCTTTTGTTGTTTTCCAACCACAGTTTACATGCAGCCTGGCTCATTATTCATCTCCTGAGAGCGATGCAGCGGGCCTTTATGTACATTACCCCTCAGCTCTGTTTATCACTTGGGCCTCTGCCTTTCCACCACACTTCCCCGTTCGCCCTGCTTCACAGGGGTAGAGTTCCAGGCACCATTACATGATACCCGGCTCACCATCGTTTGCGGTGGGTGTTGTTTACAGTTCCCACAGTGCCCTTTAGTTGACTATCATCATGAAGCAAAATCAAATGATGCCACCAGACAGTTAGAGACCTCACCTTCCTTTACTTAGCACTTCGGCCCTCTCTCTGCATTTTTTGTCACATGAATAGCGTGTTTGCCACAACAGAAGACTCCTCTCTGTTGAAGATGGAATTTTTAGCAGTCCCTCTATTATTGTGTTTGAGGAGTGTGGTGTGTGTGTGTGTGTGTGTGTGTGTGTGTGTGTTTGCGTTGCCACAGTGCAGTGATAAACTTCTGTAAGAGCACTCCAATGATGCAGGCTATAATTACAGTAGGGAGTGGTGGGGGGGGTTCCTCTGTACACCATGTAATGCTGTCCAGACGTGGAAATTCTGCGTGTGTGTGTATAGATGTGTGTACTTGTGAGATCTGGTTTTGTTTTATGTTGGATCCTGACTGTAGCAGAGTAGATTCCTGGTGTAATTCAGTTGCAATAAAATTATTTGAGACCTAACCTGTAAATAATAAGCCTAGTCATATCTCAGCCATCTGTTTGGTCAGTCTTTATTACATTCTCTATGTCTCCATTTTTCCATTTCTTTCTTTAGTCTTCTGTGTACATTTGTGTATATATACAGGTGCTGGTCATATAATAAGAATATCATCAAAAAGTTTATTTATTTCAGTAATTCCATTCAAAAAGTGAAACTTGTATAATGTATACATTCATTCCACACAGACTGATATATTTCAAGTGTTCATTCCTTTTAATTTTGATGATTATAACTGACAACTAATGAAAACCCCAAAATCAGTATCTCAGAAAATTAGAATATTGTGAAAAGGTTCAATATTGAAGACACCTGGTGCCACACACTAATCAGCTAATTAACTCAAAACACCTGCAAAGGCCTTTAAATGGTCTCTCAGTCTAGTTCTGTAGATCACTGACCTTAACTCTATAGAAAATCTATGGGGTATTGTGAAGAGGAAGATGCGATACGCCAGACCCAACAATGCAGAAGAGCTGAAGGCCACTATCAGAGCAACCTGGGCTCTCATAACACCTGAGCAGTGCCACAGACTGATGGACTCCATGCCACGCCGCATTGCTGCAGTAATTCAGGCAAAAGGAGCCCCAACTAAGTATTGAGTGCTGTACATGCTCATACTTTTCATGTTCATACTTTTCAGTTGGCCAACATTTCTAAAAATCCTTTTTTTGTATTGGTCTTAAGTAATATTCTAATTTTCAGAGATAGTGAATTTGGGATTTCCATTAGTTGTCAGTTTTAATCATCACAATTAAATGAAATAAACATTTGAAATATATCAGTCTGTGTGTAATGAATGAATTTAATATCCAAGTTTCACTTTTTATTACTGAAATAAATCAACTTTTTGATGATATTCTAATATATATATATGACCAGAACCTGTATATACATTTTATTATTGTATAGCAACACAGGCTCTAATCCTCCTGCATTCTTCCTTTCCCTCAAATCCGTTATCACTCGACCCCACCTCACCTCCACCAGTTCTCCCAGCCTCCTCTTTACCTCCTCACCTCTGCCCTTTCCCTCCTCTCTCCTCATAGTCATCTACAGACCTCTCTTTTTCTCAAAGGGGAACTCCCATTAGGAGGTGAGGTCCGCTGTCTTGGAACAATGGCTCCTGATTAAACTCCCCTCTGTCTGAAAGTCACCTTCAGATTGCTGAATCAGCTGGTCCAGTATGAGATCCTTTGGACACACACACACACACACATACAGTACACAACCAAGATATAATTAAACCTACTTTTAAGCTCAAACTAATATAAACAACTAGCCTTATAAACAGCTCCTTGAAGAAGATGACCAGTCAAAATGTCTGCACTTTGCAATTATGTCCTTATTCTGAAGATCTCAATCAAATGTCTTTTTTGAGTGTGAAGCACAGCAACATGCACACACAGCACTATTGACATGTTTTACTAGCCAGCGAAAGGGGCAAGAAACAAACACAAAACCACACCACAACTGGTATCAATAAAGCAATCGTTCAACATTTTGGGAAACATGATTATTTGCTTTGAGAGTTAGATGAGAAGAATAATACTGCTACCATGTCTACATGCTTAATATGAAACTACCAGTAGCCTATTAGCATAGCTTAGTTTAAAGACTGGAAATGGGGGTTAAAGTGTCCGCGCATGCCATTTTTACACTTTGCTTTTTGTAAAGCTTAAACAAGCACAATATAGCATGTTAATTAGTGAACAATAGGCGCTGGTAGACATATTTTGTTACTTTTGGAAAGAGCCAGACAGGCTGTTTCCGGTCTTAATGCTAAGCTAAGCTAACCAGCTGCTGGCTGTAGCTTCATATTTACAGTAAATACATGAGAGTTGTATCAATCTTCTCTGCAACTCTCTGCAAGAAAGCAAATGCTTTAGCAAATGTTGAATTATTCCTTTAATAAGAAGAAGGCAACACGCACAACACACGCTTCTCAAACCTGTAGGGAGGATCCCTGCAGTCAAAGCGGCAAGTGTAGCTGTGATGATCCTTCTGATCTGATGAAAAGATGCTCCACACATCTGTTCGCCACTTATGGATAGCAAGTGGTAAGACACCTATCGACCTTTAACACTAGCTAACACATTGATCCATTTTTATGAGTGTGTGTGTGTGTGGCACCTGATGGACTATATATGTAAGAGTGTGTGTAGCAGATTGCATGTGAAGGCTGTGTGGGTGTTTTAGGAGGCAGGGTGGTATGTGTGCGAAGGCGAGAGAGAGAAACTTCATGGCGAACAGCTGGTATTCCAATCTTCACACACACACACACACACACACATGGGTGACTGAACATATGTGGCACAGGTGCAGTGCACCTGTTTGTAGCCAGGGGAGTTTGGACACCTGCAAGTCCTCCACCCCTTCTCGCCTTGCCCCCCCCGCCCTCAGGTCACCCCTGTGCCCTCATCCACCCCGGGAAGCCCTCCACAACCCCTCAGTTGTTGATCGAGGTAAGGTGAGAGCTGTTATCTCAATGTCTGGGAGGAGAAGCACAGCAGAGGAAGAGTCATTATAGCGCTACAAATCACCACAGGAGTCCCATCTCACACAGCTGTGTGTAACTCAAACCATGCTCAGAATAAAGTAGAAGGGGAAGACAAGGAATGAAGAGGGAGCAGTCAGAGGAGACTAGAATATCTTTTCCTATTATTTTACAATACAGCAACTCAGTTCAGTTTTTTTAGCATTGCTGAATTCAGTGCCACTAGATGACAGCCTTGAGCAGAGAAAGCATTCAAAGATTCCCCCAAAGTGATGGCCAGAGTTCCTGTGTGAGCTATGCATACTGCACTCCGGTCTACATTCTGTTTGCCATACAATCAATGCTGCGCAGCTTGTAAACAAACAGTTCAGGGCATAAGCTTTTGAAGTGATAGAGCTGTGGTTGAGAAAGTGCAGAGCAGCTCCGAACACACAACATCCTCTTTAAAGATACTCGCCTGGAAGTGGTGAGGGTTGTTGGCCCAGGAAGTATAGGGGGTGACTGAACGGCTTGTCACACAACTTCCTCATGCTTCTTTCACCTACCTACCACGGCCCATTCAAAATGACCGTGTTTGAGTGTTGTATCATCATGCGTGGTTTTATCAAGTAAAGCTTGTTTAAACTACGCTACAACCACTCATGCTTTTCTTTAAATAGATCCTCATACATCCCACTTTGTGGTTTGTGCAGCTCCTTGTGTGTTATTTTTCTAGCATGTGACCCTAAAATCCTCCAGAGCACACATGCATTGTTGATTTTGTAAAGTATGTGTTTGTCTGTGTGTGCATGTATTTATGTATGATTATGGGGTCATCACACTTAATACAACCGGAAAGAAAAAAGAAAAGTGTTTGTAGCACAGATCAGTAGCGACACAGACAGGAGAAAACAATCAGTCAATGGGTGTATTTGTATGTGTGCATATGTGTCTTGTTTTGTGTTTATAGTGTTTGTATGTATGAAAGGGTTGTTGTGGTTCTCAGAACTGTTCTTCATTAATGACAAGAAACCGCTGGATGGCTCCCTCACGCCCTTTTTTAATGACTCTTAACTGCCAAGTGGGTACACACACACACACACACACACACACACACACACACACACACACACACACACACACACACACACACACACACACACACACACACACACACACACAAAGCCAAGATGGCAAACAGAGGTTGTAACACATTTCCTCTTCAACTCTTACAAGGATCATAAAGCACTAATATCTCTAACTGGACCTAATATAAGACACCAGTGAGGATGTAGCCATTATGAGAACATTTTTCAGTCATTCATACATTTTCCGTAGCTTCCTCTTCAGGGATTCTGGGAGTCTATCCCATCATGCATTGGACTGAAGGCATGGAAACAGCACGACACGTTACCAGTCTGTCATAGAGCAAAGATAGACACACCCTCTCACACTGAAATTCACACTAATGAGCAAATTCGAATCTTCAGTCTCACAAGACATTCATGTATTTGCAAAGTGGGAAGAAACTGGAGCTGCCAAAGGAAATATTTTAACAGAGGAAGAACACCACAGAAAGGAAATATCAATATCCTCTGTGCTTTAGATGAGATATCTGCTTTGTAGCTGTCTTAAAATGGCTTAAAATGGCTATTTCATGCACTACATGTCAAGTACCTCTTTCTAGAACCTCCCTTCTGCATTATAAGACTATATCGTCCACCCTATACAAAGTACCAGCAGATGCCCATTCCCCGCTTTCGTTTTGTTCCTGAAGTACCCTCTTTATCTCTTCCACCTCCAGCCCACTTTGCATGGTCCCTGCATCCCCCACATCTTCCCTCTCCCTGAGAAATTACATCTTTCAAAATGAGATGCTCTGCCTCTCAGCAGTGAAGAGTGCTGCTCTGTGCTGGGTTTGAATTTCAGCGATGCACCTCAGTGCCTCTTGAGAGGGTCTGATTGAGGTGGAAGTGTACTGTGTGTGTGTGTGTACTACAGGCAGTTGTGTGTCCGTGCCCTGGGTGTATAGATATGTTCTTTGACGATCACACCGACCGCTCTCATGGCTGTTTAGCTGAGTGGAATGTGTTATCCATGGGGGTGTGCGTTAGTCAGAGCCAGGGTACACGCATGGCACTCAGATATTTTCCCCTCTGGGACCCACGGAGACTATCACACCCCTATCACCACTAGATGAATTTGTGAGGAGCCTCCTGGCAACACAGACACACCTGTCCTTTCTGAGGTGAGCCTGTGGGCCGGCTAAGCCCTGCTCACCTGCATGGCTTCCTGTCTGGCTGTGTTTCTCTGTGTGTCAATCTGTTTCTCTGTTCCAAGGAAGGTTAAAGTCAAGGGCAACTGGACTTGGTTAAAGATACTGGAAGACGTTTCGTCCTTCATCTGGGAGACTTCTTCAGTTCTGACTGACTAATAGGGAAACTCAGCTATTTAACCTCTGTGGGGTCATTGCGCAAGATGATCAATACCACTGGTTCGTTAGTGTGCCTGGATCTGTACCAGTCAGAACTGAATAAATCTCTCTGATGAGGGACAAAACATCTTGAGTATCTTTGACCAATTCCAGTTGCTCTTGATTTTAACCTTCCTTGGATAACCATGACCTGGATCACTGAGAATCTTACAGATAAATTCAAATTCAAATCAGCTTTATTGGCATGAATGTATAGCAACAATATTGCCAAAGCTACACAAGGACCATTAATTTCATGCATTTCATTAGATAAGGAAATAAAACAGCAAAGGTTGTGTTTGTGTGTGTTAATACTTTCTCTGTCCGTTTGACATTTTCCTTTTTCTCTCGCATTGTTTTGTATCTTGAACTGTCCAGTGATATTTGAAATGTTACACAAAATGCAAGTTCTGTAATCTAGCTTTAAAGGAAAACTTGCTTATTTGCCTTCTGAGTTAGATGAGAAGATCAATGCTACGCCCATATCTGTCTATTATATGAAGCTACGGGCAGGAGATTGTTAGCGTAGCTTAGCATAAAGACTGAAATGGGGGAAACAGCTACCCTTGCTTTGTCAAAGGTAAGTGAGCTTCAGCTCTCTAAATAAAAAAAAAAGGAATTACGAAACATTTATAAGAAGACAACTTTAGACAGCTTAATCATATTTTTTCCATTCAGCTTTTCTGATCTGATAAATTAGCTCATATAAAAGTGCTTGGATGAAGTACTTTTCTAACTTCATTTTCCTCTCTGCGGTGTGGCCAAAAACGACCTTGCCAGTATCTGACAGTGTGGAACTCAAACCAAATAAACCCTGTAGATTTGAGTTAGTGCTTGTTCTTGTTGTTACAGCTTTTTGGCTTGGCGCAGGCCAGGACCAACACTGACTTTCATCCATGTAGCTCAGAGCTGCCCAGAGCTGTAACAACTTTGTTTTATATTGCAAGGCAGCAAGGGAAATTACAGTATAAGGCTGGTAAAATTTAGTCAATTAGTTGTCTTTTGAAACAGACAAACAATAAAGGGCTTCTCAAGCTTCTTTGTCACTTGTCTATACTTAAATCCAACTCCTGTATTTTGTGAAATGTGCTTAGGTTCTTTAATTTCCCCAAGGAGCAACAAGAGGTGCAGTGCTGAAGGAAGAGGATTCTTGAGGCATTTTAAATGGTTGACATAAAATAAGTGTAATGGACAGATTAACAAAAAAACAACATTTTCAAACAAACCACAAGAAATGCTGTTTATTTTTGTCCTATTCTTACTTTTTTCCAACACTGTCACTATGCTACCTCTTCTTGCTTGCTTCTTGTTAAACCATAAACAATTTGCAGGCTGCAAAAGACCCTGCCAGTGTCTCAGAGCATGTTTGTTGGGCTGCCAGGTTCATGTTCGTCGTGCATGTTTGATGAGTTTCTGGTTCTTCATACTTTGGTGGTAAATGACATGGACAGGGATTAATAAACCAAACCAAAACATGTGCTTTGATGTGAATGTAGGTGGCATGTTACAATCTATAGTGTGTAATATGAGTTCGGTGGGAAGTTGGTTTCATTTGTTTACTTTGTGTGTTTGGATATTGCATGATGAAAAGTTTTTTGCTGTTGTTTTTTATGTCATTCTCGCATAGCTTTTGTTGAACATTTTGAGGTTTTATGAATCTAAATAAATAAAATGTGTTTGTGTAAGCTCCTGCTGGAGTAGGCAGAAGCATGCTAGTGTGTGTAGGTGTCTGCACACCCATGACTGTGTGTACGACATGACATGGCGTACTGTGTATGCCTGTGTGTGTGATGGATTTTGACTATCTGTACAATTTGTATCAAGGGGGCTTTCCAGAACATCTCTCTCTTTTTCCTTCCAGCTGCCACCATTGAAACCTGCACTCGTCTTATTTTCTTCCCCCTCTGATGGTTTTTACCTCCCACCTGCCAGACTCATGCAATGATTCAGCATCTATCGTAAAACAACAACCATCCCTGGTATAGTCTAAAAACCACCACTCTGTTTTATTTGGATTTGATTTGAATCAAGGTGTAACATCATTCTTTGTGGCCCAGGGTTTTTCCACATGTAAAGCAAAATTGTTTCCGATTTATGGAAAACATTTCACGCATTGGATCATGCATGGCACAAATCTGGTCTTTAACCATTATTCCTTTTAAAATATAGTCACTGTATGAATTGTGTTAGGGTTCAGAGAAGTATTTAGTTTCTTTATTCTGTAATTGCTACATATTCTCCTTGCACAGAAACGGCCTGGACATGAACCTCTTGCATCTTTACCTGTTTTGATTATTTGTCAAAAATATGTTTTTCTGTTTTTAACATTGCAGGCAATGCACCACTGTTTAATGTTTCCATATGGGTAAATGCTTTTTTTTATTTAACAAAAACTAAATTTCAAATCCAATTCTCTTTGACCAAATCAATTTAGGGTTGAGTTTTGTTTGAGTTGGTGATGGTTCCTCTGAGAAGTAGGCTAAGCCAGATGTTCTTGATTCCAGCAACACAGCAGGATGTTGAGGGGGACATCACAAAGAGCTGGTCCAAAGCCGGTGTGTAGATGAAAAGCACGTCACTGTGACGGGTTCTTGGAACAATATCATATATATATTTTGCGATGAACTATGAACTATTACACACATTTTAGTGGTTATGTGGGTGTGTGTCAGTGAGTGAAAAGCCTTAAATACTATGTAGCAACAATTTGGACTACCATTGAGTTCATTTTCTCATATAACGCACAGGATCCAGTAGTGCAAACATCAGTGGGAGGTGAATTGCTTTCCTCAGTTGTACTTTGTTGGCTATTCTAGCAAAGCAGTTGTCCATAGTCATTAAGTGAGCAAATAGCAAACTTGGCTTTTTTCCTCACCAACCTCTCTCACCTGCAGAGAGGGAAAAGCCGATGGTTTAGTTGCTTAAAACCCCAGAAATGTAGTGACCATCTGTGCCGCCCATTAGAAGTGGGCACATTCCTTGGCAAATGATAAAGAGATTGTTAAATAGTATGGAAGCAGTCATGTCTTGATTTAAGGAGTTTAATCTCACCCTTTATTAGACACTTAGCACCTCATCAGAGATTTCCAGACAGAGTTCTTGTGAAAAATGATGATTGGAGGCTTGCCAACCTGCAGCCATGGTGAGCATGACTGGCAGGTGTTGCTGGGTGTTTCCACTGGTGGCTTTTCCTGGTATGGTCCGCACTGGGCTGCATCTGTTTAAAAAGCGGCTATACCATGATCTGAGCGGTCAACACAAAGGCTTTCTGAAAGGCTGGTACTTTCATGAGGCATAACAGATTTTAATAACGATGGCAGACATGCTCTTTCTAGTTATTAGATATTTGAAGTTTGTCTGAAAAACTCTTAGAAACAAAGCTAATCAGTCCAGGTCTACAACACACTGTTCCACACATTTAGACCAACACCACATTAGAAGAACACAGTTGCATTAATGTGAGGGAGCTGGGTGAGAAATTCCTCTCTGACATCATAAGCACTGAAATAACTTTTCTTGAAATCTTCTCTTATTCAGTCAAATAAACTGACCAATTTACCTTTCGATGACTAATTGAAACAGTCTTGAGGAAACCTGGGAGAAAAATGGGACATAATCCCTCTTCAACCTCACCAGCCTCATACTTCTCATCCCTCCCTCCATTCCTCATCAAAGGTACATGTGCCTGCAGTGTTAACACCGTGTGTGCCTCCAACAGTCATTTATCATCATATACTTATTTCCAAAAAAGAACCATTTGTGTAATGAAAGCTCAGAGGGGAAAAAAAGTTTAACCTGTAATAAAAAACAGACATGCCATGGAGGAGGCGAGGAGGTGACGTCTTATTTGTTGCCAGCATTCCCCAAGGTGGTAGTGGGGGAAACGTCACATTATAAGGAATGAATTAAGGCTTGGATGCAAAGAAGGAGCTTTAGATGCTCTCCGCTTTTATGAGACTGCAAGCTGAAACGAAAGCACCATTGTTGGGTTGGCCCTTAATAGCTGAATGCTCTTGCAGAACGGCATCACCACTGACTGCCATGTTCCCAGAACTGAGGTACATTTTTCCACTGTTAAGATGTCACCAAACAAATGTTGAGAATGTATGCCCAGCAGAAGGCAGATGTCTCTGGAAAGAACGTTAAGAAGAGGCAGAAAGGGTTGGTGAGAGAACATCTGCACGAAAACAGTTTGTGCTGAGATTATGGTAGACATTAAACATGTTTAAATTGTGTAGATTTGGAAAAATAAAGATGTTTTTCTATTACAGTTCACTATGTTACAAACTCACTGAAAGGTTTGGGGTGCATATTACAGATGTTTATCTGTTTAAATATACATTTTCTTTAATATAGTGAAACTACTTTTTAAGTGAAAGTATCACAAAATGCAGTAAGCTACCCTATAGGGGTGATAGGGAGTGGGACATCCTGTTCTTCTTGTGCTTTGTTGTTCTGTTCTTACATTTTGTACTGTGTCTTTGAAAAAAATGGAAAGTCAATAGATATATTCAAGACACAAAACAAGACTAAGAGTCTACAGCCATGCACCAAGCTCACATGCCACTGTAAGCAGATAATGTTTATCATGTTCACCATCTTAGTTTAGAGTGTTAGCATACTATTGTGTTAATTAACACTAAACAAAAATTAGAGCTTTGGCTGAGGGCAATGTAATAAGTTTTGAAGGCATTTAGTCTTTTAAGCATTAGAGGTTAATAGCAAATATTACAAAATCATTCGGAGGAGGACATGAATGTCAGTTCCTCCAATAGTTGTCAAGTCATATCACCAGGGATGGAAAGAGTACTCAAATATTTTACTCAAGTAAAACTAAAATGAACTGTTTAAAAAAATTATAGTAAGCAACACAGTGGTTGTAAATGTTCTCATCTGGAGAGAGACATCCGTCAGTGAGTTTGTTGTTGAAGCCACGTCTCTGAATGTCATTATGTTAGTCTTGTGTAGCATGAAATCCACAATCTACTCACCTTGTTCATTCTCAAAACTTAATATAACCAGTCCACTCAGCCTCTCTGTCCTGCTCTTTTAACTTTTAACAAAGTGCTAGGCCCATTCCGAGGGTGACCGCACCCCTCACCCTCTGTACACATTCAACGAGTAGTATGTAACTGCAGTACCGAAGGCTGTATTTACATACTACTCGTTGAATGTGTATGCTATGTTACTCTTGACAGCACCCCAAAGCCAATTACCCTTTCCACAACCATCACAGAGTGTGTGCCTAAACCAACGTTATTGATTATATGCATGTCGACCGGTTAACTCTGCGCACATCGGCCTCGCGGCCGACCGCTAGTAGACAGGGTTAACCTCCTTCGTGTTGCTGTGTATTACCACCACTACTCCACTAGAGAACTAATCCTAGATCTGCGGTCCCAAGATTGCGGGGGTCCTGAAACTCATAGACTGTATACAAGAAGTGGATGTAGTCATCGTGACGTCACCCTTTGGTTTGTGGACTCCCGTTTTGAAGCCTCGAGTTTGGCTGATAGGTCGCCGCCTTGTTGAGTTTTTGCAACCAGCGGCACCGGACGTGACCATATTTGGATGAGATGGTGGAGCTAATGGCCGTGTGCGGAGCTAGTTAGGTTGCTTAGCTAGGTGCATCTGTAATTCACGATAACTGTCCTTTTAACAGCTTTGTCTAGCAAACAACAGTCTTAAAACTAAATGGACTCACCAGAGAAAGTGAACAGCCAACTCCTAATAAACTTTTTATTAACAGCGCTGGTTAAATTTACACAGTGCCACGGGTGTGACTCAATCTAGCCTTATTGACAGGTCGCTATGGTAACAACTTGTCAATCATAGATAATCCTGCCTTGAAGCATACTCTGCTTTATGGTCTATTTTCGTCTAAATGGGACCATAATTTATTAAATGAACATAATGTTGTATTGAAGAAGACATGAAACAAGTGATTGAGACCATAAACTCAGTAGGAAAGTGTTTGCTGACCGGAAGCTTTCCACTTACTGAAACTGCAGCCTCCGGTACTGCAGCTATATAACATTGCATTCAACATATCTTTTCCACTGTATCATCACCAGAGTGCTGAGTGGCACCTTGAAAATGGAGCTCTGCCCTCCTGCGGTGGCAGACACACCAGCAGCTTCTTCTCTGTTGCAGCTGCTGATTGGCTCCTTTCTTTTGTTCCATTCTCACGCAATTTATCAGGACTCTTTCATGTAACTTTTAGTCTTCTGTTTTTTTTCTTTTACCGTAACATTATGCAAACTGTATTGTAGTACAATACTTGAGATAAAAAATACTTAAAAAGGTAAAATATACTTGAGCTTATGGTGGCTCTAGATTAAAAATCAGGGGATTACCAAAGTCAGTAGGCTTCATCATCTGAGACCATGAATTCTTGCACATAATTTAATGGCAATCCATCCTGTAATTGTTATAGTATTTCAATCTGGCCCAAAGTGACAATAAGATAGTGCCATTCTGCTAGCCTGGCTAAAAATTAGAAATGTTGTAAAAACAATTAATAGTGTCCGTGGTCATTATTCAGCCTATAATCTTTTTTAATGCTTGCATATTGCATGGTGGAAAGGTGTGAAATTTGTTAAAATGCGCTGCTTAGGGAGGTGAAGCAGACAGGAGTGGAAGAACAGGTCCTTCTCATAACTGACTTTTACATGGTTAGGTGAATGCAAAAAGATGTCCGAAGTGTCTTTGTCTTACATAGACTTTTAACTCTATTACCTTTTGTAATACTGAACAGCTTCTCCTAAAGTATTGCAAAGTTTGAGCAGCAGCCAAACAGCCCTTTTTATACAGGGACCCCCAAGATGCTACAGTATGTTTATGTAGCGCTTTCCCAGTATCACCTAGCATGAGATACAGTGCTCTGGGTTCTTTTCAGTAATCTGCACTTTCTGGTAAATCTTATGAAATGGCAGTATTTATTTACTAAAGTTTTTAAAATAAAGATAAAAAATAATAAAATTAAATAAAGTGACGTTTAGGGTTAAGAGAGATGTCCCTTCAATTACCTTAACAAATTGAAATATACAACTGTCCACTTGTTCCCCAGATACTGTAAAACCGATAGGTCTGTCTGTACCTTTAGAACTATTGATGGAAACTTAAAGTTCTCTGCACTAAACACTTACTGCAAATATCTGTACTTTAGCAAACAATATTTTTTTCACATTCTAACTGCAAATGAACATTCAGCAGTAAATACCTCAGATAACTTCATATAAAACAATTATCATATATATTAATAACCACAGCACTGTACTCTGTTACTCTAATGGGTCCAAAGAAATAAAAGCCGGCATTAAGTGGAAATAAACAACCCCTGCTGCAGGCCTGAATGCAGCTTGAGCGCGCTGAATGACAGTTTACAGTGGAGCGGATGGTCCCTTCCCTCCCTGAGCAGGGTACCAGTGAGTTACTCACCAATGGTGAACAGTTCAAACGTCCCCTTACTGTTTCAGGCAGGCGACTGTCTACTCTCAGTCCCAGTGACTGAGTTGGGAGTTTTCTCCTTTTCTTCATCATCACCACTGGGACTGCCTAAGGACTGCCTAAGGAAGAGGAAAACTCCCAACTCAGTCCCAGAGATAATGATGAAGAAGACGGCTTGTCTCACTCACAGCCAGAGGTGCACCCGTGTTTTTCCGGTCACACAGGGCGCTATCTGGGGTTCTGTCCGGGCCTCCAAGTCCACACACACGGCAGGCAAGCCGTGAGATACTATGCTAATTAGCCTACCGGCCGAGGTTAGCTCAGAGATACACAGTAATGTCCACAGCAGACTCTTAGCCAAAAAATACACTTGTCTTAAATGAGTCAGGCTAACACTGGGTCTCTACACTGTAATATTCGTCTTGGTTCGTAGCTATTCGCCACTCAAAATACAGTCGCACACTCACACTGCAGCGTCTACTTCTCTCGCATGTCTCCCTTGTTTTTCTGCTCCTCCAGTTCCTCTGACTTCTAGTCCCTAACAAGTAGTCAGAGGACCCTAACCAATCATACCTTTTAGAAAATGGATGCCTCTGTCAATGGACTAATCAGAGGCACATAAATAAAAGCATCAGGTTAATATGTCTCCCCTCGTGTTGAGCGATGTATGTTCTAAACAAACTATTAAAACACTGGCCCCTTAAAGGAACAGCGCCTACTATAGTAACAATGTAGGGTTTACACTGCTGTGTTCAAATTAGCTCTGGGGTTTAACCCAGGGGCTACATTTAAAAAAGTGAGATCGTAGGAATTAAGATGCAAACATTTGATTGACATGGTTAAATCACTTAAACCTCACTCAAACAGCTAAATTAAATGCCATTATTCACATGTTCATCTGTAACCATTCGCCCTAGCAACCGGACAATGTTTGCTTTGTGAAACACCTTCAATAACTGGCATAAAATACCCTCTAAAATCCACATTGTGCCCATTATTATACAGCAAAAGCTTTGAACCCACGAGGTAATGGACTACTGTGCTATATTTCTTCTTGACACCATATTTAGCAGGGAATCAGATCCAGTACATGTGCCGGCAATGAAAGGGCTGTGATTTAACATCCAGTTAACTGATGGTAATGGTTGGTAATTGATCATTCAAGTTATTTATCGAGCATAACAAATTTACAGTTTGCAAATTCAGCCACACATTGTTTTCCTATCTCTGCAGAGGGCACTGACCCATGAATGTGCATGAGGAGGGGTAACGCTTATTAGACTGAAACACACACACACACACACACACACACACACACACACACACACACACACACACACACACACACACACACACACACACACACACACAATGTGCACAGTATAATCGGTATGCAATACTAAATAAGGCAAGGCTTTTGAATTGCTGATAAGGAAAAAATAGAAGAAAACATAATAATTTGGAAAAAACTGAGGTGTACTGTTAGTAATCTCTTATGTTTTTGGTATTTTTTTCACCTCCCGTGAGCTGATCTGAGGGGCAACATACCATGTCTGGAAGAGAGTAAGAGCTTTTGTTACAGTGGTTAATGGAGTCTATCATAAAACATATGCTTGTATATGGTAGATGTATGCATAGGCTTCACTTTGTTTACAATCCATCCATAACTTCTAAACTTCCCACATATAGTTTTATTTTTTGACTTACAGATAATAATAACTTTATTATTTACTTGCAACCTTGTCTGGCCAGTCCCAGTCTCATATTAACAACCTATTTTACTGCTTCTTCTCTTTGATTTTTCCCCTCTCATTCTCTCCTCTCACAACATGACTGGCTCCTGCTGTCCCTAAGGATAACCAGGGAGTTAAGAGAAAGTTGCGAGATGGAGGAGAGTGCTACTGTGAAAAAAACTCAGGGCTGGTTATGGTTCCCTTCAAGCAGCACATCCTGCATCATTTCAACAGTTGTCCCTGAAGGTTGAACGTACAGTACAGTATGTTTTGGGGTGAAGTAAGTGGATCTCAGTGCAGCACTCAGCTGGGGGAGCAATTTTACTTGAGTTATATTCAGAGTGATAGCAGTGCCAAGGCACTATCGTTGGCATCAGCTACATTACACATTCATGTTTGTAGAAACACACAAATACACCATGTCATGTGTAGCCAACATCATTAGGGCAAAACAATCAGAGATTACATCACTTCTTGGGCTCAGAAGAAGGACTTGTGGTGAAGGTGTCTGTGAAAAGAAACAATGAAAAAAAAAGTACGCTTCCTCTGCATTAGATTATTTTTGTCTGTTTTTTCTTCTCGTGCTGTTGATGCAATGACATCATGAGGCAAACAGTGTTACAGTGTTGAGGTGGAGGTTATACAGTATGTCATTATCATCAGAGAAAATAGCAAACTTATCGTTCTGCCGTTGAAACTGTTGTGCATTAAAGTTACTATGCGATGAGTTTTAGGACATCACTTTTCATCACGCTTTATTATACATTATGTTTATTGTGCTTTAAAAAACACCTCTGAGGTTTGTGAGAGACTTAAACTCTCTTACATCTTAGCCAGACAACCGAGTAAACACAGATGATAACAATCAGCACCAATATGGATTTAGTTTGCATCTAATGTGACATCTGATATGTTTAAAAGGGAGAGAGGCTACATATGGCATTTTAAAATACCTGCAGCGTTGACTCATGAAACATTTATGATGTATGGTAGAACACATTTTCAATGAATATGTACTTTTTTCATTAAATGCATAATTTATTTTGGAAAATAAGTAATTGTAATTTTAGAAACTGTAAAATAGTCCCTCAAGGACCATTATATTTTAATAAAATGGCTCCTTGTTTGTATTTCTTCAACAGGGATGAATCTACAGTTCATTCATATCATTCTAAATGCATACTGGAGAGCTGACGATGCCTCAGATAGTGTCTCAGAAACTAAAGCAGATGTCGGATCAGATGAAAATCTGGCTTCAAAGTTATATAATGTGCCAAACTCTGTCATGACCATCTTTGCTCCACAACCAAGTGGAAAATATTACCTTAGTTACTTAAAGTGTCTCACAACATTGCAAGCAGCAATATTAATAAACACAGAAAAAAAGTTTTTATTTTTTATTGTCATCATCACCGTGGACATAGACTAGATCTGATCTACGATCTTGAAAGGAAACAAACCCTTACACGTTAGCCAGCAAAACAACATCTTTTCAACGTTCAATTGAACAGGAACTGTGGCCTATAATACAAAAAATTACCAATTTATCGGCTTTGTGTGTGTAATGTGGGTGTTGTATTTTAGTGACCTTCTCTGAACATTTTCAAGAGGTGGTATTATGCTTTTTGGCTTTTCCCCTCTCCTTTATTGAGTTATATATCTTTTTTGTGCATGTAACAGGTTTGCAAAGTGAAAAAGCCCAAAGTCCAGCCCAAAGGGAGTTCCCATCTCCCACAGAAAACTCTGCTCTGAACCGCTTGAAAACAGCTCGCTTGTAGTCCAGTCCTTCACTTCCTTTACTTGTGACATCACAATGAAAACGCATCATAAAGCTTACCAAGCGGCTGGCGGGGTTCAGGCATGTCCTCAAACCAAGCTAGTCTGAGCGGAGGCCCTTTGGCTCAAGACTGTATGGCTGCAGCCTGGAGCCTCCCGTCTCATGCCCTCCCGCGTGGTGCCTTCCGCTAGCTTCTACGGCAAAATAAAAACTCACGTCTGGTTCTTTCTGTCTCCTCGTACTTTGGTGTTTTTGAACTAAATAGTTACGGCAATGATGCGAATGAATAAAATACTTAATAAAATATCTGCTGCTTATTCTGTATATATGCCAACCCAAAGACACACACACACACACACGCACACACACACATTAGAATAAGCAATTGTATTTGCAGCGATTTCCCTATTAAGTGTGGAAACAATATAGAATATATAAACAAAAACGAGTCTTGGAGAGAGTATAACATGTTTATTATTTTATTCTCCATTATCACTGTCCTCCCGCACATTGACAGAAATTGCTGAAAATATACCATGCAGGTCACCTCTTCCATCGTACCCTGTGTTTATAAGAAAAACAGAACAAAATCATACTCTTGATCTGCTCTCATACAGTGTTTAGATTTGTTTTTGTTTCAGACAGTCTTTTTTGTTAGCAACAAGTGACTTGCTCAGCTCAGTTGGCTGTGCCCTGTGCATGTGTTATTTAAAAAAAAACACACTGATGTATTCCTTAGGTAAAATCAAATAAAGAAACCACTGAAGTCTGTTATCATAAATTGGTATAGGTAACAAGTTAGTGTTGAGCTAATATTCGCTAACAAACGTCTAATTGAAACGCTCTCGCAGTTTAAAGTGTTAAAGTCATCGCAGGTTTCATCAAATACGTTAACGTCAGGGACACAACAATAACACCCAGAAATATGCAAAATATATCTATGGCCTCACCCGTAACTCCAACACTTTTTCCTTCTGTTGCTGCTGCTTCTTCTCTTGATTAAGACCGGATTGCAAACAACGCCATCTACTGTACAAGAGTTTGTAACACACACACATTCGCGATTTCCATTTTGACACTTGAACCTACGTTTAAAACAATCTTTCTACCAGATTGCTGGAATAGCATTATCATTAGCACGACAGTCTTTATTTATCAGTTCAAAAACACCAAAGAACAAGGTAGAAATAGGGAACAAGACACAAGCTTTTATTTTGAAATGTAAAAACTAGCGGAAGGCTAGTACAAGTACTTTTTTTCATATCACCTCACCTCTGTCGAGGTTCCAAGCAAACTGAGTGATACTAAAAGGTAATGTGCAAACAGGACAGACTGCTGATTGGTCAGAGAGAATATTCACTATTCACTGCATCATCATTGCGTGCGCCAGACAGGGGCCAGCAACAGAAAGTTTTATATTTTACAGTTTTCGTATGTAATTTCATCACTAAATCCACTTCTGAGGTGAGAAATCAGCTGTGTAGATTTCGAATATTGCCAGTTTTAGGAGAAGTGATGACAGAACAAAAATGTGCTTGAATATTGTCGGAGTTGAGGAGCTCCGCAAGTGGCTGCGGGGGAAGCCTGTGCCAACCCGTGGGAGGAGCGTGTGAGGCCGGCCAGCCGCCCGCTCACAGAGCCCTCTGCTCCCGCCGTCACACAGACCGCTGCAGCAACAACGGCAGAGGAAAACACAGCTGTAAGGTTTTCATACCGCTTATCTGTCTTTACATTCTGAGTAATGTTGAAACGTTTTACCTTAAAAAGAGAAAGCTGTGTGTGTCACATTGAACATTACGGCGCAGCAGTTGTGTGTGGCGTCACTATGACGACAAGCTACATACTATCTCTGGGTACTACCTGCAATGGAAAACGGAGCAGGGCCGAGTAGAGTCGAGTCTATCGATTTGCGCTATGATATGATTTTTCGGCAAGGCAGCATAGATCATCAGAACACCGGCAACAGTTCAATGTTTAGTCCTAATGGTAAGATGTGGAACAATGATGTTGTGTGGTTGTGGATTTCAAAGTAACTTATACCATCTGCTAGGTTACAGTCGCAGTCTGAAGCAGCTTTGATTTGGATCACACTACCTTGTTTCTTACGACCCGCCCTTCTCTGCTTCTGATTGGCTAGTAGTCCTTACCTGGGAACTGCACATGTGCAACTCCCAACAAAGATTTTGTACAAGTAAAGATGCATCACTCTGTAGCTCAAGAGTGGAGCGTACAACACATAAGGTGAAAAGAGGAGGTGCAGCAATGTGCAGTATGAGAAATACATGGTGTTTTTTGAAAATTAAACCATGTAAACCGGTTTTGGTACAACCCCTAATTAAGATTTTGAACCTGAAAATGAGCATAATACCACCTCTTTAAACCTTTTAAAAAAAATAATTTTATGATTTAAAGTTTATGTTTTGTTCCCTACTTTCTTGACATTTCTCCATAACCATGTCTACTTCCCTTATTATGTTCTCATGAGGGCCTGATGGTGAGACCAACATAAGGTACCACTGCAAAACCTGTTATGTGTGACAAACTGGTGTTTTCACTGCCATGCAGGATGATAATGGCAAAATGTTCCTGTATATAATGTAATATAAAGAATTTAACAACCCCGTAAGCATAAAAAAGAACAACACATGAGCACAATTTGGAAACAAACACCAAGAAAATATATAATATCTTGTTAATTTCAGTAGTATGGATGTTCACATGAGGTCTCAATTTACACAAGGTTCATAGGGTTTAGCTTTACAATACAATATGAGAAAACCTAAAATGGAACAAACCATAAGTTTAGCACTGAGTTGCTTTCAGGAAAGTGGGTTGAGGCATGGTTTGTTTTCATTTGCACACTCTGAGGTAACGCATGCACATAAACACATCTGACCTGTATCACTCAATCTCTCTGACATTTTGATCTCTAAAAAGCATAGAGGCTCTCTGCCTTTTCAAGCTCTGTAAGCATTGTTATGATTCACTGTCTTCATCCATAGGCCAGACAGAACCAAATGAAAAACTACCACATTTAGAAAATGTCATCTACTTGGCTCATTTTCAAATTGAAGTCAGCACCATTCCTTTGCCTTGCAACCTTATTTATTTATTTGTGTTGAACATTTCCTTCAAGGTGAGGAAGTTTAACATTGTTGCTGTTCAAGAGCAGCAAACTTTTTTTTTTCTTTGCTAGGTATTAAAAGTTAGGCATGCAGACATTTGTGCTTGTGAGTGAGGTTTGGTGTGTCTGTTTGCGTGTGTGTCCTGGCTGCAAATGGTGTGTCAAGTATGCATTGGCTGCTGCTATGAAGCACCTGGCAAACCCCCACTGTCTTTATAACAGGGCCTGACAGGTATGCTTCATGCAGGTCCAGAAGAGGAAAACACTTGAAGATGGGTCTTAAATTATGATGAGTTGGCAGGCCAACATAACTCGTATCCATGAGATCCCCATATCAGCCAGATGAGCTCTGAGCAAGGACAGAACTCAAGCATTTTGTGCACTTGCATCCCAGGGATATCCATTTTTCTAAGCCCACATTAATGTTATTGCCAGTGAGGACAAGTTTGCACTGGTGTGTATGGAAGATTACAAGGCTGTGATGCTGATGATGATGACTGTGTGACATACATATACTGTATTTGTCTTGCATTGAATTTTTTATGATTTTGTGTGTGCGCATGTGTGTGCATGTATTTTGTACTCTCAACGCCCCCTCTTTGATGTGCCCTCCCTGAGTTGAAAGGGTAATATGAGAACTCAGGACCCACAATGCTGCTCTCACCTGTGTCCTTTGATGACAGGACAGAGGCTAAGTAGACCAAACCATGGATGTTCCTGTCATGAAACACACACACACTCACTCATGCACACACACAGATATTCTCCATGACCTTTTATTGTGGTGACTGCACAACTCAAACCAGTCCTGCTGCCTTTGTTGGCCATCGCTCTGATGTGCTCCTGTTACGGCGGTGGATGGATGTGTGTCATACAGAGGTGAAGGCCGTGCCCTCCTCTTTATCACTCAGCCCTCACTGTGGGAGCCACTGAAAACTTTGGACAACACTATAACTTACAGCATACTTGTTTACTTACAGTGTTTACCTTTTTCACCTCCTACTCCCTTTCAACTTCAAGCTTTGCTTGAGAAACGACTGTTACAACCTGATGTGAGACATATTAGCTACAGTTTCAATGTGAAAAAAAGATTCTATATTTCATTAATATCAAAACACTTGACTTAAATGTCTGCTACCGCAACTATCTTTCTTGATTTTAGGATTCACTTGAACATCACTTTCTCAACTCAAGATGTTTTACTGCAATTATGACAAAAAAACAACGTTCTCATTCTGAAACAATTGTCGAAAGCATTAACTTTACAGGTGTGCATTACTTACTTACATTACTGTTTTCTTCAGGTTGTGGACAAATAAAATAATAGAATACCTGAATACCTTGTTCAGTACATATTCACTCACACAATTTCTGCATTTACTTGATCACATATCTTATACTTTGCCTACAGGAAGGAGCAAAAGGGCCATGCCACCCCGTGCCCAACCCGATTTGATGATCAGCATATTTGATTTGGTTTGATATTTACACCTGATGCCCTTCTTGACGCAACCCTCCCCATTTATCCAGGCTTGGTACTGGCAACAAGGAATGGCTGAGGAGCAGATAGTGGCTTGTCCAAGGACGCGTCGACATGAGGACAGCAGGAGGTGTGGCTCGAACACATTATCCTGTGATCAGTAGACGACCCGTTAGACTTACCCTATTTATGTTATTTCACAGATGTAGCAATAGCTGATCCCATTTCTCTGTCCAGTCTGCAGCGACAAAGCTAATAATGGTTGGACAGAGAGTGATGGTTTGACAGCAGGATGAGGACATCCCCTGTGGACAGGTGAACCAGATACTGGCTCAGGTCAGTACAAGGTCAAAGCACAGAGCGAGAGAAGGGATCTGTGTGTGTCTGTGCATTTGTGTGCGTGTGCGTGCGTGTGAAGGATAGTGCTTCCATGAGGTAACAATTCTTCCTCCCTCTGTCCTGCACACACACACACACACACACACACACACACACACACACACACACACACACACACACACACACACCCTCTGAAAACAAACCCACCACAGAAGCAACCCATTGTCAAACCAAAGAGGCGCTGAAGGGTCCTGTCCTCCGGTCACTTCATCCCTCCCTTCATCCCTCCACCTCTCAGTGGGGGTGACAATGACCTCTGTCTGAAACAGAACAGGATCCTGCATCTGTGGAAAGAGGAGGTCCCGTGCAGGCTGATTTGATTCACTTCTCTTCTTTTAGCCTCATTATCAATGTCATACAGCACCGGGTCTCAAACGTTCAGTCCAGAATAGATCACAGAACTTCCTGTGTTGGGTCTTTTTTAACATTAGTAAAGCACATTTCTGTTCTTTTCAGATGATCTTTTGAACCCATGCTGAGTGTAAATACTCAGTTTGAGTATCAGCCAGGTTAAAAAGCGCCAAAAAGTCAAATGAAAGGTTAATAATCCCTGTGGGAAAAACAGGCAATTTGCAGCAGACATTAAAATGTGTGATTTTGGCAAAGGCAATTCAGAGACTGATCAGTAAAAGAGGAACCTAATCTAAAATCTGATACTACTGTACTGTCCTGAGGTTTTTAACATATGTTGTTGTATTTGTATGTATTCCCTGGGCTACACTGACATTTACAGACACTTACAAACATGAAGTCCTTGCAACAGTATCCATGGTAAAGCTACACAAACTCTGTCAAGACTCTCTAATTTCACTGATGCTCAACAGTCACATTTATGAAAGAGCCACATTTGCAACATTTTCACAGAAGCGACTCACTGTTACAAACGTACTGTCAGTGTTGTGAAATTCCTTTCACCCCAGGGATGAAGAAAAGCACTGTGGGAAATGTAGGAAAGGATTAACTAAAGCAAAGGGTAATGTGGTAAAGGTTACCTCTCATGCAAGAGACAAATAATTACACTAACTACCCAAGTCTTGGAATGGATTAAGCAATGCCAATCACAAAATCTAAAGGCGGAATTTTCCTTTAAAAGTCTCACAGTATTGGCTTATCATTTGCCATTTACTGTCAAATTACAGATGGAAGGACAAACTACACGCGGATACGACAGTGTACACTTGCAAAGTGACTTCTGCTTGAGGTAAAGTCATGATAACAAATCAAATCAACCCCCTTTGATTTCTCAACAAGACAACCTCACTTCTGTTATCCGTTTGCATATTGTCTCCTTTTTCTCCCTCTCATCCCAGTTTTAAACAGTCCTCACCTTCATACTTGGTACACACGTGGATGACAAATTGAGTTTCACTAAAAATACTGATTGCATCTGTAAAAAAGCCGGGCAGAGAATGTTTTTAATTAGGAAACTGAAGGAGTTTGGTGTCAGTCAAAACATCCTGGAGAAAGTGTATGTCAGCCTGATAGAGAGTATTCTCGTTTTTAATATTTCGGTCTGGTTCGGTCGTTTAACACTTAGAAACAAAAATAAGTTGGCCAGGATAGTCAAAACAGCAGGAAAGGTAATAGGCCGGCAACAAAAGTCACTGGATGACCTTCACAGTACAGCTCTACACAGAAAGGCCCTGAGCATCATTGGTGACAATAAGCACCCCCTCCATACTGAGTTTGAGCTGCTCCCTTCAGGACGACGATAGTACCTCTGGCAAACAGGAATATCTATAAGCGATCTTTTATACCTAGTGCAATAAATTTAATGAATAAACTGCACTAATTGGTATTTTTTTGTACAGAAAGTATATTGTACACGGTGTGTATGGGATAAACTGCAATGATGTGATGTGATGTGATGGGCGGAGAGATGTACGGCACCGATGTGATATGATGTTGGTATGTTTATGTATGTTCATGTTTTTAGAGGTCTGGTGAGACCAAAGACAATTTTCCAGCCTTGGCTGGACAATAAAGTGGTATTCTATTCTATTCTATTCTATTCAATACTTCTTCAATACACTTTATTTTCCCTCCCTCCCTCTGCCATCTCTTTGCCAGCCCCAGTCTGTCTCCAGTGACCCAGCCTGAACCAACAGAGCTCTAATCCCAGGATCACCTCTCATTGCTGGGTGACAGAGTGCGGAATCAGCCTGCCTTCGGGAATCTCCAGCCATACTCTCATTGCTGGACCAGACCACACAGAGGGGAAGGAGGGAGTGCAGGGAGAACGGAGAAAGTGACAGAGATAGACAATGACACATGCAACAAATATTGTCTATGTAATTAGAATGAAAGTAGTGGCTGCTATTTATTGACACAATTGAGCCTACGTGTATTGTGTGTGTAATTGTCAATCTGATACTTTGGGGGTACAAGGTGAACAAGGCTTTTGGCAGCATTTCCCTCATAGCTGACATGCTGTCTGTGTCCTCTCCTCTGTAATGGTAAGCAATACTTCACACATGCACTTTAATACAGCAGATCAGCCTGAAACAACAGACTGAGGCTTAACATGATGAATCCCACCAGACACACACATCAGCTTAAAAGGTTTACATGGGTCACACACAGGCCATAGTCCATATTTGATTTTGGTATGCCTTATTATTGTTTGGTAGTAATAACAAACAAAAACCATAGGTTTTAGTGGTGTTACATTCACATATATTTAAACATACAGTACTTTATACACCTATAGTATGACAGCACACACAAAGACCATGCACTTCTGACGCAAGCTCGACACGCTAATTTGCATGTAATAATGATATGCAATTTTAAAGCATTCCAGTTCTCTCTAAAGGGCCCCACAAGAAAGAGTTAATAGTTAATAATGGGTCCGGTCATCCCCCCCATTGCACTGACAGCTGCTGTTAATCAGGAAACTGTTAGAGCCGTCACGGGCCACGAAGGAGGGCAGCAGGCAGGCAGGGCCCTCTGAAAATACTGAGGAGTTGACTTTGGTAGCACTATAGCATGACAAGATAAAACTCACCTGCTTTGTCTCAACACTCACACTTTATCACAGTCAACCATTGTTTTATGATGCTGAAAATGTTTTAGGCCCTATTGACCAAAAAGTAAAGTCGCACACATTTTTGAAAAGCTCAAGAATTGCATTTTGTTTTAAGGTGATGTTGGTAACACATAGCTTGTTTAATTTTCTATGACTGAATAGTCTGGCAACATTGTTAAGTATTCTATGATGTGGAAAACAGGTTTATGTTGCTGCATATTTATCAGTTGTGTGATTCTAACCAAAAACACCCAGGCTGAATCTGATTTCCTGTAGGCCAGACATTGAGGAAACTTAGTAGTAAAGCCTATCTCCAATAGGCATCTGCTCAATGTCAAAGCTCAGACATTTTGTCATCATATTATTATATTACCATTACACACAATCATGCAGTTAATGAGATATGAAGTAGTACTGAAAATCAAATTCAGACTGAACCTCTGAGTCCATAAGGGTTTCCTTCAGTAGCGCCATGTCACGACAAGATAAAACACTACACATCTGCTTAGTGTCAGCAATCCGCCACAGCAGAGGGTTGGAGGCATGAACTAGTCGAGGGGAGTGTGGGGCAGTGGAGCGTGATTTAAACTCATGAGCTGATGGCTCTGCTTTAGCTCTTTTGGAAAAGGTGAGCATCTAGAAACAAGTTTAATTGAGAACTTCTAATGCCATTGCACAATATAATATTTCGATTTTTTTCAGATTCTTTACAGACTTAATTTTGACCTAACCGTGTTGTTTGTGGATGCGTAGCGTTTGGCTGTGTGTCTGTGTGCTCTCATAGTCTCTCATACACACATTACAGTGCCACCAGATGCATTTAGTGTCCTGCATGAACCAGTCAGAGTTTGACACAGCACAGTACAATCATCTCAACAAGGAGTTGCATCCTCTGACTAATAGGTTTAGGTTTATAACAGTGTCAGCTCTTTTCACCACTGGATGATTCACCCATTCAGTCTCAAATTAAGTCTCTCTGGAACTGATCGTTGTTGGTTTCAAACCACAGAGCTATTTGGAGAAATTTGAGACAGGGAAAGTGAGTTTGTTTCCCTCTTACCTCTGCAACCACAATCGTGCCCATCAGCAAGGCACTTATGCTTCTCTGCTTGAAGAAACCAGACTCATTGTGAGCGTGTGTGTGTGTGTGTGTGTGTGTGTGTGTTTAAGACCTGGCACACACTAGAGGATATTCAAATTATAACTGATTTTAAAAACATTGGAGACCACAGACATAATGACATATTTAACAGATTTTTTAAATATTTTAATCATAAAAATGCACACACCAGATGACTCAGTCAAGACGCAGCATCACACACATGCAGTTTACACTAAACAATTTCAGTGTGGCAATTCCTGGGACTGTTTGTGTAACTATATGTGAAACTTTTTGCTGCTGTCTTGTCCTGGACTCCCTTGTGAAAGAGTGATGAAGAAAATTGATGTTGATCTTCACTTTGATGAATAACGTCTTCAGCCTCAGTTGTCCTTACTTGAGTTTGATAGAACACAAATCTGTTAACAGAGAAGCCTTGTTAGAGCATGTATGCATGGACAGAGTCATACCAAAACTTTAGATACAGGGCAAAGCATCTTGTTCTTATAACAAAGATCAAGGAAAAAACATGGGCCACCATGTTAAACACACATCATGAGTGTCTCAAAGGTTTCTGAATTCTTTACTATCAGGGGAAGTCTGGCAACTCTCTCAAGGTCCATCTGATCTGAAGCTCTGTCCATTTCAGTGGATCCATGTCTAAGAAGGAGCACATCTCTGCTTTGTTGTGTGTGGAGGCGGCACTGCATGTGGCAGCATCACTGTCTGAAGGAGGATTTTCCAAATGTTCCAAAAGTACGTGACCCAAGACTGACAGCTTGGTGAGCAATGCTCAGTGACCTCTTTCAGTCAAAAAGTCATTTCTCACAGTCATTTCAGGAGGAGAATAGAGCTTGCATGCTTTCTAAGAAGACATACCTTCATCAGGTCATTAAATATAAATAATTGTTTAATTGTTTATGACAGAATAGTCTGGCAACATTGTCAAGTATTCTACGATGTGGAAAACCGGTTTATGTTGCTGCATGTGTATCAGTCGTGTGATTCTACAGACTTAATTTTGACCTAACCGTGTTGTTTGTGGATGCGTAGTGTGTGTCTGTGTGCTCTCATAGTCTCTCATACACACATTACAGTGCCACCAGATGCATTTAGTGTCCTGCATGAGCCAGTCAGAGTTTGACACAGCACAGTACAATCATCTCAACGAGGAGTTGCATCTCTGACTAATAGGTTTAGGTTGGCTCTTCTCACCACTGGATGATTCACCCATTCAGTCTCAAATTAAGTCTCTCTGGAACTGATCGTTGTTGGTTTCAAACCACATTATAATAAATAATAAACTTTATTTATAGAGGACTTACAAGTGCAAAGTGCTTGACAGAGGCACGGAGACAAGGATGAAATAAAGTTATTGATTAAATACATGAGGGCCAAAAATGAAATAAAAATAAAAACAAACAAAACATTAAAACAGGCAGGAAAAAGAGATAAAACAAGAAAGAAGACATTAAAATTAACAGGTGGTTCAAATAAAATCAAGATATGCTTTTATGCATAAATGCATTTTTAGAAGACACTTTAAAGAAGACACTGACTCTGACAGTCTTATTTCCTCGAGCAGGCCGTTTCCAGGGCCCTGACAACAAAAGCTCTGTTCCCTTTTGATTTCAGCCTGGACTGGACAGGAGACCCCTGCCAGGGTCATCAAGAGGTGTGATGAGGTCATGCCTCTTGGTTCTGGTTAAAAGCAGAGGAGCTGAACCCTGTGCAGTCTGTAGTCGTTTTTTGATTAGGACAAGAGAAAAGGCTGTTGCAATAATCAAGGTTGTATAAGGCTTAGCATACAGAGGAAAAACAATTTATTGCCGTTCCAGATTTGCCCACCCAGTGCCTCAGTCTATCTAAAAGAATGACATGGTCACTTGTGTCAAAGGCAGCAAGTCCTGCAGCACCAGGATTGAGCACATGCCTGCATCAGCATTTATTAAAAAGTCATTAGTGACTGAGCAGGGCTGTCTCAGTGCTGTGATGCTAACAGAAGCCAGACTGGAGGTTTTTAAGGTGCTATTGTTTTCTCAGCAGTAAGAAGGTGCTTTGAAACATTTTTTCCGATAATCCTCCTGTCACCAGTGGTACAGTGTACAGTTATTGGATTTGAGTTACATTAGTAGAACAATCAAACAGGAGAATAGTCTCCAAAATGTTTACATCTGCCTAGCTCAATATCTGGCAGAAGAGTACAAGGTCTGTATAACGCAGCTTGGATGACATCTCATTTTGGTTAATAAAGCAAAATGCACAGCAGATAATAGACTAGTTGTAATGAAGGGAAAAATGCAAATGGGGCAAACGCAAAAGTAGCTGACTCACAAAAATACTCATGTAAAGTAAAGTTAGCATTCTTAAAAAACAAAGCAAACTCAACTCATTAAAACTCATTTGTGTTACTTGTGACAAGTTACTACCCACCCCTGGTGGCGGGCCCTATTAAGGGGATACGAAGGAGCTGGAATAAACGACAATTCAAATAGGCAACAGTGTCCATGCTGGTGCTATTTGCTGCAAGAAACGAGAACCTCTTGGCAACGGTGGGGGCTTGGCTCTGAAGAAACAGATGTGGTCTTATTTTTTTTGCCGCAATCAAGACAAACAAACAAACTTAATTCAAAAATATTCAACAAAAATGCATCTTCAGTCAGGCATTTATGACTGGGAGTGGGCCAGGAGTACTTCGAAGGAAGAAAAATCATTAAAAGCAATTTGGTTGCATTTGAAATGCTTCCTATAGACAATAACAAGGACACCACCACGATCACTCTCCCTAGGGTGTCCTAATCTGGGGGGCACCATTCAGCAAGCCAACTGTGAACACTAGGATGTAAAAAGGATTCTGTTAAAAACAAGATCTAAATCAAAGTTTTGTTAGAGAGGGATCTTACACTGAGAAGATCCATCTAAAAGAGTCTAGTCTGTTGTGGTGGCAGCCCGGCCGACAGTGAGTGTCCTGTTTATTTTTCCTTTTTTCCTACCATTCTGTTTTCCCCTGTGTTTTGCCTGCCTCTCTGTGCTTCCTCTGCTCCCCCTGCTTGTGTTCTTCCTCTCTCTCCTCGCTCCTGAGCCTAGCTGACAATCCATACCTACACCTCATCAGCAGCCTCCTCTGCCTGCCACATCTGCCAGCAATCAACTCCATCTCCGCCAGTATATCAACCCCGGTTCTCCACACAATCTCTGCTTGACCATTGTTGCTCCTGACCTGGTGTCACTGCATTACTCAAGCTTCTTAGAATCCTGCAGAATATCTGTTTCCCTGTAATTAACCCTGTCTGTCTGCCTTTTCCCCAGGTTCACTCACCTGTTTAATCCTGAGCGTTGCGTTTGGGTCCGCCGTTCTGTCCTGACTCACAACATGGTCTGGGTTAAAACTGAACTGAAGTTGGGATTTTGGCCTGAGTCTTTATCAAATCATTAAAATTGCTGTGTAGGGTATGTCTGTCTTGTTTGACAGACCTATGCAAAATTACTATGGGAATCTTGTGGGGCTGCGCTAGAAAGGTCCGGGTCATAGGTGTTGCTAGACCCTTTTTACTGAGGCACGTACCCCTGTATTCATGTGCTGTGCTCCAATAAAATGGCCAATGTGAGGAACCAAGCTGTCAGGCATGAGAAGTCAGAAAGTAAGTTTCCAAAACATTTTTATTTACAAAACACAACTCATTTACGAAACAAAATTGAAAGTTCTGGCCCCATAAAAGAGGTCAACTAAACAGACCTTAACTAAACAGACCAAAACAAATGAAAGAGTTACCACCATGAGCTGTTGTTTCCACGTGTGAACCCTTGGCGTCGTTTTTGGATGTGTAGGGCTCCACAATTAAGTTAGCAACAACACATCTGCAACATCCGGTCAAGTTAGCAATAATACAGTACTGGTTAACGTTGTCAAAAGGGCCAAAGTTGGTATCGAGTGTTTACAATGTTAATTACAGGATGAAGAGAGACTGTCCTGCACGCAAGACGAGAAAAAACTCAATGAGAGTGACTTTCGTGAACAGCAGTCAGGTAAACTTGTGTTCTCTCCTCTCAGTCTGTTGTCAGCAGATAAAAGTGATGTTAGGGTGCCGCTGCAGTGAATCTCTCTTCTGTCTGTCTTTCTAACCCAGCTGGGCTGCTCATCTCCGTCTGTGTTCTGGTTGCTTGCCAGACTGTGACATTTGATAAACGCCATTAGGCAATAGTGTTTATAAACTGCAGCTGGGAAAAGATAACCCTGTCGCGCGTGAACAAGCGCTCATACGTGCGTGCGTGCGTGCATGAATGAAACTTGTGCAACAGTATGGACCAGTCAGTTCGTGGATGTGATGATTATCTCGTTCAAGGTTTGGTTACAACTCTGGAGTAATGCAAGATAGAAAGCACTGGATTCACATTGACTATTACAATGTTGATTAGCGGGGCAGACTGGGCAATATGGATGCACATCTCCCAGTAAATAATAAACATAAAATATTCAGTTGAGTCTTAGTATAACTAGTATTTTACCTTTGAAAATATATTAAAGGAAACCTGGGGGAGCCAGTGTGAATGGGCCTGATGGAGCTGATAACATTCATATAAAGCAAGTTTTGTTATCTATAATTTACAGGGGCTATGCTTAAGTTGGTTAGTAGAGTAGATGCTGGATCAGCCAGCAGAGACTCCAGCATCAGCCAGTACTAGCACAGTTGATCTACATCTAGCCTCAGCCAGAAGACTACTAGCACAGATCCAGACATCTTTAGCAGGTCACACAGAACTAGGTGAAGGAGACCCTGGTCCAGACTTCCAGTGGAATGGGAGCACTATGATCTTTCTACAAGGGGGAGTCACTGACAGTGCAGAGTGCATGGCTGTTTTCAGATAAAGAAGAGCAAGGTGTGACAGGTGAAGTAAATAGTCAATCATGTAATTAATGCTAATGCACCACTGTTTAAAAATTTAGAATTAACATCAGTCAATATTGGATATGCACACAGGTTTCCAGATGTTGAACAAAACACCATTCTCCAGGTTTGTTAACTTCAGAGATATAAATGTATTACTGGCTAGAGGCAGGTGTCACCTTGTTCCATAAGAGAACATACTGCTTAATAAGGTATTAAAATTCTGCAGCGCAAGCAAGGTCCCCCTGCTCAAGCCAGCGCATGTCCAAGCCTGGCTGAAGTTTGCCAGTGACCATCTGGATGATCCAGAGGAGGAATGGGAGGTCATGTGGTCTGAGACAGAAATAGAGCTTTATGGTTTAAACTCCACTCACTGCGTTTGGAGGAAGAAGGATGAGTACAATCCCAAGAAAACCATCCCAACTGTGAAGCATGGAGGTGGAAACATCATTCTTTGGGGATGCTTTTCTGCAAAGGGGACAGGATGCATAAAATTGGAACTATGTGAAGCACTACAAACTGTAATGAATTGCCTATTGTCTAGTAACTATCTTTAAAATCAACAATTTCACTTTGCAGATAAAGACATTTTCACAGGTCAGACTTGAAGTCCTTGAGAAAAGCGGTGTACCAGATGAAAGGAAGCAACCCTTCTTTCCTCACAAATGGCTTAAAGGACAACAGAGGGGCTCCACAAAGATAAAAAAACATACATGTCAAGTGACTGTATAACATTGCAGTTAACTAGGCCCTATACCCAAGTTCTCTCACGCCATGTTTAATTCATGCATAGATAAGGTTCAATGAATATTAACAGGCAAAAATCAGTACTCTGTTTCAAGCCTAAATTAAATTGTCTAATTCAGTTGTAATGTTGGTTAATAGTGTAGCTGTCCTTGTGAATGATTAACAATTTGTATGGTTGTTGCTAGAATTCCATTGATTGAGCCTGTATAAAAGAAATTTCAGGCTGATATCAATGTTGAGCAAAAATCTTTATTAAAATTTTTTTGTTCAATGAAATGTATAGTAGAAATGTGTTGTATGCTTTGATTTCTGATGGTTTACGTTTGGATCTTTCTGAAGAATTATTGTTTCAAACCACTTAGTTATTTATACAAAATTTAATACATATTTTTGGCCATTTTAATCTGATCTGTGGTCATCTTTGTTCACTTTGGCTAAAATGGTGTCAGCTCTGGATTTGCTCTGTAGTAGCAGTTTTGTTTTTAAGTCAGTCCAACATTTTTTTAACCTTGTGATCTAGAACTGAGAAGACTGTGTCATAACAAACCCACAGACATTACTCCTCCCTTGGATTGTTTACACTCCATCTATGACTGAGTGATTGTCAGTTCTGCATGCATCAGAGCAAAGTCACACTCTATTTGTACATTTTATACCTTTCCTACAGTGCTTAGTTTGTTAGGGGCTTTCCATAAAACAATTCTCCATTTAAAATATAAGCTCCTCCACATAAAGTGACTTTGAAAGTAAATATAGTTTTGCCACACTTTAAGCAATTTGATATACAGTAGGTACATGTATACTTCTACTCAATGTGGTTTCAGAGGTTAATGTTGTACTTTTTACTTCTGTGGAATTTTGATTGCAATGTATTTTCACATTGTTGTATTTGTTTTCTGTCCTGGGATAAGGCTATTAATTACCCGAGAATGTAACATAACAGCGCTACAGCTCTACAACATGTTGATCACTGTTTCACCTGAAAAAGCGTATTTCCCAAAATGTCAAATTATTTGGTTTAGTGGCAGTATAGGTTTACTCAAAACTTGAGTATCAAAGAACAGAACACATGCAACCATCGGTTATTACTTATCCATCCTACACAACAGTGGTGATCTGAAAAATGCAACAAACTACACTGAAACCAGAAATGCATATCTTTAGAGGTTTTTGAGAAGGCCTACTCAGCACTGTCATTCTTTCTGCGGGGTCAGCCAACCACAGACAGTTGAAATGAATTACAAGACATAAAAGAAAGCCAGACAAAATGAATAAAGTATTATGTTATTACTTTTTTGTAAAAATGTTTCTCATGCGTGGGGTAATAGGAGTTTTTGATTATTTATCATTTGTCATTTTACGTATGTGTACGTCTACTCAGCTACATTTCAGAGGTTAATGTTATATTTTTCACTCTTGAGGAATTTTGAGTTCAAGACTTCTACTTGTAATGGAGTATTTTCAAATTGTATTAATTTACTGTGCTTGGATGAGGCTGTTAATCGCCCAAGAATATAACATAACGGAGGCTTGATTTTACCTCTGGCCAGGATAGTTTGTTTTTATCAACTTTATTTTGGAACTTTTAATCAACTGGGGATTTGCAAGTTTAGGCACTAACATTGGTACTTATTTTCACATTTGATGATCTGAACACGATGCCTTATTGTGGTCATGACTTTCACCTGTGTCCATCATGGAGCAAGCACTAGAATATTTTATTCAAAAAAACAAAAATAACATTACCAGTGTAAAATTGCACTCAAAAAAAGGCAAGAAGTAGGTCATGTAAAATGTACTGCTAAGTTAACGTTTCTGCGATGATAATGATAATCAACGCATACATTGGTTACACAACAAATTCCTTTTCTATAGACGAACATTTTCTCCTTTCTCAATAAAGCCTTACTGCTATTAAACAGAACAGTACCAAATCTGAGTCAATGACACAAAAATGAGCAACAACCAGTAAAACGGCTGTAGACACCACAGCAGGTGCAATAAACATTATTTGGGTACAGAAATTAAAACAGTGGCTGCTTCAACAGCAGAATGAAACATCACTAAAGCAGGAAACTCCATAAACTCCACTGCAGCGACAGCCAGCAAACAAATTTTAAAGCAAAAAAGCACGCACCACTATGTTTCTAACTAGAAACGTAGTGGTGCGTTCCACCAACTGGTTGTTTACTCTGTACCATGAGAGGCAAGACAAAATACTCTTCTGTTTGTAATAATATCAGAGGAAGAGGAATACTATATTGAATTCTTGGGCATTTTTAAAAGTAAGTACTCCCCTTAAATTGTTTCTGCTCTTGAGTCTTAGTACTGTTGGAACCCCAATATAGAGGCATTATTTTACTTGCAAATCAGAAGTGAAACATGAGAATCAAAACATGAAACAGATGTGATTGTGAGGTAGTCTCCCAAATTCCTGAAGAGTGTTTGATTAAAAGCATTGTGAATGACAAAAGGCAACACATAATTTTGAACGCATCTTGAGGCTTTTTCAGATTTAAATTTACATAGATTGTCAGACCGATAACTGGCAAGTTGTGGGGATCCTCACTTCACACATTTTCCTTCCCCCTCCCTCATTTCTTTTCGCCCAGTCTCTCTCTCAGACTGAGTTTGTGCTTAAAAGTACCTGAAGAGGGTGAAGTTATTATCTCAGAGCTCCATTAAATTGGTGGCCAAAACAGCTTACTAAACCGTAAATTCACACAATTTTGACTTTATACTGGTCCTAGAGACTGTATTCTGGCTTTAGATGCTCATCACCAAATGCAGAAAATACACAATTTCTTTTTGATTCCATCCAGTAGCACACAGTGTAAGATAAAGGAAAAGAAAGAAATTCTCTTTTACTTACCCAGTGTCTGTCTCTTTTGGAACACTGCTGCCGACACCAATTTTGATGAAGAAAACTTGCACTGATGTCAATCTTCACTTTGATGAATAGAAGAATAACTCGAAGAGCCTCAGTTGTCCTTACTTGAGTATATAAGTTTAGTGAAACACAGGTCTGTTAACAGAGAAGATTTGGGACAGCATGTATGCATGGACACAGTCATACCAGCACTTAACACTACAGGGCAAAGCACCCAGTTCATAGAACAAAGAGGGAGGAACAAACATGGGTTACCATAAACCAACATTAAGAGTGTCTCAAAGATTGTCCTGGTTCTTTACTCTCCGGGAAGTCTGGAAACTCTCTCAAAGTTTCATCTTATCTGTTGCTCCGGCCATCTGGTCCTCCTAACCCAAAACAACCTAATCCAAAGTCCTCTGTGGCACCTTTTGTAAAACCATATTTCAAGCCACATATTAAAAGTTCTTCTTCCCCCATAAATTCCTTCTTTACCCCTTAAAATCTACCACAAAGAGATTCTAAATCTCAATGGGAATATCCCTGGTAAAATAAAGGTACAATTTAAAGTACATACAATTAGGATAACTGAAAAGACAACAGAAGTATCTACTTATCAAGCTTTCATAAGTAATTAAAACAAGGAGTACATTTTATCATGCTTTTTTTAAAAACTGACCATTTTTTATATATGTGGTTGTTTAAGTTATCACCAACTGGAGGTCTTAGTTTATTTTCCTTTTCAACCATCGTAATTTCATTTTTTTTAAACTACTGCATGTCTTGTCTTGATATGAGATGATTAAGAGGAGGTCTGCTTGGGTGCAGTGTAAGGTTTCTCATTGTGTGATGAAACATAGAAATGAGTAAAAGCTTAACAAAATATCTTCCTCCATGTTGCTCTTTTTCTTTCTGGTCTCTCCCCCCTACCAAAGGCAGGACCTCTGCCTTGCACAACATGGAGCATGGCACTGCCGAGCAGGCGAAACTCACATGTAAACATGCGAGCACACTGAGGCGCGTTTTCTCTCTCTTTCTTCACATCTTGTTGTATTGCATTCGCTCCCTCTGTCATACAATCCTTTCTCTTATCTGAAATTAACACAGCCAAATTAAAAATGATCTAAGAAATTGGGAGGATTTCTGGAAAGGTTGAAAACAAACCCTAAGATCAACTTAGGCTCACGTTTTTAAGTCATGCTCGTGGTCATATTATGGTTGTCATATTATGAGTACCCTATCTCTTTTCTCTTAAAAGGGTTGTCTGTGTTAAATAAAAAATAAGTAAAAGTGTCTGCTTGCATGTACAACCATGGGTCTACTTCTGATCAAATTTCCCATCCATCTTTAAGTGTGTGTGTGTGTGTGTGTGTGTCTGTCTGTTTGTGCGTTGGATGTATGCATCTGCATATGTGTGTGTATGTCCCTGTGAACGTGTGTCAATGTATATTTTACCCGGGGTCATAACTCTGCCCTGGACAGTTTTATAAAGTGCGGTGCAGCCAGCGAAGCAGCAGTAAATCAGTTTTATTTGCTGTGTGTTGGGGGTCAGCTCTCTTGACACCCCCTGGACCCTGACACCACAGGAATGGACTGGCTGGATTTTGCTGTTGCAGCTGTGTTGTTGTAGGCTGGTAGTTAAGGGAGACTTATTCTTGTATGGACGCAATTCACCTGATATTTTGTTTAGTTTGGACGAGCACAAAATATTTTTTTTATGCTTCCTCTAATGAGTACTTATTTTACTGTCCAAATAATGTACTTCTCCTTTTAATAATTAAACTATGCTTAGCTTAGCATAATGACTGGAAAAAGGAGGAAACTCCAAACCCATCTCTGTTTGAAGGTTACAATATGTGAATACAAGCACCTCGAACACGTTAATTAATGAGCTTTAGAGGTGTTTGTCCTTGTTTCCAGTCTTTATGCTACGCTAACTGGCTGCCAGCTGTAGCTTTATATTGAAGGGGATGAGAGTGAACAAGCGTATTTCCCAAAATGTCAAATTATTTCTTTAAATTACAGTACGGGTTTACTCAAAACATGAGTATCGAAGAACAGAACAAATGCACACATGGGTTACACTTATACTAACAGACAACAGTGGTGATCTTCAAAATGGAACAAACTAGACTGAAATAGAAGTGAATTTCTGTAGAGGATTTTGACAAGGCTTACTCAGCACTGTCGTTTATCTATTCTTTCTGTGGGGTCAGCCTACCACAAACAGTTAAAATTAATCACTACAAGACATAAACTTTAAAAAAGCCAGACAAAATGAATGAAGTAGATTATGTTATTACTTTTTTGTAAACATGTTTCCCATAATTGGGGGAATAGAAGTTTGTTGCTCAGAAAAGTAAACTATATTGAATTTTGTGAATGAAATGTCCTTGTCAGGTCTAATGGTTTCACTTTGCTGTCAGAGACTCACCCCAAGTCCTAGAGAGAATGATTCATTATTCTCACACACACTGACAGAAACACTACACACACACACACACACACACACACACACACACACACACGCACACACACAATCCTAGAGAGCAGGGCTGTGCTGCGTGGCACGCCGATGATATAAACTCTATGTGGGAATGCAAACAAACTCCCTCTCTTTCTGTCAGCAAACCTTTTCTCAGAAGGTCATTTTCTTGGAACTCATTTCAGGTTCTCCATTTCGAAGTTACCAGATCTAACAAAAAATTTTGAGCAATTCAACACTCTTCTCAAATAAGCAAATCACTGATTAATTGAATTGAGCTATACTATTAAAATACTTAAAGATGAAGTATGCTAAACGTTACATCAGCATACATACTCACAGCATTCCTTGTTTTATTTGTTGAAATTCTCTTTACATCATGACAGCAATCAATAAATCAAATACTCTGACACATTTAAAAAATCCAGTATCTGTGGCTGTCGCAAGACTGTAAGCATGACCAATCATTTAATTCAGTCCCAATGAAATAATTGGCTGGCCTATCTACCTACCTACCTACCTACCTACCTGCTTACCTGCATGCAGTCTGCCCGTGCACTCACTGCGCATGAAAATGTGTTTTGGCTGTGGAGGGAGGCCTGAAGAGAGAGGGTACTTTATCCAGCAGCAAGTTTATGCCATTATTTTGTTTGTCAAAGCTAAACAATGTAAATCTGTTCTATGTGAAGACTTTGAAAGAGAAGAATCAGATGTTGGAGTCATCCAAAAATCTCACTGGAGTTCCAGTCAACTATCTGTTAGTAAACGTGTCACTTATGTGAGTGTGTGAGTTGGTTGACTTCTATGTCAACTTGAGGCTCATCAGCAGCTTCTTCAACTTGAACTTCATCAACCATTGTCAACATTGTCATCAACAATGGCCATGTTATCATCATCATCGCTGGGCTCCTGTTCATTCATACTTCGCCTCAACAAGGCAATGCCGTCATCCTCCCGTTCATTAATGATGATGAATTGCAGGCAGACAATCAAGTCACTCATCTTGTGAAATAGCCTCCATTAAATCAAGCCTCAAGTACTGGGCCTACAAGATCCTTAAGACATACAAACACATGTGAAATGTTAATTTATTGATACATTAATCAACTTATTTAAAATAAATCATTGGATGAATATTGCTTAGATTGGAGTGTGTGGATTCTTTTCACATCCATACATATTGTGTCTTATAATAAGGGACAGGACCCATGTCAGTGTCTTGAGCGAACAAACAATATTTTTAACTGACTTATCTGTTATAACTAACAAAACAAATTTGTGCTCTCGAATGTGTAATTTGTGTTCTCACTGTGTTCTAAGAACCTTAGAATCATTTGTTGCAGTTCATGCCCTCTCTTTCCTGTCTTACTTTGATATATGTTATCTAACAGATAAGGAAGCCGAAGAATTGAAGTTTCATACCAGACAAGCAGAATCATTGCAAGAGTCACTTGCTGTCGGACCCCCTGCTGTTTCTAAAACCATGACAAATGGCTCTCCCTGTATTCCTGATATCTCCAATAACCTGCATCTGCCTACAATAGAAATTCATACATGCATAATCAGCAGGGGGTAGACTGACTCTCTGATTCTGTAGGCTTTGTGAGATAAGATTTATTATACACCAGTTTATAAGTTTGTCCAGCTGCAAAAAAAAGAAGAAGATAAAAAGCTGTATGCTACAGTGCTTTGATTGTTCTCATATTTAATGTGATCCTGAAATGTACTACATATTGTACAGTGATCTAAAAATACCCAATAATGAAAGAACTAACAATAACATGTACTTTACACTTTTCCCTCCTGCTGAGAAAAGAGTATTGGATTAATAAAGAATCATTTTGCGGTGCAGAGAGCAGGTCGGTCTATGATGACATCACACTAAATTGTGTTCGGTATTCACGTTTTCGTATTAATTTAAATGGCCAGGGCAACTTATATCTAATAGTTATTAATACACAAACATACTGTAGGCCTGTGTCAAAGCAGCCATGGCAACTACACAGTCAACAACAGGAACTAATGCATGAGGGAGAGGCAGCGCCTGGACGAGAGAGCAGTTCATCATAGTTTACAACAATGCAGCGCAGTGAGGATACAGACATTTCACAGAGGAAACGACTGGACACTTTTAACAGAGACTCCAGTCTGCAGTGTAGTTCATACACTTCACTGATGAACTACAGAACTGTAGAGTAACATTAGGCTTCATGATCAAAGAAAATTTTTATATCAGATCCTCACTTCTGTCTATATTCTCTCGCTCATCCCCATTAGCTTTCTCTCTCCCTCTCTCTTTTATCAATTGATGGTTTTCATAATGCCTGTTTTTAGGGGTGCCGAGGGGGTCACACCCCCACTTCCTGTGTCCATGTCGCTTGAGTTCTTGCACGTGAGTTGCACGCCCTATGAAGGGCAGGGCCTGTTTCAATTGAAACAGGTGAAACATAGCTAAGGCCGCTGATGTAAAGTATATATTATATAAAATATAAAGAAACATAAGTTATTCCTGTAGCACCCAGTTTCCTTTATGTTTTATGCACATTTGCCATGGGACAGCACAGAAAGTCACACATAAGTAGTGATCAACTGGACAAAAGTTTCAAGTGTTAGTCTCATCCCTCAAGCAGCCCTGGCTAAGAACGCTTTTAACCCTTTTAAATCAAAATTGGTCGAGTTTACCACATGCAAACAGTGATTCAAACTATGCCCACACACCTCTGCACATGTGCTTTGGTGTTTAGAATAAGATGCATTGATATTCAGCAGGACCTGGAAAAATCCCACTTCTCACATTCTCTGTCAGAATCTGTGGGCCATTTCCTCTCTCTTTCTCTTTGTGTGTATTTGCATGCACCTGTTTTATGTTTCATAGCTATCAACTCTGGAGGTCTTTTCAAAGCAGGTTGCAGAGTCCAATAGTCAACAGATGCCTTCTCACAGGGTCAAGATTCGCCTACAGGTTGCTTGTAAGAGAGACTCCAGCCTTTTCATGTGTGGATCTGACCCTAATTTAACTTTTCACCATAATAAGCTAAAAAATTAACAACATTAAACTTAAAACACAAGACTTATTACACACCAACACGAGTACAAATACAGCACAGCTAATTTGTTTGTTTGATATTGGTTTTGTGCGTAATTAGGATGGATGTATATATTTTGGTAATCATGAGTGTAAGTGAGTGAGTTGTACTTTCACCTGCTGGAGGTTCCCTAAATAGAGTAGACACAGCACTTCTCACACATTTAACTAATCAGTTTGTAAAGCCCCATGTGTGCATGTGTGTGTGTGTGTGTGTGTGTGTGTGTGTGTGTGTGTGGGGGCACAGGTGTAGGTGTGTGTGTGTGTGTGTGTGGGTGGTATGACCTCAAGTTGCCAATTCTTGGACCCAAATGACATGCAGAAGCCCTCAATCAGACCTCTCACAGAGGACGGGAAACCATTTCACCTCAAATGGCCTAATGTCAAGAGTGGTTTTAACGCGCGTGAGAGAGAAAAGGTGTGTATGGATATAATTAAAACTAGGTTAACTCACATTTGGATTCAGAAACTCTACCCTCTAGATTTGTGGTATTGTATGGTGTTTGTCAACAGTTCCTTCTATGTTATTACAGCTGTGCTTACTATATTGTCCTTTATTATCTGTTTATACACCAGCATCCACTTATGGGTGTTCAACAGGAGGAGTTACAGTTATTGACAAATACACTGATAACCTCTTACTGTATATCTGCTTATAACTGCATCATAGTGTGCTTCTAAAATACTTTATTTCTGAATGGTGAACTAGGATCACACAGCACATTGATTCTTGTAAAACAAACAAAAGTATTAATGCACAACATTAATCCACAACACATGGGACTCTACGAGTAAGAGGTACAGTTTTTTTCTGGCTTGTTTAGCCTCCAAAATAAAAGAGCAAAAGATTAAGCTGGAAACTACTGAATCAAGCATTATCTTTAAGTAATCAAAACAACATCTAAGAGCCCAGACTGCTGTTTGTTGTCATGGTATGCAACATTTAAAATGTTTTATGTTGCTCTAAACTGCACTGTTCTCTGTTCTCTTTCCAAAAGTGACATTTAACAATAACAGACAAAATCACAGTATCCAAAAACAAAAACCAACCAATATGGAACATTTTTTGTTACCATTTCTGCATAATATGTCATGTTTTGTAAGGTTATGATATCAGTCATGATATCAGAGTTCTCACGTTTTTGATTTTTTTTTCTTCAAAACAATACATTATTGTTATAATTTGCAACATGTGACTTTATTTCCAAAATCTTGACAAACTTGACATTTTGTAGTCTAACAAAAACTTGTGTGGTCAAAACCCTTCCATGATCTGAGAAAACTGTTCAGCATACCTGCAGACTTGGTGGGCTGGCAGAAGTTTCCACAAGTGCTGTGAGTGTGGAAAGACATCACCTGATTCTACATAGAAGAAAATAATGCTCACAAACAACCTGCTGCTATAAAGTAGCTAAAGGGAAAGTTAGTGTTTGCTTCAGCTTGAGCTATTAACCTCAAAGTTGACCAATGGTATACCTAGCCAAATTCCCTGGCTGTTTAAAGTGTAATTGAATTTCCACAAGAAAGACCCAGAAATCACCAAAATCCAGGAGCACATATAGTGTGGCCATATATCAAGTAATGTAAAGAAAACAGTGCACACATGTGAAAGAGCATGTGATTTAATAAAAAGCACAATAAAAGAATTTACTAGATTACACTGTTTATAAACTGGAAGGAGTATAATAATAGTAAGATTGAAATGGGGAGTTTGTTCCATTGTTCCACTACAGGTATACTGTTATCATTCATGATATCTATGATGAAGAGAATGGTGGTATCTGAACTGAAAGGATTTATATCTGGGTGAGTGCTAAAATCCAGGAGAATTCAGGAAGGGTGTCAAAACAGCTTAGAGTCGTTATGGCAGCACTTCCTGGTTAATGGTGTATAAAGAGCCTTTGATTGCCTTTCAGAGCCTTAAGCCACCATCACTGCAAAGCACAAAGTAGAAAAATGTGTTGAGGCCAGCAAAGGACTTGCTAATTATCAAAACTACCCTTTTTAGTATAGTGGTTATCTGCAAAATGAGTTTAAAATAGCTTCCTTAGACTGTCCAAACACATTCAATGTGAATGAATTAAACTCTAACAATCTCTCAAGACCATGCAAGCCTGTCTGAGTGTTTTTTGATCTTTCCTTAATTTTCATTTTCAGCATCACAGTTTACTGGTAAAGATTTGAGTCACCATTTGATTTACGTTACAGATAAAACACAACTAGCAGCTGCTACCATGCTGCTCTTTTCTCGACAAAAAAGAGAAACTATTTCTGAACATTCCCATAACCTTTCATCAGGTATACGGTATGTGATACCATCTGTGGCGCATAAGTGGCCTTCATTAAAGGGCAGGTTCCTTTATTCTGCCTGCTTATAAAAGATTCATCTATATAAAAGCAATAAAAAGAATTGAACTCTCACGTAAATATGAACTCAGTCCACTACACACAGTACTCTCAGACATTGGATGATGTCCCTAATAAGTTCAAAACACTCCGGCAAATATCACAAATATCAAATGTAGGCTGAATTACAAATAACTGTATGAAATATACCATATCGAAGGAAAAGCTTTAGAAGTGTTCATTATCAGTAAATCTTAACAACAGTGTTGGAAGTTAGAGTTTTCATGCTTGAGTTGTGTTTCCGTAAGAGCATTAATGTCTTATCAGGTTTCTTATCATCCACTGCTGGTATGCATAGCTGGAACACTATATTCACACTTAAGTTAACCTCTTACCAGACATGGACACATTTGCACTTCAAGCTCAGTAATTCAGGGTGGAAAAAGTGAGTTAGAAAAAACCTCCGGCTCCAATATGTATTTTTATTAGTAAATATGATGTACTTTGCCCAGGGCTAGTCTCTTTCATTTCAGCCTGCTGCCAAATGCCAGAGCCCAGGGTAAATTAATACAAACCATGAAGCCATGTGCCATTAAACTGGACTCAAAATCCTGGCAGAGCACCAGACGCCCATTATTATTTATTAATTTATTTTTAATTCTGCAAATGCTTTGCAGATGTTTCACATACCTCGTGTTTTTTGGGAGACGACGTGAAAGAATAGTAGTAGTGCCTAACATGTGATGAATGTTTTTTTTTCCTATCACTTACTTACAGCAGAGAAAAATGCTGCAGCTTTTAAAGTGTAGTCTGTTTTAGTTTATTTTCAGGTGCACGTCTATCTGGAATTCCCTTGAACCATCTGTGGTTGTGTGAGATAGAATTTGTACTGATCTAAGTAAGAAACCACGAATCATTCTGGTTTTTGTTTTTCCTCCATTACTTTATATTTTGGACATGGAAGTTGACATTTGGATAAAAAAAAAGTTCATTAATATGTAGCTATAAGGAAGCTGTTGTGTTACAGTCCTGGTTTTAAAACCAGCTTTTAACCCTGTGCAGTTAGGATTAGAAAAACATGCCAAAGCGGCATAACACATTGTCTGATGTGACTAAATGTTTTGTCACCACTTTGTTCTACAGGTCTGAAAACCCTCTTTCGTCTGAAAAGGTTGGACTGGGTCATTAAATCCATCAGGGAGTGCATGTATGTGCTTACATATGAGAACAAAAATACATTAAAGTCACATACTGCCTACACAAACACAGAGAACTCCAGTCAAAGTACAGTACAATAATAATGAGTAACTTTTACCACATTAATACTGTAAAACACCAATCAGACCGCAACAGTCCAAACCAGAGCTGTTTATAGAGATCTTACTGTTTTTCCTAAACCAAAGCAGAAGACCGCTTTTGTATTGGAGGCTGTTTGAAGTCCTTAATCAGTTTTTAATGGTACAGAGTGAGGTGGATATTAACTACTACATGTGTGGTTTTATGGTTACTTGCCATTGCAGTAGTTTGTGTGCTATATTAAGCCATGCCAGATGCACTCAACCTACAGCCTTGTATTCAGATAGCTGGCTAATTATAGTAATAAACAGGTGCTCTGCAAAATATTTTCTCACTTCTAAAGAAGAATCTGACATTAAGTCCTTTCAAATTGCTGCAACTGTTGGCCTGTTGACTTGGAAGAAGAATCAGAAGACTCTCTCTGTTGCCGTCAGAGAGGTCGGTGAGAGTTTGTGGATGTATTTTTGTGTTTTACTTTGTACATACATACGTATGATTGGAAGGGCAGCGATGACTGAAGTTATGGGAAACATTATATATATTTCTAATGTGGTAAATGTGGTTTTTGTTCTGCATGTATATGTGGATGCGTGTCCACTTTTTGGCAGTGACTAAGTCAGTCTTACTGGAACTAGGCAGCCTCAGTGGTTAGCGGCTGACTTGCATGCAACAACAGAGAATGAGAAAGTAATTTCAACAGGGATAATAACATAACAAAGCTAAGAACCTAAAGCCATGGTCGCAGCTTTGTAAGGCTGTACATAGGCTCAGCGGTGCTTTGAGCTACATGCTAACGTCAACATGCAAACATAGTATGTTAGCTTGCTAACATGTGCTAATTGGCAATAAACACAAAGTACAGAGTGGATGATGGCAATGTCATTAGTTTGCAGGCATTTTTCCACAAGCCAAATTACTGGAGGAATTAAAATACTGGTCTGATGATGGTGCTGGATGAACAGGTACCATGTTTTCTGCAGTCTATAGTTGTGGAGACTTCTTTACTAAAAACCAAAACTGACAACTTCATGGTGGGACTAGAGGAAAGTCAGGTGATCACCAAAGTCATTAGGATGCGTCCTCTTGGGACCATAAATGTCTGTACAAAAATTCACACCAATTCAACCAATAGTTGTTGAGACATTTCAGTCTGTACCAAAGTGGTGGACTACTTGACGCCTGACATTGTCATCCATATTCAATACAATTCAATTCAATTTTATTTATATAGCGCCAAATCACAACAACAGTTATCTCACAGCGCTTTTCATAAAAGAGCAGGTCTAGACCATACTCTGTGATGTTATTTACAGAAGCCCAACAATTCCCACCAAGAGCGAGCACTAGGCGACAGAGGCAAGGAAAAACTTCCTTTTAAGAGGTAGAAACCTCGAGCAGAACCATGGCTCAGGGTGGGCGGCCATCTGCCTCTACTGGTTGGGGGTGAAGGAGGGAGAGAGAGAGAGAGAGAGAGAGAGAGAGTGCGAGAGAGAGAGAGAGAGAGAAGGCAAGAGAGGAACAGAGAGAAAGAGAGAGAGGGATGGAAGGAGAGAGAGGGGAGGGAGGCAGCCTACACAATACACACACAGAGGTACAGACAGTAAAGGTGATGTTGCTATAGACTAAATGAAAAATGGTACAGATATTTAAAGTAGTGTTAATGATAATAATCGTAATGTTAATGATTATAATAACAATAATAACAATAGGACTAGTAACAATAGTTGTTGTAGCAGAGGGTGTTGAGCAGGAACACGGGGGCAGCAGGTGACCCGCAACCACAGATCCAGACTCCACAGCTCCAGAGCCAGAAACACCTACAGGAAGTGATAGGAGGAGAGAGGAGAGGGACGAGAAAGCACAAGACTACCGGAAAGGGGAGAAGCTGAGTTAGTAACATGCAATAATGGGATGAGGTTGCATACAGAGGGAGAGAAAGTAGAGGAGAGAGGAGCTCAGTGCATCATGGGAAATCCCCCGGCAGTCTAGGCCTATAGCAGCATAACTAAGGGATGATTCAGGACTCACCTGAGCCAGCCCTAACTATAAGCTTTATCAAAGAGGAAAGTCTTAAGCCTACTCTTAAATGTGGAGATGGTGTCTGCCTCCTGAACCCAAACTGGAACCTGGTTCCACAGGAGAGGAAATGGAAGGTTAGATATAGGTCTATAGTTGGCTAAAACATCTGGATCAAGTTTGGGCTTTTTCAGAAGAGGTTTAATTACAGCTACTTTAAAGTACTGTGGTACATAGCCTGTTGGTAAAGATGGATTGATCATATCTAGTATAGAATTGCTGACTAAGGGTAAAACTTCTTTAAGCAACCTAGTCGGGATGGGGTCTAAGAGGCAGGTTGATGGTTTAGATTAAGAAATTATTGAAGTTAGTTGGTAAAGATTGAGGGAAGCAAAGCAGTCTAAACACATATCTGGTTTTACAGCTGTTTCTAAGGTTCCTGAGTTTAGAGATAAGTCGGTGCCAGTTGAGGGCAGGTCTTGGTGAATTTTGTTTCTTATAGTTAGAATTTTATCATTAAAGAAGCTCATGAAGTCGTAACTACTGAGAGCTATGGGAATACTTGGCTCAATAGAGCTGTGACTCTCTGTCAGCCTGGCTACAGTGCTGAAAAGAAACCTGGGGTTGAGTAGTACACTGCTCTGGCATTACGGAGGACCTTCCTATAAGTTTTAAGACTATCTTGCCAAATCAAACGAGAATTTTCCAGTTTGGTGGAACGCCAATTCCTCTCAAGTTTCCGCGATATTTGCTTTAATTTGCGAGTTTCAGTATTATACCATGGAGCTAACCATCTTGGTTTTATTATTTTCTCTTTTAGAGGGGCTACAGAGTCGAGTGTCATTCGCAGCGAGCCTGCACCACTATCAACAAGATGATCGATTTGTGAGGGACTGAAATTAGCATAGGAGTCCTCCGTTACTTTGTGACTTGATAATGAATTTAGAGCTGATGGAATCGCATCCTTAAATTTAGCTACAGCACTATGAGACAGACATCTTGTATAGAAATTTTTGCCCAATGGCGTGTAGTTTAGCAATATAAACTCAAAAGTTATCAAACAGTGGTCGGATAAAGAGGGATTCTGTGGGAACACTATTAAATGTTCAATTTCAATACCATATACCAAAACAAGGTCGAGGGTGTGGTTAAAACTGTGAGTCGGTTCATGAACACTTTGAGAGAAGCCGATGGAATCTAACAGAGAGATAAACGCAGTACTGAAGCTGTCATTCTCAACGTCCACATGAATATTAAAATCCCCTACAATAATAACTTTGTCCGTTTTACGGACTAAAGTTGACAAAAACTCTGCAAATTCAGATAAGAATTTAGAGTACGGACCAGGTGCTCGGTACACTATAATGAAAAGAACTGGTTGCAGTGATTTCCAACTTGGGTGTGAAAGACTAAGAACAAGGCTTTCAAATGAGTTATAATTTAATTTAGGTTTAGAGCTGATTAGTAGGCTAGAGTCGAAGATAGCTGCAACTCCATCTCCTCGGCCTGTGCCTCGAGGAGGTGGCTGCCTAGTTCCAGGTCCATAGAGTCATTCCAAAATCCAAAGTTTAAATTGGATTGGAAAGACGGCTAGTTAGCCAAGTCAGCCTTTCAGCCTTGCTTATCTACCTGCCTGTTGTGTTGTATCACCTGCTCAACATTTTCTCTTTGTCTATGACCTCTGTCTTTTTGACTTCCTTTCTTTTTCTGTAATGTAACTAGTTAAATTCATCTGTCTATGGCCAGCTGGCTGGACTTTAAAGGCGTCGAGGTGGAGACCCCTGTTGCATGTAAAAGGAGACCTTGTCTGCAAGGTGCAGTGCTTTACAGGGGTCTAATCCAGCAGTAAAGATATATAAGAGAGCGTTCCTTTATATCGGCCTACTCTTTCCTTCACACTGGTTTGATCTAGCCTCCAGTGCCATAAGGTTTAACATATTTTTCCATGATTTAATTGTGATTTTTTTGCCTCCAGTTTTTACACTGAGGGTCATGGGGTTTGTTAAAAATTAGCAGCTGTTCCATCTCATTTCTACCTCTGTAAGTACTTAACCACGGCTCACAGCTCTTTTCTCCCCACATAAATATATATAAATAAAAAGAAAAAAAAAAATATATATATATGGTACTGGGTTTAAAAATGAATTCACTGTTCAAAATCAACTCATTTTGTTTATTTAGATATGAACCCTTTTGTTCTCAAAAAAAGATTATAGCTGTTTTAATCCATCATTTCCAGTTTAATAATTTAGCAGATTTCCCTCAACATCTGCAAAATATATGGCCGTACTTCTGTACATGGGATCAGATCACGCTAGACCTAAAACAGTGGACGTTTCAGATATGAAGTGAGGTGCTGACTTCTACAAATGAGCAAATGTCACGATGTAGTCTCCCACAGCACACTTTCATCTGAGTCCGGTTGCTGTGGCCTGTCCTGTGTTTATATGTGCTGAGCTTTCAGGGTGGTTGCAGCGGCTTTGAGCTTGTTCTGTTGTTTTCCCTCTCCACTGGCATGGCCGCGGCCACGTTTGATGGTTGATTGAACACAAAAACACTTCTCTGCATTCTGCGAGGCAGCCGTGAAACTGTCAGCCTCGCTTCTGTCTGTGCATTCGAGTCGAGGCTGACAGTGGTGGACAGACGGATGATCTTCTAGACCTCAACACTTAACAATCCCATGTTGACAACTAGCAGAGAAGTGCTGAGTAGCAATTGGACGCGTTTGGGGAAATGGGAGTCAGGGTTCCTCACATTCAACCCTCCCTCTCTCGCTCTCTTCAGGTCATCAGTCACACCCAGGTTAATGAGAGTTTACCAAGGCTGGTGTGCTTATTTACTCTCTCCAAACAGAGCTCTTAATTGAAAGCAGCCGGTAGGTGATTCTACCATTTATAGATGTGAACGTAATGTTAATACTGAACATTATGCTTCTTCTTTTTGTGTGAAATCATCTGACAATCTTGAGGAAAAACATAGGTTTGTCTAAAATGATTTGTGTAAATTAAGTCAGATTGTTTTAAGTTATGACAGGAGGGCGTAAGAAAGTTAGAAATGCTTCTTTGCATACTGGAGATCAACAGAAATGAATTTTTAATAAATCCATTTAGGCTGCTGTAGGATTTTTGCAGACATGTTTTAATGCTTTATTTACATTCGCATCTTAAAGATGGTTAATTGTTTTGTATCTCTAGAATATGGATTTTAATATTATTATTTCTTATTGTTATAATCTGTAGTCTGATTATTTCATTTTAAATGAATAAAAAAACAAATAGGCTTAATTTCTGTAGATTACAGTTATTCTTGTCACTCTCACCTTGCCTGTCAATCTTTATTGTAGACTTTGATATAACACGTGCCAAAAAATCACCTTTGATTTTGACGGTTTAACTCTAACCAGACTGAGCTTTGATTATCTCCCAAGCCAGACTAAACTCTGCTTTGCAGCCAGCTGTTGGGGAAATATCCAGACACCCTAGAGATGACCTCACAATTATGAAAATGAAGTATTAATAGTTTGAAATTGCACCCAAATGGCTATCATGTTGGCACACAAGAAAAACCTGTTTGTTTTTTCTTTCCATTGAAATCATTAGCAGAGTTTGGAAAATGTTCTTGGATGAGGTTCAGAGGTATTCTGGACATTTGCAGTGTGTTAAAACGGGGAATGTGTGTGTGCATGTAAACCTGTCCGTATTTTCTCAGTATCTAACATCTCAACCGTAAAGCTCAATCTGACAAATATCTGGCAAATATGCTGTTGCCAAGTTAGTGTCAAATTTAGGTGATTTGTGTGTGTGTGTGTGTGCTTAAAGGCTAATGAAAACATATAATTGAGATGAGGAGGAGATGTGTATTCAACTTGTTCAGCTTAATTACAGAAATTGACCCATCAATAAAAATGTATTTCCAAAGCAGAAAGAAACCCTGAATGGGCAGGGGAGCAGACCTTCATAATATAATAGTAGCAGTTAGAGAAAAACTTTCTTAAATATTGCGTGCCTTTTCATTTTTTTTTGGCAAGAATGCACTCTCTTTTGGCTGAGAGGGAGGTATTTGATAACATATCACTGATTTAAGTTCAGACCTGCTTTGTTTCGTTATTCTTATAATAGAATATGTGAGATGCACTCTGCAGCATGACCAAGAAGTCTTAGTCATGCTGAATCAATCTGAATTTTTATTCATCTGAAATGTATCTAAACAAAGGTCACAAGTGCACCTTTTTTGGATTAGATAATCAGTGTGGTTCTCTTTTGTACACGAGGGTCAAGGTACCGAGGACTGTGTGGTTCATGAGTGGAATGAACACATCAGTCCAGGTAGTTCGATAACAGAATCTGCCCATGTTTTTGTTGTAAGCAAGTATTTGAGTGGTCCTTTACTAGTCTGGGCCCTGTGCGGCTCCTGTGTGGACCCCCAGCTTAGCCTCATGAGGAGTCAGGTTAAGATGGATGAGACCCTGAAAACAAGACAATTTCCTGGTCTAATCCCAGGTGGAGGCAAAGAATGGTGAAACTGGAGGAGATCCCGCAGTGTGCCTGTGTTTACTAGTTTCTTTATGTGTGGCATAAGAGGCCTTTGCTTATAGTTTTTAGTGTTTCATAGTATTAATGCAGGTCCCTTACAAACCAGTGATTGTATTCTTGCACATTTTAATGAAAACTGTTTAAAGGACTAGCTTGACATTTTGGAAAATAGACTTTTTGCCTTATTGATGAGATTTAGATGAAGATGAAAATCTATACCACTCTCTCATATGTTGGTTTAAATGTGAAGCTACAGACAGGAAATTGTTAGTTTAGCTCAGTATAAAAACTCAGAGCAGGGGGAAGGGCCAGCTAGTCTAGCTTTATGTAAATGTTAAAGAAATTCCACCAGAAGTACATCTCTAAAGCTCACTAATTAACATGTCCAATGCTCTGTTTAATCTGTACAAAAGTTTGAAGATTTAATTTAAGGGGGGTTACACGCTGTACTATTTCTTGGCTGGGTGCTGTGACTATTTTTTAAGCAGACAATCCTAAACACAATCAAGTTTTTGGTCAGAAAGTAAGTCACAAAACTCTCAGCAGCTTAACTGTTTTGGTGCCATTTAGGAGAAATTCTAGTGCTTACCCTAAAGGTAAAGTTACTTACCCTTAAGTTTAAAGTCAGTAAAACGTTGTTGATTTATACAAAATGATATGTTCACAATAGCTAATAGGAAAGTCAACTTTGCAGGCAACACTAGATGTTTGGTCATTGTTACTGTAGTTTGAACACGCTTTGCAACTTTACAAGATTAATGGTGTATCCAGTGTGTATTAGTATTCTTACCTTCTTTGAATTTTGTTCTTCTTTTCAAAAAAACAAACCCAAACGGCACAGAGGCTACATAATATGAGGTTACTATAGATATTTTATGGCCCATTTCCTCTACTTTATCACTCTCTTTTTCACTTATTACTCCAGTGCTCATGAGGAACTTGTTGCATCTTGACTGGGAAAGGCAGCATTACCTTCTTTTCGATGGGAGCTACCTCCAGCATGACTGGCCAGAGAGATAGAGAGATTGAGTTTCCAAGCCACATATTAATTTAATCATGCAGCATTGTTAACAGATGTCACTGCAGGGTGCCTAGCCCATTGATCCTTCATCAGCATGTGTTACTGCAATCAATACCCTCATTAGCAAGCTGTCAGGGCCAAGAAAATGCTTAGAGAGAAGGCCTTTTTCATGTTCGATTACACTGAGCCGCTGTCCAACTTTGGTGCTGGCTGAGCTTTCAGTGAGCTCTGGGAGTGTTTTACGTCACACGAGGGATTTCAGAATGAAACATGATTTTAGATTTGTTGGAGCATCTGAGAAAAAGGATGATGTCCACGCCCATGCTGTGGGCTGATTGTAATGGAGTCTCTGGTGATTCCTGGGATCTAGGAATGTCCCAGACTGATGCATTCACACATACACACACACACACACACACACACACACACACACACACACACACACACACACACACACACACATATCTGAACTGCCTCTTGCGTGCACAGTACACACATAGAAACATGCATACCATAGTTCATTCATAGGCGGTTGGTGGAGATGCAGACACTAGCAGGTTGTGGAATATATTTACATACATGTACACATCCAAACATAGCAGAAATACTTTACTTACAATGTTTTTTTGGAAAATGGGCTTTCCACATGTAGTTTAATTGATTAATTGCTACAAGTCTTCCTGATAATTACACATATCACCCTATAAGCCTGTACACCTGGCACTCAGTATCTCTGTTTCTTATCTCACTCTGATCAGTTCAATCCTTTTATCTCAGTAAAAAAAAATATTGAATGCCTTCATGTTTTGCACTTGATGAAGGCTTCTGCTGTGTTTTACTGTGTCAATATCAATCTGATTGGTTGTCTGGAGCAGATGTGTGAGTTGGCTGGCATGGTCCTTTCCTGATGTTTGACTTCACATGAGCATTCTGTGATTCTGGTAATTGTGTATTTAGTTTAACGCAATGCTACAGCAAAACCAGACAGATTTGTATTACCACAGACAAAACGAGAGTGTCACAAACACCTGTATCCTCATGTGTCTAGACATGTAAGGATTGTTGGTGCATGTACATGCCCTCTTACCTCCTGACAGACATTATCAGATTTGTGCATCTGCAGGCAGCCCTCTCTGCCCTTATGTATTTGAATTTCACTATTACTTAATAGCTGCTAATAAACAAATTGTGCCACTTAACTTGGGTAATACGTTAGATCCTGACACACGGTTGAGTAACCATCTTGACTTTCTCTCCCTCTCCTCTTCCAGTTATGGAAAAAAAAATACTTGGCGCTCGTCCACAGACAACACTAAGTCTCATTATCTTCTGCGTGCTCGCTAAGACTGTTTTGAAACGGGGAAAGCTCAGCAAGGCCTCTTTTGCTGACCAGGTATTAGGTATTGAATAACTGACTAGCATTGTAATGAAATATGGATAATGTGTTGCTAATGAAACATAGATACCGCTTCGGTTCAGTGAGGCTGCAGGCCCAATCCCCACCGCATTTAGAGGTTTTGTAACAGACTTCTCAACAATTGCATAGATTTAATCCTGATCATTTGTCAGCATGTGATGCAAATGTTAAATGTTAGAAACAGATGTAACTTGTATGTGCCTTGCATTTGACAACATGTTTCTGGGCGTCCAGAAGTTCCAGATGATAGAAAGTTATACTGATAAATTGCAATGATATGATGATGGATTATATGGTAATTTAATACACCTGAAGAGGTCCAGTGGATTTAGGAGAGAGGGTAACATATGCATGTTTTCTGCTTGCACCAGTGAACATGCATGAACAAGCGCGCCTGCACAGACACACGCACAGTCGCATACAAAAATACTCCGTCCAGCTCTCACACATGTCTAAGGAAAACAAATGATTCTCCCTGTACTCCCCTTCCACACTCACACACATATGTTCACACACACATTCACACTCCTCTGTGAGGTATCATTCCTGTGTGTGTGTCTCCAGAGGGAAACTGTATCAGACAACAGAGTTCACATGACCTGGGGAGTCAGCCTTCCTTAATCCTACTGTCAACCCTAATTGGGCAGTAGGGGATTGATCTAGTATGCCCTCTGCGCGCGTGCGCGTGTGTGTGTATGTATGCCCTACATGGCCTCATAGCTGAAGTTCATTCACAGATGGACTCTGGACTCCACAGTTTACAAAAGCTAGACATGAGTAAAAGAAAGACAAAGAGGTGCCCTTTTTTCATATATATAACACAAGGCAGACTAGAATCAAACAAACACTGTCCCTCACAGGAAGAGAGACGTGTATCATGGAAGATAATTATTCATAATTACTTCCTTTCTACAGGTCAGCAGATTAGTGTCAGACAAGTTCTTCATAATCTCTTTCTCAAAGTTTATTTTCTATGTGTTTGACTAATGGTTACCACCATCATACAACACATGCTATCTAAAATCTTCACTTCACCAGTAGAGGGCAATACTGCTAAAACTACTGAACAATGTCCAACTCCCTCTCAAACACACAAATCACACCCATTCTCTATTTCAGGATAGTTGAAAACATACCTTTCAGAGGAGACATGACACATGACCCATCATTGCATTCAAGGCCAAAGGAATTCATAATTCCAGCTAAGATCATCCCCATCCCCTGAAACCTCATTCATCTGTGTGCTTTTAATTTTGTGAAGGAAGTGGATGTGTCTCAGCCTGAATTATGCATTTTTAGTGCTAGGGGTGAGCAGCTTAAAGCAAGTGTGTGCAAGATGCAAAAAAGAGAAAAGGATGAAAAAGTGACCAGCTGGGTGAAACTAACTAACACTGCAAATCGCCAAAGACATCCATCAAAACCAGCAAACACCAAAACATATGTTTCTGCTGCTATTCTTTCTCCTCTTTCACCATTTGGAAGGTTTTATTCTGTGGATTCTTTTTCACAATTTGGCTGGGGGACAACAACTTTGGTCACACAATAAACTTCAGTGCTTACATCTAATACATCTCTCAACCTTGTTTTTACACTGGGACTCAACTTACTCTCCTTGGAAGTTAAGGACTTGCCTGTATCTGATCACAAACTTATTATGTTCTTCTGTGAAATGCTGACAGCTAACACTGTCAAAACCCAGCCAAAGTACACATGAATTTTAAATCAGCACAGTGCAGCAAAATTCTGTACGCAGTTTAACTCATCTAACAATACGTTCCCAATTGACTGTGATACAAATAACCTAGTTTATCTAATTCTTCATTCACGTCTACCTTAGATTTTATAGCCCCCCTGAAAGCTACACCTAACACAAAATCTGCTCAGCAGCCTTGGCTAAATGACACTATTAGAAATTGTAAACGGCAATGTAGAAAAGCTGAGCGCAGATGGAAATCTGGTCTCCAAATACACTTCATAGCTATGAAAGAGCTTTTAATTTGCTATAATACAATGGTAAAAGACGCTAGAACACACCATTTCTCTACCTTATTATCACTACCAACAAGCACAATTCCAGATTCCTCTTTAACACTGTTGATCTCTTAGTAAATCCTACTCCTCCCTCTGCTTTGGCTGACAGCGACATAGATTGTGAAAAGTTCCTTTCTCACTTTATGACAAAGGTGGAAAAAATAAGATCTAGCATTAGCCCTCACCCTTGCCTTTCTAGATGTGGACCACCCAGCTCAGGATCATTGGAGCTACTTCTCCCCAACTAATTTATTGGATCTCACTGAGACTCTGTCAAAGATGAGGCCACCCACCTGCCCCTTGGATATTATCCCTAAAAGTTTTTTATTCGAAATCATGAACAGTCTAGGTTCCTATTTGCTCTTAATCATAAATAGCTCACTGTCAACTGGTCGTGTTCCAGATTATTTTAAATGTGCTTGTGTTTAAACCAGTCCTAAAACAATCCGGCCTTGATCCCACCAACCTTGACCACTATCGCCCTATCTCTAAACTTTCCTTTATTTCCAAGGTTCTGCAAAAGATTGTTTCTAAGCAGCTCCTTGAAGTTATGAAGAACAATGACATTGTTAAGGGATTGCGTGGAAGGAGGTTTATTGAGGGAAAAAGGGTGAGAGGGACTGGAGTGGAGGGAGAGGAGGACGTCGGGGAAGCACAGGCACGGGGAACCAAGGAGACAGGGGGCCAGGGAGCCGGGGAACACAGGGGCCGAGGAAGCGAGGAGAGGCAGGGGAACAGGCAGGACGCCGTGAGGTCCGAGGAGGAGTGGGCCAGTGGATGAGCCCAGCCGAACGGAGGATGAGGGTGAGTGTACCTGGGAGAGAACCAGACAGTGACAAGGCACAGGGTAAACGTGAAAAAACAAGAAACATGAAAGCCTGAACGTGGGGATGGCACCGGGTATGGAGCAACGACGATCAAACGAGGATGGTGTGGAGAACCGGGGTTGAAATACAGGCGGTCATGAGGTGATTATTGGCAGGTATGGCAGGCTGACGAGGTGGCTGATGGGATGCAGGTGCAGGTAGTTGGCTGGGCTCAGGAGCAGAGGGAGAGAGAGCACACAGGGGAGAAAACACAGGGAGGCAGGCAGAAAACAGAAAACAATAGAAAACCAAGGAAAAAAGCAGAAAAACTGATAAAAAGGAGAAAAAACCAGGACACTCACCGTCAGCCGGGCTGCCACCACAACAGACATTTTTGAAAGATTCCAATCTGGTTTCCGCCCTCACCACAGTACAGAGACTACTCTCTTAAAAGTTACTAACAACCTGCTATTGAAAGCGGACGCTGACATGTTTTCAATTCTGGTGCTGTTAGACTTGTCCGCGGTGTTTGACACAATAGACCATGGCATCTTGCTAGATAGTCGTTGGGTGGGCATCTCTGGCACGGTATTGAACTGGTTTGCCTCGTATTTATCTAACAGGAAGCACTGTGTGTCTATTAACAACTTTAAATCCACCTTTTCTCCTGTTTATTACGGTGTTCCCCAAGGATCAATTCTCTGACCTATTTTGTTTTCCATTTATATGCTCCCCCTGGGTGACACTATCCGGCGATATGGTATTCCCTTCCTTTGCTATGCGGACGATACTCAGTTATACCTCCCGGTAAAGCCAACTGACCTCAGTGTGCTGCGTTCCCTCCAGGCCTGCCTGACTGACATAAAAGCCTGGATGTCAATAAACTTTCTATAACTCAACTCTAATAAAACAGAAATCCTCGTAATTGGTCCCCAGCACACTACAAATCAGATTATACCCTCTATTGGTCATTTGTCTACCTACATTACGCCTGTTGCCAGAAATCTTGGTGTCCTTTTTTGATAGCAAGTTTTGCTTTGAACAACACATTTCTAAGCTTGTCCAATCATGCTTCTTTCACCTTAGAAATATTGCGATAATAAAACCTCTTAAATGCCAGAGGTGCTGAAACTGTTATACATGCTTTTATTTCATCTCGCCTAGACTACTACACCAGTCTGTTCTCAGGTCTAAATAAAAAAACTTTGAACCGCCTACAATTAGTGCAGAACTCAGCGTCTAGGTTATTAACTCAAACCAGGAAGTATGACCATATCACTCCGATTTATTCTCTTTACATTGGCTCCCTGTCTGTTTTAGGATTGATTTTAACTTCCTATTGATTACTTTTAAAGCTGTTAATGTTCTGGCTCCAGAATATATTCGTGACTTCTTAACCCCTTACAAACCTGTACGCAGCCTGAGATCCTTTGCAGTAAGGGCCCCAAGGCTCTGGAATGATCTGCCTGATGACATCAGGATGTCCAAGCTGGTGTCTTCTTTAAGTCTTGCCTGAAAACGTATTTATTCAGGAAAGGGTTTTCTGATTTTATCTCAGTGGCTAGCCGTTTTATTGTTTTATTTTCATTTTCATTTGTGCATGCTTTGTCTTGTTTCAATGGTGTCTTCTTAACTGTTATGATTTTAATTGTTCTTTATCTTCTGTGAAAGCACTTTGTACTGTTTGATAAGTGCTCTACAAATAAAGTTCTTCTTCTTCTTCTTCTTCTTATTATTATTATTATACAGTGTTAAGATATATTTGTTTCCTTTGCTTTTTTATTTTGCTTTTTAAGGTTCCATTGTAACCATGCTAAAACCAAGTCAACCTTTGTATAACATGGGTACAACTACAAATTTTGATTGGCTTCTTGAGACCTCTTCCAGTTATCATGATGAGCAGGAAAGATGAGGCGTATCCAACACTTTAACCAACAAAATAATCTTACAAGGTGTAAGGATGTTGGTGACACTTGTTGGATGTGGGATGATACTCTCAGCTGTCCAACAATGCAATAAGACTCCAAACTAATCTAATGTATAATCAGTAAACAAAATAGTTGCCAACTCTGAAAATAAAGTGAACATGTAGACACAACTGTCTGCCATTTGTGACAGATTGCTTACAATTCTCTTCTTCTGATGCCCTGCTGGCTTTTCTTCTGTTATCCAATGTTTTTGTCTGTGAGTGTCCTCTCATCTAATTTAATGCAGACCATTCACATGGTACTGTTCATAACATTTAGTGAAAGAGTTGTTATGCTGCACATGATCTAATGATCTGCACTTTGAAGAGCTGACACTGTAATGTCCCCTGAAACCTCTTTGGTTTCTTTTTGTTTCCTGTTTCAACCATCACACAATAGAGACCACAGTTATTGTTATTTCTATTACCCATAACCAGAAACCAAGAATCCAAGAAACATCACTTATTGAATATTTGTCAAAATTACAATGAATTTGGTTTTTAGGAAAAGAATAAAAATGATCTCGATATGTACTTACAGATTTTGCCATGGATGAATGGTATTGTTGCTGTGTACTTTGTCTGAAGATTTCTAGAAGGACAGCTGTAGGGGATGGTTGTAACACTTTTTGTGTCAGCACCTAGAGCTCGCAAAATGTTTGCGTTGGAACTCTCAAATTAAGGCACAAAGTACTCTTATTTGTTAACGGCAAATATTAATGTTTCCAACTTCTCCAACTATATCACAGAATTCGTTAATTACTGTCAAATACAGGGAGGTCCATTGTTACAACCTGCCCCACTACCGAGGTAAGTTGTAACACAACCTTAGATAAGTTGTAACATTAAGAAAATTGAGACCAGACCACAAAATATTCATCTGAAGAAATGTAATGTGCACGTGTCAACACTTAAACATCTTCCTTTGGTTTGCCAAAAACAAAAAGAAGTCATATTTCTTACAGTAACACATATTGGTATTGTTACCAAAGAAAAAATGGAAAATAAAGTGCATAGATGTTTTCTTGAAGAGGTATCTAAGCTGAGTAACAATGCGTGTGGTAATTTTTCATTTTAAATGTGCAGTGAACATCATATCTTATTCTTCAATTTAAATTTTTCCTTGCCCAAAACACCTTTAAGAAAGAAATGAGAAACTTGAAGTCTTGCAGGCTGCAGACGGATTCTTTTGCCAGTCTCCCCTACTGTTGTTAGTCCTTACATAGAGCTGTTGTTTAGACAGGTAATGGACTCAAAGAGACTACACAACAGAAACCACTGTTATGCTTGATCTGGTTACGTGTGTGTGTGTGTGTGTGTGTGTGTGTTTGTTTGCATCTGCTGCTGTGCTTGTATGCAGGCATGTGTGAGAGCACTAATGTGCCCTTGCATGTTATTATGAGTATCAAGTGTTGATAAGTTTGTGTGCAAATTGTATGTGTGTGTGTGTATGGGAGAAAGAGAGCATGCATTACACTGTGTTACCCAAATTACCATATGTTGTAGGGACCTTCTCTGTGACCATGCAAGCCACTGATGACAAGGCCAAGATGGCATCTGCTGATAGGGGCTGCTCATCAGCACCTTTATTTCATGGGCCACAGATGGGGTGAGAAAGCTGGGTTATGCATGTATGTGTGTGTGTGTGTGTGTGTCTGTGTGTGTCTGTTCATATACACTCACACGAAGTCTGTTCGCTCACCATAACATAACGAAGGTTACGATATGGTAACCCTAGTTCTATAAACACAGGCGGAGCCCTCTACTGGACTCTATGGGTACTACCTCCTCCAATCACACGCATGCACTTGCCCGCTGAAAATTTATCGTGCACGTAGCCGACCATAAGGACGTCGCTACCGATACGTGCGTGACGTATAAATAGCAGTGTCCCTACTGCCTCAACATCCGACCAACGGCATCAGAGCGGCAAGGCTCATCGGTAGAGAGCTCCACCTGTGCTTATAGAACTAGGGTTACCATATCGTAACCTTCGTTCTATCTCACACAGTCTCCACCCTCTGCTGGACTCTATGGGTACAGTGGGTGGAGCCCAATGACTGTCTGCCCTAGCTGCCACACCAACCCAGTCGGCCCTGAGAAGGTCGCTGGACCGATAGGGGCTTGGCCTGACCATTAACACCTGCACTGCCCTGAGATCCTCACTTTTCAGATCCTAGGTCGCACTTGCGAGCTGGAACCCCGAGAAGGAGCCCGACATATCAAAGAGATAGAAATGCACAAACGGGCACAGTAAGGGCCAAGATGCCATTGTGCACACACTTCCACACTTCAGATTGGAATGTGCACCCACCGCTAAGGGTAGGTCTGATCCCGCCCTTGTACAGGCTTGGGAGATTCATTCACAAAGCCAGCTGGCCAGGCTCTTCTTGGACAGGGTTTTACTGACTGCACTATCACTGAAACAGATGAACAGCTGACCTGTGCATCGAATGGGGGCTGTGTGCTCTACACAGGACGTTAGCCTAGCACACATGGACACAACTGATGCACTCTCACCTCCCTGCACCCTAAGTGGGGTAGGGGGGTAGAAAGCATCCAGATTTATTGTCCTGGACCTGAACATTCTCCTTATGTTCTTAAGAACAAAGGAGGTGTGTTGTCTCATGGCTGCACTGTGGACACCATGAACCAGTATGCAGCTGGGGTGAACCGGCAGGCACACAGCTCACTCACCTTCTTAGCAGAGGTGAAAGCAAGGTGCAGGGCTGTTCAAGAGATAGCATTTTCAATGAGGACTGCTCCAGGGGCTCATAAGGTGCAGATATTATAGCCACCAACACAAGCAGCAAGTCCTACTGAGGCGCCGAGATACATGACACCGGTCGCTGTCTTCTCACACCCTGCAGAAAGCGTATCACGAGGGAGTGGGTGAAGACTGTTCTGTCACCAAACCCCCTGTGACAGGAGAGATAGCTGCAGCGCGACAGCCCCTTCTCCATTAGACTTTGCAGGAAAGAGAAAACCGATCCTACCGAACAGGTAGGCAGATCCGTCTCCCTCTCAATGCATCAATGCTGAAAGCCGTTTGGATGGTCTGTGCGACCTCAGCGGATAGACCAGTCTGAGTCTGCCTCTCCACAATTTTAGGAGAAAAACCTGGAGAGGTTGGTCTAACACCAGCATTGTGCATATGAAGCCTCACCCTTGTGACGGAGCACACAGACCACAGGTAAAGGCTGGAAAACCAGCATTGTAGCCATCGCATGTGCAGCAAGCCCAGAGGGACCACCTGATGGACTCCTGCCCTGAGGCCCAACAGCAACATCACTGACAGCGCTGCCGCAGCTGTCCTCTGCTGCAGCCTGTGGACCACCAAGCCATGCGCACAGATATGCTCCTAGAGTGTTGCAGTTGAGCACAATCCCCAGATACTCCGCTCACTGATTGATATTTGATAATTGATCGCAACCCCTGGCTGTTGAGGTGCAAAATCAACTGGGCTGTGTGGAGATCACTCAAGGCTTCAATCTCTCCATGACCATGAGGTCGTGAGTAGAAAGGAACCCTCATGCCCTTCTTGCGCAACGAGTGTGTGGGGGGCTAGCGGGTAGTTGACAGGGAGCCTAATGTATTTGTAGGAGAAGCCTAGAAATTCCCTGTTACTGTGTCACCTCAACATGAAATAGGCGTCTTTCAGGTCGATGGCGGTAAACCAGTTGCCGGGCTGCACTGGCTCCAGCATTTCCTTGATCATCAGCATGTGGAAACGCCCTCTTGTCCATTATGCTGGTTCAGGTGGCGGAGATCCAGAATGGCTCAGAAGCCTCTCGTCTTTTTGGGGACCAAAAAGTACATGTTGCAAGACCTCTGTGCATGTCATGCGCAGAGATGCCCTAAGACAGCCTGCTTCGGCAGAAGTTGCTGGATCTTGGCGGCCAGGAAGTCCACTTCCTCGAGAGGATAGACTGGCTTCTATTATGTCCAGGAAAACTGGTGGTATGCAGCAGAACTGAAGAGAGTAGCCTCGTCTCAGAATGCTGTCCACCCAGCTTATCAGCATGCAGCGCTGTCGCCATTCTGCACGAAAATGTGTACACGTGAACAACGCATCTTCGGCACTCTCCACCGGCAAACTTTCCAGAAATGGAAGTTTAGCCAAAGGGGGGGGGGGGGGGGGGGGACGTCGAACGGGCTATAGTGTCCCTGAACACACCAGGGCCGGGAACACACCACAACTTGCTACTCTGTGGTGTCCTTGAATACTCCACGGTCTGTTGAGCTCGCTGTTCCAATGACGGCTCAACGTGCAACAGTGTCACCATGAGCGCGTCGTCAGTGGAGCAGTCAATATCAACACAGCTGCCGAGTGAAGCCGAGTCAGGAGTCCTCTCTACTGCAGCGGCTGCTGCTGGGAGAATGAGCCGCTGTTCATTGTGATAAAGTGCCACGGGCCGCACCGCTGGACGAGATGTGTTGTCTGGTTGCATCTCTCCGGCTATATCTGACCTAGATTGGCGTGAGCTCGACTCATGCCGTTGCAGCTAGTCAGCTGAACGCTGCGCTGGTTTGGCTGAGCAATGTGGTTGTGTGTTTTAGGAACACACACACTGTCAGTGAGCTAGCAGTGTTCACTGTCGTGAGTGCACGGGGAACGCAGAGTTAGCTCGCATTGCTGCATTGTGTCACCGTCATGGCAGCAGCCCTTCATTCGGCTGCCAGGCTATGTAGGTGACTATGTAAGCGCGTTAAGATTCGGTGGTCGGGCTAGGGAACTGGACGCCCGGGCCTCACCCACCCTCTCACTCGGTTCTGACCGGGAGAGCGGCGTGGGCCGCGGGGCAAACCGTTAGCATCGCTAACGGTTGGCGTCGCTGAGCGCAGCGGCGTGTTCAACACGGCTAGCTCAGTGGGATGGGGTTGGTGATGGGGAATTAGCACTTTTAAGAATGTAATGTGTTTCTAATAAACATTCACAAGCGTCACCACAGTGTACACACACATGTTAGAACAGTGGCTTTGTGAACACAATGCTGCAGGGCTGACCCTTAGCCTCACCCCAGGAGTTAACATTAGCTTTTTGATGAAAGAAGTTAACTTAGCTCTTTGAGGAATGTAATTAACATGTTTTACTCAAAAAACAGTTTCCACATTCTCAAAAGCCTTACCATAGTTTTACACAAGCAGCACATGTAAAACAATGGCGTCTTGAACACCAGACGGGGGATTGTGGCAGCGTCAGCAGGCCTCTCTCCCTCCATAATGGTCACTTGGCAGGTCGCTCCCTTCCCCAGCCGCAGGTTGGCTGGCGGGGAGTGGGGGCCTGGACTTGTCCGGGCAGGACTTGGGTCATCTCGCCCGGGTGAAAGATAATTTTCTAGAAGTGGCAACTCCATCCGTGGAGGTCGTGAATTCAGTGAGCAGTTCGCCGTTTGCTGAAGAAAAGTTCTCTACCACTTCTCCAAATTTCCTCCCCATCTTCACTTCCCACCTCTCTCTTCATGGTTTATCACTTGTTTCTTGCTCCTTCAGTCTCCTATCTCCATGCCCAAAACATCCACCTTACACTCTCTCCTCTGTTCTAGCTTTCCAAATTTTTCCACTTCCTATGTCCCCCTCTCCTCCTCCCAGTTTCATTCTCCCTCTTGCTTTTTCTCTATACATACAAAAGCCACATGGAGGGTCTGCTTCTAATCTTCACATGCTGGGGTCTCCATTTGTTTTGCTTGTCCAGGGACCCCACAATGCAGTTTCCAGTGCCCAGGACCCACTGAGTGCAGATTTAATTAGATAAGGCGAATGGTGGAAGGAGCTGAAGAATTGAAATTGGACATGGAAGTTTTACAAGAGAGACTGGCTGGTCCTTGGCACTGCAGGAGCTTAGCACAACAATGCACTTCACACTGAGAGGGGCAATGAGAAATTGGAAAGAAAGGGGGAATGAGAATGAAGAATGGAGATGGCATACTTAACTCGACCCTGGTAGTCACTAGGGGTGTGTTGGGCTATTGTGCCCCTAGTCTATAGGCTGCTGGTGCCACACCTACTCATGCCACTGAGCCTGTGTGCATAAAGAGTCTCAAAAATTGTGATTGGTGATAACAGCATGATTTGGAGAGATTGATTTACATGCACAAAGCTTCCTTAACTGTTTGTTTTAAGGCAAGTAAACAATGACATTTATTCAGGCTTGGCTGTAAATTAATTAGCTTAAGTTGTCACTCAAGGTTAAATATGATTCCTGATTGTTTTGTCCTTCTCATAATCTTGATGTAAAACCCCAATTGCAAAGAAGTTGGGACGTTGTGTAAAATGTAAATAAAATCAGAATACATTCATTTGGAAATCCTTTTCAACCTATATTCAATTTAATATACCACAAAGACAAGATCTTTAATGTTCAAACTGATAAACTTTATTGTTTTTTGCAAATGTTCTCTCACTTTGAATTTGATGCCTGCAACATGTTCCAAAAAAGCTGGGACAGGGGCAACAAAAGACTGAGAAAGTTGAGGAATGCTCAAAAAACACCGTTTGTACATTCCACAGGTGAACAGGTTAATTGGAAACAGGTGAGTGTCATGACTGGGTATAAAAGGAGCATCCCCGAAAGGCTCAGTCATTCACAAGCAAGGATGGGGTGAGGTTCACCACTTAGTGAACAACTGTGTGAGCAAATAGCCCAACAGTTTAAGAACAATGTTCCTCAACGTACAATTGCAAGGAATTTAGGCATATCATCATCTACGGTCCATAATATCATTAAAACCAACAGTGAATGCCCATGACCTTCGATCCCTCAGGCGGCACTGCATTAAAAAACTTCAGACTTCAAACTTCAGAGAACCATTGTCAGTTAACACAGTTCGTTGCTACATCAACAAGTGCAAGTTGAAACTCTACCATGCAAAGCAAAAGCCATATGTCAACAACACCCAGAAACGCTGCCAGCTTCTCTGGGCCCGAGCTCATCTGAGATGGACTGACGCAAAGTAGAAAAGTGTGCTGTGGTCCGACGAGTCCACATTTCAAATTGTTTTTGGAAATTATGGACGTCGTGTCCTCCGGGCCAAAGAGGAAAAGGACCATCCGGATTGTTATCAGCGCAAAGTTCAAAAGCCAGCATCTGTGATGGTATGGGGGTGTGTTAGTGCCCATGGCATGGGTAACTAGCACATCTCTGAAGGCACCATTAATGATGAAAAGTACATACAGGTTTTGGAGCAACATATATTGAGTGCGTATGAGTGCGGATACTAGACTGGCCTGCCTGCAGTCCAGACATGTCTCCCATTGAAAATGTGTGCTGCATTATGACACGCAAAATATGACAACGGAGACTGTTGAGCAACTGAAGTTGTACATCAAGCAAGAATGGGAAAGAATTCTACCTACAAAGCTTCAACAATTAGTGTCCTCAGTTTCCCAAACGCTTATTGAGTGTTGTCAAAAGGAAAGGTGATGTAACACAGTGGTAAACATGCCCCTGTCCCAGCTTTTTTGAAACGTGTTGCAGGAATCAAATTCAAAGTGAGTGAATAAAAAACAATTAAGTTTATCAGTTTGAACATTAAATATCTTGTCTTTGTGGTGTATTCAATTGAACATAGGTTGAAAAGGATTTGCAAATCATTGTATACTGTTTGTATTTACCCAGAACTGAAGAAGTCCTTTGGATGAGGGACGAAACGTCTTCCAGTATCTTCAACCAAGTCCAGTTGCCCTTGATTTTAACCTTCGTTGGATAACTATGACCTGGATGACTGAGAATCTTCATAGACTGTTTGTATTTACGTTTTACACAACGTCCCAACTTCATTGGAATTGGGGTTGTATTTATCTCACCTCTCTGTCCATGATTCACTTGTTTACAGTTTAATATGTTGTATTCTAATGCTCATACTGTAACCCTACTGTGACCAAGAGTCTAATAAACATAAACACATAGCAATGCGCTCCGCAAGAAAGTACTGTGACAGTGTTACAGAAAAGTTTTGTCTGAGACCCTACAAGTCTAAATATTTTGGGCAGGATTCTGTTTAGAATAAAACAGCATTTTGCTTGTATGTGTTTATTACCTTCTGTGAAAATACACTGGGTCCTTTGCATAGTATGTCCTTGGTCATATAGATCTAAACAAATAATATGGCTTAGTAAAGCTTTATTCATCAGTTGTGCACACCAACGCTATTTGCTTTCCGTGATGTCAAAATATTATGACAAAGTATTGGTTTCTATTTGTCTTCCATGTACTTTTTTCTTCGAGGTTGGCACTAAAACAATACTAGCAAGTATGATGTACAATCTTATGTTGACAACCAAGGTTTCTCATAATCCTGTCTGTCGTCACATAAATGTCTTGGATACAAAATAACAAATAGTAATGAAGGACATTGGATAGAAAGCAGAGATGTATGGACAGAGAGGAGTCGAGAGTGAATGAGGAAGGCAGGGGTATGTGTGTTTGAGGATGAAGACAGAATGGACATGTGAAAACATTGGAGAAAGTCTTTCGCTTTGATGGGGAACCAACGTCTGCACGAAAATGAGCAGAATGAGTGTTTAGTGGCTGTTGTGACCTGGGGCAAAAACCCTGCCATCATGTAACTGCAGCTGCTGAATTTCTTAGCCAGAGTATGACTATTAGCGGCACGATTCACTTGGTTTTTATTGCAGAGCACAGGCTGTACAAGATAGAGGAAGGCTTAGAATATTGGTTTTCAGTTGGCAGGTGGAGGCTATTTTGACATCACTGCTGTTGATTCTTAATGAACATTGACTGTTTTTCCTGTTTTAATCATGACTTATTTAGGAAAAGAAAGGGTTTTCCTGCACATGCCTGCACTTTTTCATTGTCAGTCTTCTATACACACAAGCAGCAACACACTAGTGAGATGCAGATTGTAAAGTGACATGTTTGATATTATTTGTGGTTCCAATTAGTCCTTAAGTCCTTCTTTAAAGTATTATTGGCAGCACATGTAGTTTCAGGCATGTCTGCTGTACGGTCCACCTCACCCAACCATCATACTGAACTCTCTGTGCCATTGTAACTGTTGTGATGCACTGCTCCTCATTGTTCATCCCCTGCCAGGCTTAATGGTGAATTACAGCGGTTTTGACAAAACAAGAGACAATCACACTACAAGGGCTGCAGCATAATTTTGGAGCATCCTGTGCCCTGTGGTCTGAAACAGGGCATACCACTTGTCCTTCTTTCACTGCCCTAAAGCCCCCCAAGTGTTTTATCTTTCTTTACTGTTGAGGGACTCTCCCTGTTGGTTCTTCCCCTCTTTATTCTCCCCTCTGTATTTTCCTTCCCCCTCTTTTGCATTTTATCTTTAAGCTTCCTATTACAACTTGTACGTACACACACACACACACACACACACACACAATATCTTTCATACACTTTGTAATTTTGTTTGCATTGCCTTACTTTGAGAGTGTAAAGATTACGAGTTTCATTTGGCCATTTGCTGTGTTTTGTAAATCTGTCACAATGACTGCATGCTGTGCTTAATGTGTGTGTGCGTATACCAGGGATTCCCCCAGCAAATGGATCATACAAGTCCAGCTGGTCAAAACTGCATTTTAGTCAGTGCAGACTAAATATGTGTCCAGCTGGTGATTATCCTGGTGCCTGACCTGCAGTCACTAGGGCTGCCCCTAACTAATGACTAGTAGTTAGTTCATAGCATTATTTGTGTAGTCATTGCACATTTATGATATTATTTTAATTGTTTTTGGGGCATCAGAAAGTGGCTCGAGCCCCAGGGCTAAGAAGGAATTTTTATAAGGAGCATTTTTAACACTGGGCTACATTACAGAGAAATAGAAAACTGTAATAACAAGACATTAAAACATAGATTTTACAAGAGGCACGATGCGAGCCGCTTGTTAGTGGCAAGCTGTAATGATTCTGAATGTGTCTGAACAACTAGCAAGGAGACTGAACATTTAGTTAATTTATTTCAACACAGTGTAACGTCACACAAGTCTTGTTGTTTAATATTTAAAGTTAAATAACTTTCAACTTCACCAGAACATACACTCGCAGACTTATCAGCATGACAGATGATGTATGACATAACTTACAAATTAACTTGCTACAAACTCGCTCCTCTACAGCTTAATGCCTCTCTTGTACCCGCCTCAACCTGCCATGTCTTTATCGTCCCAAGCACTGGATTTACTGCGACCCCGACCAGTCGTGGTCAGGGGTGCAGAAGTGGAAAAATATGGGTGCCAGTTCTCCCCCCGCACTATCCTCAACGTCAAGGTGAAACTAGTAAATATTATAACATTAAATAAAGTAAAATGTTAGTATAATATTAATATATTTACAGGTCACACTTTATTTGGATAGTCATTTTGTGTTGTAAAGTGGTGAAGACATAAGGGCACTTTTAGGTCAGGAGAACGATATATATATATATACATATATGACACATATTTAGCAATTAACATGATAACTAATGCAAGGACACAGCACTAGAACTTGGAAAATGTGTCTTTAATAAGGCTAACATTATATTTCATAAAAATTGATGGAAATTATTTCTCAAACAAAGATGACAAAGAGGGCGACTCCACCATGACGCACTGCATGAAACCTTGCATATACAAATTCTAGATTGTGCATAAATAATATTGCCAGAATATTACTGAATATATACAACTGAAAGCAATGACTTTCCGTACAGTATAAGGACCATTTCCCTTTGTGTTTTGTCACTTAATCAAACATCCATCCAAGTTTCACATGTTCCTGGAATAAAACAGAAAGTGTCCTCTCATATTTAAAGTAGTTATCTCTTTAAAAGCACAGTACATGAGTATCACTTTTCTGCCGTCAGACATCACAGACTTGTTGTTCTGTATGAACTGTTCTCTCTGTTTATCTTTACAGATTCCAGATGAACTCTTGCTGAAACGACAGTGGCCAAACATCTGTGTCCTGGCACTGAACAGCAACAGCAGGTCTGCTGGAGATTGGTAAGGTGCATGGAAAAACATGCGGGCACACTCACATACACACATCTATATGCCCACAAATGCTTGACGCACACACATATTCACAGACAGGGCCAAATACCCTATACACAAACATAATCAGAACCAGAAACACTTATTGATATGTATTTAGCTGGTGCTCAACTTTCAAAACAGACATGGAACAACTGGAGAGTCACGGCCAAAGGCATGCACACCTTCCATCAACTCAAAAAAATCAAGCAAAGCACAACAAATCCTGTTTCAGAGCTACTATGTGTTTGAAACTACAACCTCAAGGTGTGAAAGCAAAATTAGGTTAGAAAGCCCACAAAAGCAGGAAAAAGGTTATCACCTAATTTCCAGGACTCAGATGTGATTGTTTTAGCTGTGATACTGTTCCAGTTGGCTGCTGTTCTCAGGACTAAAGATGTTATTAAACCTCTCCCCCTCATGTTTTCCTTTTCAAACCATGCTTTTCTTTTATGAAGGTTGTATATCTACGACTGAAACCATTTTCCACTGTTTGGGACGACATGAAACACCTGCTGTTCATGCACTGTGTTGAACTCCATTCCAACATAAAGATTTTTCTTGTTGTCACTGTTACAAAGTCAAGGACACTGAAAGACAGACCGTGATAGTGATGATGTTTACCAAACTTAAATCTTTTTCTTTTCATACTTCTGTCTTATTTGGCCACTTCTCTCTCTCCTTTTTGGCTACAGCTAAGCACATCATGTTAAGAAGCCAGATGTGATGACTAGAGCAGAGCAGAGGTAATAACACTGAGGACAAGCCATGGTAGATGATATTCATAAACTGCTACATAATCATATTCCTAAAGAGCCCAAGTAACGTTGTTCTGACAGCATTGTTTTGACGTTCTCATTTTTTCCCCATGAAAAACAGCAGGTTTGTGTTTGGGCAGATGGACGGGAGTTGGCTGATGCTCCCTGGGGATGAAATCAACTCTGCCGTAGACCGAGGTCCATGTTTATCTTTGGTCTTTATTAGATGTTGATGTTGGCCGTGTGAGAGAACCACTTGTATAAAAAAAACTATTTTTAAGGGAAAAGGGAAAAGAGAGAGAGAGAAGCGGGCTGAGTAGAGGGGGGCGAGAGTGAGAGAGAGGGGGAGGGGGCACACAGCAAGAGTATGTTTTTGGATTTCATCAACTGTACATGTACATAAAAAGATAAACAGTGTCTTCTTTTGCACATATAGAACATGTATTTTCAGAACTAAAGGAATGTAGTTGAGAAGTAGGATTTGTGTGTTTGCATGAAAGACAAACATGTCTGAGGCTATGTTCTACAACCTAAGTAACCAGGTCAATTGTGATTGACTGGACTGGTGTCTTAAGCTATACTTCTGATTAAAGCTGTTGAAGTCTGTTACATTCTCATCTCTGGGAGAAGTGCTATCCTTGGAAGGCTCAGTCAGTGGTGCAGCTGTCCGTGACACTGCTGGAAATACGACTTATGAGCTTGGGCCTTAACACTCGGTGCGGTGCTTGATTTGACCCAGTGTTGGCCCTGTGTTTGTAAGTGTATTACACTGTGTGTGCTTTGTCAGCACTTGGAAAACACACTGGTCTGAACTACACCTACAGCGGGGCCGTGAGAGATGTTTTTGGTTGTCTTTTATTTAAACAAGAATTACTCATGTTTTTGTCAAACCACGTGTAGAAAGCAGCCATCTCACAGCAGTCAGGGAATTTTTGACCGTACAAAAGACAATCAAAATCAAAAGGACTTTAACATTTCTTAGTGGATTTTGTATTTTTTAAACATAACTCATATTTTTCGCTCTTGACTACATTGTTTACCGTGAAGGACTTGTTTGTGCCCAACCAAAAACCACCCAGCTGTGCTGTTTCTAAGGGCACATTCTCACACAGTCGAAAAAGAGCTGCCTAGCGATTTACAGAGGTATCATTATCCAAATCATCCGCATGACATTGACACAGAGGTCTGCTTGTGGAAGGCTGCCACTATCCTGGAAATCTAAGGTGAAAGCTAGGGTTAAACTAGCAGCAAAGAGAAAAGCAGAAGAGCATGGAGAAGTAGGTGGGGTGCACCTGAGCGCTGTTTAATGATGACTCATGGGAAAACAAACTGTGGATCCAATGGGCCGAGGCCACAGCTGGCAGACCTTTGGCTGCTGCTGCCATGTTGTGTCAAACTGCAGTGATGTGGGGAGACACCAGAGAACGGAGCATTACTCTGCCTTCTCTCTGTTACGGCATTTAATGTTGATACAAAAAGCTGCAATCAGTGCACCAATAGCTGCTACCTGTACTATTTTATGAAAACAAAACACTAAATTAATGCTCATTTCTTTGGCCAATGCTGTTAAGACAGACAGAGAGACATGTGTCACATGGATGGTGAGTGAAGCAGGCGGCTGACATTTTCAGATGGACAGAGACGAGCAGAAACACAGGCACACAGACTTATAGAAACAGAAAGACAGACGAGCTGATGGGAAGTCTGTCAGAGGGGCAAGTACAAACACACACACACATACAGAACAACCAAGTAAAATGACAAATTGCTCGGTGAAAGGATGGATGGAGAGCTGAGTGAGGAATGTGGAAATGATGGATCAACGGATGGATGTGAAGGACGACAGATTAGCACGCCAAATGAAAGTTTAATGGCAGGTTGCAGTGGCACACTAACATACTGACAGACATACAGAGACCTACCCTACACACACAGGTAATCATTTTTACATGCAGTATTGTTGTTGTTGCTATTGATGTTGACCTGATCAGAAAGAAACACATTTTTAGAAGCAACTCTTTCTCTCTTGAGAAAGAACTTGTGCATTGTGGGTTTGTCCACATTGTCAACAGCATATGCATCACCAGCTGGTGTTAGGATGCAGTGTGCCAAAATGCAGAATTAGGTGAGAGTGTGTATTTGCACCTACTCCTGCTGCTTTGCGTATGTATGTATATGTAGGAACATATCCGCTTTTGTAAAATACATTTATGTCATCGTGTGTGTACAAGCAGATTTTTGTGCTTTCTCAGTCCAAGACAGAACATGTTTGGCTGTGACTAGAGGTCAAGTCTGGTGCCAAACTAAACAAAGAGGTGTATCTGCTTTCCCTACAAGAAAAAAAACCTGGCACCCCTCTGGTGTCCACTGGATTTAGTTAAAACATGCTCTGTTTTTGCACAGTGGTAAACCTTGCAGGGCACTTGTTGTTAGCGCCTTGCTGAAATTTGATCAATTAGCTCTCAGGTCTAAAAATGGACTTGCAGAGTTTTAACATCCATCATGTCTCACAGTGATAATCAAACAAATAAAGTTTTGAATATTCAGTTTCAGAGGTCTTCGCACCCTTCTAGGAAAATATGTAGCAGGGGCTAAGCTAAAAGCTCTGTAACGATGGAAATAAAAGAAGATGTTTTTTGTGATGTATGGTGACTAGTAGTAATTAGTGGCCACAGTTTAAGAGGAAGGGGCAAGAATATGGAAGGTAAAAGACGATGTATTGGTCCATGAGGTCATTACTCATGGTTGCTAAAACATCTCTGTTTTCCTTCTCACCCTCTCCCCCTGTCTGTCTGTCCACCCCCACCTTCCATATCTGTCATCCTGCCGTTATTTATTGCCTCTGTCCCCAATCCCCAGGGTTTATTTACCTGCTTTGAAACCCCCAATTGTGCGTGTGCGAGGTGGTGTATTAATGGGGTGTCGAAGGCAAAAGGATAGACTGGGGGAGTCAAAGTACATGAGGTTAGAGAGTCACCCAGTCAAGATGAATACTGAGTCTCTGTGTGTGTCTTTACTGTTTGTTAACACGTTCCTCAACTGCTCAGAGACACACTCAGTCCATCAGATCAGGATCATTGTGTGAAGTACTATGAGTGAACTCCTGTATATTATGGCGCAATAAGCGGTTCTTAAAGAATTGATTGCAACCTTCTTTGGGGATGGGATTAATAGGGTTTTTCATAAATGCAAAAGACAATTTAGAGCAGAAAGAATTCTGTTAATCACTGCAAACGGATTTATTTGTAAGCTATTTGTTGCATTTCAAGTGTTAAGGTAAAGGAAAGATCATGGTTGTGTAGGGATAAGGTAAGGTAACTAAAACACTAAAGGAATAGTTCAAATATCTGTGAATTTGCTGAGAGCTCTGTCCAAAGGTAAAAAAAAAAAAAAGAATCTGCCTACCAGCATCTCTAAAGCTCATTTACTAACACATATCTCGTTTAAATAATGTATACAAAAAAACATGTGGCATACTAAAACATTAAACTTTGGGAAAAATCATTAATTCACGTATTCCTTTGTATATGTGTCATGTAATATCTCACACATTTACCACAGTATGAGCATTTCAAAAGACAAGACATGTTTTTATTCCAGGAAAACACTTGGAAGACATAGTAGTTTCAGATCAGCTCAGACTTGATTTCATCATTTGCTGTGAACAACATGTTTACTGTTTTCATATGATGCCACACAATGTTTCTAAAATTCCCTGTACATGTCATACAACTAGCAGCAAAGTGACACTTAAAGTCAGATAGATTTATCTCATTTTCCTTGGTAACCAGTCCCATACAACACACACACACACACACACACACACACACACACACACACACACGCACACACACACATGCATGCATAACCCCCCTTTCTCACCCCATCTGTGGCCCATGAAATAAAGGTGCTGATGAGCAGCCCCTATCAGCAGATGCCATCTTGGCCTTGTCATCAGTGGCTTGCATGGTCACAGAGAAGGGGGCTGATGGCTTCACCTTTCAAAGGCTCTTTGCCAGCTGCTGCCTCCCCTCAAATTCCTTTGCTCTGCATCTCTTTATGCTACATTTATTACTTGCACTTAGATAATATCCTGTCTGATCGTCCTTTGAAACCACCAGACTTTGGAATAAGTAAAGGTGTTGAAAACTTGGCATCACCATCATGACTGCATTTCTCCCTCATTCACATGAATTTTCTCATAAATAGAAGCAGAAGAGCTTTATTAGTTTGGCATGGTGTACTTGTGTTATCAAAGTCATCCATATTACATTTGATATATTAATATCATAGCTATTAATATCATATCTAATAGTACAGTATACTGTATATATGGACAGAGTGGGTTGTAGTCGTCCAGTAACTTAGAGTTATCCTCATGAGCACTTAATCTGCAACATGAGGCCGTACGTGTTTGCATACATGTGTCAGTCACTTGTCTGTACAAGAATCTGCATACACGTTTCTCTACTTTGTCTGTCCAAACAGTGTGTTTGTGTCTGGCACACATAGTTTCATCTGGTCTGTGTGAGTGTTTGTGGGCAGCCAGTGTGTATGAGTCGTATTAAAAGTGTCAGTGTCAGCACTGCAGGACGACAAGTTGAACACTGTGCCAGTCTGGTCCCTGGACGCCACACAGATGTTTTCAGAAGACACCTGGTACCTGTCTCCTCTTCAAACGTTTAAAGGAAAAACAAACACCTGAGTGGGAAGGCAGGGGATTTCTCTCTGCTGGCCTCCTCCTGACGTCAAACAGGGCTTCTGGTCCCCATCGACCTGAATAACTGACCAGTCTGAAGAAACCCGTGACACAAAGTTACTGTCTAAATTCTGTCTAAATTCGCTAAGGTAATTAATGCTTCTTCAGCTAAAACTCATTACGTGTACCATGCTGATTTTCATTTGACTTGACCTCAGAAAGAGAAAATAAAAATTCAAGTCTGTTGTTGTCTGAGCAGTTTGACAGTTAGGAGATAAAATCATACAATGTGCGGTATTTAAAGGTTCAGCGTGTAAGTTTTAGTGGCAGACCTAACAGGCATCTAGTGGTAAGGGTTTGCGAATTGCAACCAACAACTCACTCACACCACAAGAAGCTATGGTGGCCTACATGCTCTGTTGGCTCTTGTGCTAAATAGCACGTGTAGTTCTCTATTTGTCTTCTCTTCTTACTTCTGACAAACCAGACGACCCTACTACTACTACTACTACTTCTTCTTCTTCTTCTTCGTCTTCCTCTTTTTCTACTTTCTTCTTCATATGTATTCAACAAAGTGATAAAACACGCTCTGTACAGCCGTTTGTCCTCTTGGGCTACTGTAGAAACATGGTGGCACAGGTTTGACGTGGAGAAATAATATTTTAAAGAGCTAGCTAAAAATAAATATTAATGTGTTGTCTGCAATGGATGAGAGAGTGTTATTTCCCCACAGTTAGTCTAGGTTTCAGTGGAGAGCCTCTAACATTTGTGCTTCTTGCCCACATCTCTCCATCCACCATTTCACCCAAATTTGTGCTGTTTAATCTGCTTTTTCCACCCACATTGCAGCATAAGTAAGCAAGACAAATTGCTTTTTAATGAATGTTGATTTCTCGTTGGTTACAGTCACACATAGGTGTGCTTAGCGTGTGACTAGTCATAGTCAACATGTCATTCGTGTGTTGTTTACTGTTTTTACTCAGTTGTTCAATGGCTGCAATAACTCATGTGGGGTGTCTAGTATTTGTGCTATTCATAATGTTCAGTTCTGTTCCCAGCTTAACATGCTCAGCCCCTTGAGAATATCCACTAAACTGCTGCAGTTGTCTTATGACACAACTGAAATGACTCAACAGCATCATCTCCTCCCCAGTGAGAAAGTCATGAATACAACAGTGATGCATCATCTGTTAACTTACGACAGAGTTCATCGTGTCACTGTAAATTTTCTTCTGGAACAGCAGAGAAAGAGAAAGGGACTGGAGGCCACCCATTTCACATAAACATGTTCCAGAAACGTAACCGCAAAGGACTCACTAACAGTTCGAGATACTGTATGATAGAAGCATGATGGAGATTTTGGAAGGTTCAAGGTGTGTTTGAATGTGTGTGTGCTCAGAATACAGTCTTTACCAAGCAATCCAAGGGCTAAAAGACAAAACAATCATTTTGTTTTTTATGGACAAACCATTCCAATTTATTCTATTTAAGACTGAATATACTACTGCACCTAGCTACTGACTAATGGGTCTTATTTTATGTTGTTAAATTGTGTTGTTTTATAGCAATTAAATGTTGTGCTGCTATTGCTTAGTCTGGCTGGGGAGTTTGGGTATGAAATGTGGGATATGTTGCAGAGGTTTCATGCATTCTGATATTAATGCAACAGATACCCTTTGTTCATGTACCTATAGTAGGTAAACATGTAAATAAATTCAAAAAGGTTAAAAAAAGCAGACCTGTATTCGTGGCCAAGATAAAAGATGGGTCCTCAATTTCAGAACCATGGCCCATCGCTGCACGGCTGTCAGCTGCAGGGCCTGTGACTGTGTAGGCATGACGACCTCACACACTTCCCCCGGTGTACCACACACACATACACTCAAGCAAGAACACACTAATACTCAAGCGTAGGTAAAACTGCCACCCTCCTCCATGAGAAAAGACACTTCCTGCAATTTGCAACAGAACAATCTTTATAGACAGTGGTTTAGTACTCTAATTTAAAGACTCTCAGAGACACGGACACAATAATGTAACACGTGTTTATAAATAGAAGGTTTGATTTCATTATATGGCATGTTCATGCATGACAACATGAAAGAAGAGCTGCATTCCTTATGAAGGCTTTAAACTGTGAGGGAAAAATGAGTTACCATGGTGGTCAGAACCACAGATCCACTGCTTCCTCTCATTGCCTTGCCTTCATCCTGCTCACATGGGGCAGCCTCACCACACAGGAGGATGACTACCCTGCTCAAACATTAATCTGATTTACCTCTATAAACTACAGATGTAGCTTTTCTGTAAAATCCTGCATCCTAATTCTGCACTGCCCCCGGAAAGAATGAAATGAAAACTCAAACCTGCTGATTTTTTTATCAGTCCGACTGAACACAAAACAAAATACAGACATATGCACATACTCGTTCATTGTGTGTCAAGAATGTCAGGGATTCTTGGTACAAGCCCTCCCCAAACATACACAGACTTTTCCTGTCTTCGTAACTCATCCTGATGACGTCAAAACTGTACCAAAGTGTAAGTCCATGTGAATGCAACATTCTACCACACAGGCACATACATAAGGCGTCACCGACAGATCATGGTTAATACAGAATCAGAAGGAGCTTTATTGCCAAGTAGTGTTTTACACATACAAGGAATTTGCTTTGGTGTTAAGGTGCTACACGCAGACAGACATCCAGCTGGCATAAATAGATGCAGAAATATAAAATATGTAATAAACAAATGCAAGTTACATAAGAATAACAGAAGAATCGAGAAAAATAATACAACTGACAATATAAATAACAATGGAACAACAACAATTTACAATTAACAACAAATTAACAACAAATATGTGCAATGTGCCAGGTTCGTGCATGATGTGACATGAAGTGATATTTACATGTGCAGAGATGATTGTAGTATTTGAAAGGGGGGGGCCTTGTTGATGAGGCTACCTGCAGACGGGTAAAAGCTGTTTTTGTGGCAAGAGGTTTTGGTCCTGTTGGACCGTAGCTTCTTGCCAGAGGGGAGAGTCTGAAACAGTTTGTGACCAAGCGTCAGCTGCAATCTTTCCTGCTCGCCTCAGAGTCCTGGAGGCGTGCAGTTCCTGAATGGATGGAAGATTGCAGGCAATCACCTTCTCTGCAGAGTGAATGATGCGCTGCAGCCTGCCCTTGTCCCTGGCAGTGGCAGCAGCATACCAGATGGTAATGGAGGAGGTGAGGATGGACTCAATGATGGCGGTGTAGAAGTGCACCATCATTGTCTTTGGCAGGCTGAACTTCTTCAGCTGCCGCAGGAAGTACATCTTCTGCTGGGCCTTTTTGGTGAGGGAGGTGATGTTCAGCTCCCACTTGAGGTCCTGGGAGATGATGGTGTCCAGGAAGCGGAAGGAGTCCACAGTGGCGACGGGGGAGTCACACAGGATGATGGGGGAGGGTGGGGCTGTGCTCTTCCTGAAGTCAACGACCATCTCCACTGTCTTCAGAGTGTTGAGCTCCAGACTGTTCTGGCTGCACCAGGTCACCAGATGGTCAATCTCCCACCTGTAGGCAGACTCATCCCCACCAGAGATGAGCCCAATGAGGGTGGTGTCGTCTGCAAACTTCAGGAGCTTGACATACTGGTGACTGTAGGTGCAGGTGTTGGTATACAGGGAGAAGAGCAGATGGGAAAGAACACAGCCTTGAGGGGAACTGGTGTGATGTGAGCTTGTCTGACCAAATGAAGCAGATACTCTGCTCCACCCTCTTGGTGTCACGATGAATTTTGACTTTATCACATTTTTTCAGGAGTTTTCAGATGATGGTTGGATGTCTGTCTGGATATTTTGCTACTGACGGGTTTGCGAGCTACTGGTCATTGCAGACTGTTTGACGCTGTTGTTATTTTCAGCAGTTTGAAATCCAATGAATTCTTTACTGACTACAGCTGTTTACTGCCAGAAGCATCATTATGGCTCAGTCTTTTCACTAATTCACTACGACTGCAGGTAAAATTATAACTTACAGAAACCATTTTGTGGAAGTACTGATCATTTAGAACATTCAATATTGATTCACTCCATTGTTACAATTATGGCATGGATATAGTGAAACCAGCACTCAAACAACAACAACACTGTCAAACAACAACAAACTGCAAAATATTCATTAGTGTAAAGCAGTAATTTGATAAAAATAATTATAATAATAATAATAATTAGCCTGCTTTTGGTGATCGCTTTTACTGTCTTCTTCCTCTCTTCAGGTATTCAAAACAAATAACTGTTAGTGCTGACGCAAGTGTCTGTACACAAGATTGTTTTCCTTAGTTAACACATTCTGCTTAGAAGGGCAAACGCTTATGGGTTGAGTCGCTGCTTTGTTATATCCATATGTACAGGATAGTTTTCTGATCTAAGGGTAGTGGTACCAGAACGGCAATTGTGCAAATAAGCCTGTGAATTTTCACAATAGCTTCATCTGTAGGTGTTTGTAGGCCACAATGAGCCTCACAGGCTAATCAGATAGGTGTAAAAGACATAAAGTACATCCTGCTGATTTGTTGCTCTGTGGGGGTACTGTCTGCATATGGGTGCCCACACTGCATAGAAAAGAGAGCCAAGGTACAGCCAAGGCATGTGTGTTTATGTATCTCCTCTTTGACTAGAATGGATTTATGTGTAGTAGTAGTTACAGTACGTCTGTCTGCTGTGTTTAAGTGTGTGTGCATGTTGAGGATGGCCTGGGGTATCTGACTGGGCTAGTAAACCATTGTGAGAGTAGTAATTATATACAGTTAAAGCTGCAGGTTCTGCTCTGCCGCCGCCTGACAAAGCATAGCCCACCCCTGGAGACTAGCATGTTAGCACAATATTAGTGTTAATGTGCTTTTATGGAAACATCGGTGTTTGTGGGTGGGTGGGTGTGTGTGTGGTGGGCGAGGAAGAGAGAGAGAGAAAAGGTCTGAATCAGACAAGTGTGGTTGTTTTTTCTTACTTCTTCCTTACTGTGTTAGTAGTTTAAGTAGAATTTTTTAACAAGGTAACCCTCTATTCGTAATACAATGGAGGCTTGAATCATGCGAAATCATGCTTTACTCACCATTAAATATTACAGGCAAAATAGCAGGAGGACTTTTCTTTGTCTCTTTTTTTTTTAATAGGATGTGAATGCCAGGATCAAAATCTTATATGTACTCCAACTTCATCAAATATGGTGAACTGCTTTAAGCTCTACATTTAGAAAGAGCTTTAGATCTTTATTTTATTTTTGTTGTCTGACCATTTCACTCAAAACTGCAAATGTGACAGGGAGTCACTAAAGTCAGTAGGACTCATCCTCTGGGGGGCATATATCTGTACCATTTTTTTGCCAATCCATCAAGAAGAGGCTGACAGGGTAAATGTGACAAACAAGTAGTGGTCAAACTGACCGACTATTATTGACATTCCTAGAGCTATACCACTAGCATGACAACAAATGAAACACTAAAAGGACAAAAATGTAAAAACATGACAGAAAAGAAAGAAAAACTTAAACAGACCCTAGAATTTCAAAATCAGATATGTGAGACAGCGATTTGTGTATGTGTATGTGTCTCTGTGTGTGTGTTGTGTGTGTGTGTGTGACCTGCTGTGTAATTAGCCCTGTGGTCACTAGAGGTGATGAGCAGAGCAGGACTGGAATCCCTTCTCTACTGTCTGCGAAGAAATCTCAAAAGAGCCCTTGCACACACACACGTTCTCGTTCTCTCCACCTCGAGGAGCCCCTGCCGCCCAGTCTTAATTACCCTCCAGCCCCCCTGAGGGCCACAAGGAGGTGGGGCAGACAGAGCTCAATCTCCCCTTCTATCCGGAGTCCTGGGGCTGTACTGGAATTTACACCCCTGGCCCTGAGAACAGACGGGATCCACACTCCTCCACTCTCCCATTGTTGAGTTGGAGGAGGAGGAGAAGGAGGAGGAGGAAAAGGTTAGCAGCAGGCCTACATATAGGAGGCGGACAGTGGGAACACAGAGAGGAGAAATGTAAGTGATTTCCAATGTCTTGGAGTGGGGTTTAGTGATCATGGGTTCTGAATGCTGGATGGATGGAGCTCAGCAACAAACAAACCTTCTCCTTTAAGGTTCCCCACTCTCTCCCTTTTATTCAATTCACTTTGTCTTCTTCTTACACAGTGTCTCCATTAGCAGTTTTCCAAAATTGGATTACAAAAGTTTTAATCCCAAACATGGATGATTTTCCTTTACTTAACAGGCCACATTACACCCATAATAACCTTAACTAGTAAAGTGAAAATTAGATTAGCACCATAATTAGCTGTCTTTGAACTACAGAGCACACAGGGAGTCTATTGTAAATTCTTCTGTAAAGAAATTCACATTGTTCTGAATTCATTAGTTCACACTTACATTGTGTGTCTGTGTGTTCTACCAGAGAGGCTCATAAAAAAGCACTTCCCCTATAATTGAGGATGGTATCGTCCCCTCCCCTCCTGTTAAAAACAATCTGAGCAGTCAGACAGAATGAGGAAGGAGGAAGAGAGAGAGAGCGATCTCCCACCTGAGGTCTGTGTGTATGCGTGCTGGCCTACTAACCATGGGTAAACACAGTAAATGGTTTTGACTGTAAAAGCTTAAGTTCGGCTGGCCTTTCTCACGAGGAGGGAGCAACCGAGCCCTGCGCCTTGGACCGGCCAACCAAGACAGATGCAGACAAGCTCTATGAAATTACAATTCAGTGATGGATGGATTCGCATTGTCACTGATGCTGACTCATTTTCAGATGTCCTGGGTGGTCTCATCTTAGCTTGATGATGCCTTTGAAAGCACTCATTCCTCACGTCTGTGCTTTTAGAGTCTTTGTAGAGTGCTCTTGAGATAAAATACAGTAGGCCTATATTTCTTAATGATTTTGTGGAAACACAGAGCCTTCATGCCGTTGACACCTGTGTTTAATTCTACTTACGTGAGAGATGCCCATTCAAGTCTATTTAATGCTTTGTGAAGCTGACTCATTGTGCAACGTTTACACCAACATATTGGAACATGGGGCCCCATTGTGCCTGGTCCTGGCCCTAGAGCTCACGTACTGAGTTATACCACTGGCTGGGCCAGAGTGCCCCATTAGCTTAATGGCCGTCTAGGATTTCACAGGGGATGCTTTGCTGTTATGGCTGAGAGCTTTGCGTTTCCCTTTTTATGGCTCCTTTGGATTTACAACACCCAGAAATAGGGGTTAGAGAGGAGAGGAGAAGGAAAAGGAGGAGGTAGAGGTGGAGAAAACAAAACAAAACAAACATAGAGGCAACTTTACACCGGCTGGGGTTGGACTTGGGCGGACAAGACAGGGAGAAAGAGATGATGCAAGGAAGAGCAATGGAGAAAGAGGCATGAAACAAAAAAGGGAAACAGAGTGAGTAAAGAAGACATTACCGAAATAATAAAACAAAGGAAATACTGTGTGGTGGGGGGTGGGGAAGCTGCTGTTTATGTCCTGGATCTCAGAGTTTCTCTTTAAGTGTCTCTCTTGGGTATTGACTGACTAAACAACTGATGACCTGATTCACTTTCCCATAGCTTTGACCTTTGACCTCATTGACTTCCCCAGCTGGTCGAAAAGCAATAGGAACGAAGGGTCAAGTTCCACTTCAGCCCAGTGGTGCATGCGACATTCAGCATTTCATTTGTTTGACTTCCAGTATTGTTTTTCATATATATCAGACAATAGTTCCAACCATATGTTGGTGTCTTCATTGACATACTCTTGACAAATGTGGGGATTTTAACTAATTACATTTATAAATTAACACATACGAACATCTAAAAAGAAGCCAGATATCCAGCCAAGAAACATCAAAAGCCCAAACATGATGTAGACTACAATAAATGACCCATTCTCTCATCTTTTGTCAATAGCCTCATTTTCTAGTCCAGATGGAATATACAATTGATAGCTGATCATTTTTAGGACAGACACTGATCAATAGCTCAAATTTAAAATAGCATTCCTTTTTCGTGAATACCACTCTGCATGCTTTATTTCAATAACTGCAAGCAGGCATGTGGATTCCACTGAGGCAATATGTTAAAAGGTCTTTGTTGGTTGGATTATCAGGGACGGTTACATACCGTCTTGTACATCTTAAAATATGTTATTTGACACCGGTTCCAAGCATCATGACCATCTATGTGGGCAATGAATGTATTCAGTCAAAAGTTAGGCTTCAAGTACCCACAGTATTATATCTGCTTTGCATATATTGGGCACATGGCCAAAGCTATTGAGACTTGATACTATTATAGGACTATGTGGATTATGAACTCCGTAACTGGCCATCTGGTAGGCATTAAGGCAAATGCTTGTGATGAATTTGCTTTTATTTGAAGACGAGTAAGGCCAAGCTTAGGGTGATACTACAGCAGCACTGATGGTACCAAAGATGACTTTGGTTTAGTGATTTTAGTCTATAATTTGTACAGGAGAAACAATTCCAATAACCATTTTAATGGAGTTTTAGCTCCATTAAAATGGTTGGCAGGCTGGCAGGACAGATAGGTACAGGCAAATGGCTAGCCACCGGGCTGCTAGCTGACAGGCAGGACAGGCTGGAGGCTAGGCGCCGAAGCTATAGCCAGAACAAACAGACTGACTGGGGGCTTGAAGATTGGAGCTTAGCACTAGCAGGCTGTGGATCAGGCTTGGAGTTAGCTGGCTGGTGGCTAACACACTGGATGCCAGCAGGCTGCAGTCCAGACACATGGAGGCTAGCAGGCTGGGGCTCAGGGATAGCAGGCCAGGGCTTGTTAACTAACTTAGCTCTAGCGGGCTGGAGTGTGGCAGAACAAGTATCTTGACACCTCCAAAGACTCCCAGGTGCTAGGCAGTTTGATAATTTGATGGTCCGGTCATTCTGTCACGATTGGGCACGTTGGTGGACCAAAAAGCAGGACACGAACAGAAAAAAAGGTTTATTTTAAACAGAAATTGAGCACACTTACAAACTGGGTGGCAGAGTCCAAAGTAAGCCAAAGCAAATATCCACAAAGAACTAAGTAATGGCGCAGATCCAGAACAGGCAGGACAGTACACGACATAACATGGGATAGAGCACAACAAGCTACAATGTCCGGACAAAGACTGAGGGAAACACAGGCAATATACATACACAGAGCAAATGAGCAGGGCGGGAGCAAGGTGACAGAGATGAGACTAACGAGACACAGGTAGGCAGAGAGACAGCAGGGTAAAACAGCTCCACTAACAGGTTGTAAAACACAAGACAAGAATCTAACTGGACCTCAAAAAAACAGAACAGACAAGACAGAACAGAACAGGCTAACACAGAATGATCATAAACAAATGAACAACAAATCAGGCAGAGATCACAATTAACACTTAGCAGACAGAAACCAAGCATGAAACAAATATCAGATAACAGAATGAGACAGGAACTAAGGCAGGCACAGATCAACACCAAACCAAACAGGAATCAGACTGAATATCATTCAATCAATCAATCAATTTAAGTGCGACAATAACGCCAGTCTGCTGCTAGCTACTGTTATAGCTATTATATGGCAATATCATGCCAAATACATTTACCTGCAAATGTGGCGGTTAGCCTTCCAACATTTAGTCGCCAAACGAAAACTTTACCTGCATTTGGCACTTGGCAGATGTTAATTTCCAGTCCTGCATACAGGCAATAAAAACATGATTAATTTCAATCCCAAAACTACATATACCATTGGCCCCTTTAAATCGCTGGTATGTTCCTTATAAATAGAATAATGTGTTAAAAAATACTTGATGCCATGATTTGTGTCAGGTGACGTTAAATGACCCCAGACATTCAGCCTACTTTCTAGTTCACCAAGATACGCTGTTGTTGTGATGTTAGCAGTAGTAGCAGGAGAGTAGTGAGTATTATTTAGACAAGCAATCAGTGCCTCCATGTCAGTAACAGGATATGCCTTGTCCCTGTGTCCACTTAAAAACAATTCATATAGCATGAGACAATTTGATTCTATTAACCATAAAAACCTGGAGGACATAATATAACATCTAAAATCCTCCTCATGCTGCCTTGATATTCTGCCAACAGGTCTTTTCAAAAATGTGTCTAAATGCATGGCCTCAGATCTACTACAAATTGTCAACATGTCTCTCCTCTCAGGTCTTTTCCCACAGGCCCTGAAAACTGCAGTCATTAAGCCACTCTTAAAAAAAGAGCAATCTAGACAGGTCACTAATGAACAGTTACAGGCCCATATCAAATCTCCCATTTTTAAGTAAAATCATTGAAAAAGTTGTTTTTCAACAGCTTAGTGCTTTCTTGGCACTAAATAACTGTTATAAAGAGCCACATTAAGACAATTACAAAGTCAACCTACTATCACCTGAAGAATATATCAAGGATTAGAGGACTTATGTCTCAGCAGGACCTGGAAAAACTTATCCATGCATTTATCTTCAGTCGACTTGAACTGTAACAGTGTCTTTACAGGGCTCCCTAAGAAATCCATCCTTCAGAACGCTACTGCTCAAGTCATCATTAAGACCAAAAAAGTGGATCACATCACTCCAGTTCAGAGGTCTTTACATTGGCTTCCTGTATGTAAAAGAATTGATTTCAAAATCCTACTGTTAGTTTATAAAGCAATGAATGGTTTAGGGCCAAAATACATTTCTGATCTTGTGCTTCATTATGAACCATCCAGACCTCTCAGGTCATCTGGGACAGGTCTGCTTTCTGTCCCCAGAGTCAAAACTAAACATGGAGAAGCATCGTTCAGTTATTATGTTCTGTATATCTGGAACAAACTCCCAGATAAATATAAATATAATTAAAGCCATAGATTGGTACCATTCATTGCACTGTAACGCCCGGTATTCATTGTCTTTGTTTTTGTACACTGCACTAACTTTTACTGTCCTATTTTACCCTGTTTTTTATCCTGTTTTCATAATGTGTTTTATTTCTTCAATTACCCTTTGTTGCTTTTATGTTTTATGTAAAGCACTTTGAATTGCCTTGTTGTTGAAATGTGCTGTACAAATAAACTTGCCTTGCCTTGCCTATTGTTGTCTGGATCTGCAGAGCTGGCTCTGGGTCTTTTTCTCTCCATATGTTAGCTTCATGTTAGTTTTGCAGCAACAACTGTAACAACAGTTTGCTAACCCACAACGCAGCAATGTATTTGTATGTATTTGTTCTATGTCATGGTTTTTGTCATGGTGTTGGATTTCTCCAGTATCGCTTAAGGTGATAACGAAATGTTGGTGAACTAGACTGAATATTATAAATGAGATTGTTGCTACACTTTAACAGTTACAGCGTTGTAAGTAATGCTACGGTAGTGCAGGGCTATTCAATTACAAATTCAATTGGGCCAGATTTTAAAACCAGGACGTGAAGATGGGTCAGAAATTTTCTCACAATTTGGGTTGAGTATCATCAGAATTTTATTGATACACTCAGATTGATACTCCTTATTGGTTCAGTTCTTCATTGATACTCTTTCGTTCTTTTTCATCACTAAATAACTGCCTTTAAAAAAATATATTATTTTAAACAAGAATTTTATATTTTATTATAACTAAATGTTGTTTCTACAGCAAAGTCACTGGAAACAAATCTAAAATGTCAGCCACCAGCTGAGTTTATATGTACCATATTTTAATGTACGTAGCAAACTAAGCTGAACAGTTACTAAAGACAGACCTTCACCTTAGCTTGTTTGTAACAATTAGCTATTAGTCAAGCTAGCGCTGTGCTTGTGTAAAACCAAACCACAGCTGCTGTGGATAAGAGACTGAGCAGATTAAAATATTGCTTTCTACATGTTTATGCTAAACCGGTGATAAAGTATTGGCTTTTTACTCGCAAAGGTTTTATTGCACCACATACTTACATTACGAGCGTAGTTGTCTCAACTTCAGTACACTGATCTGCTGGCTGACTTTGCTCCGTGTGTGTGCATGTGTCCCTTGTCTGTACGCATGCACATAACATGCGACCTGGAGTCTTCACATAGGATTAGGATCACTGGCCATCAGAGGTAACAGAAAAACCCGGCAAGTGGATCATTGTTATACGAGAATATAATCCTTTCATACAAAGGCAACACTAAAGTGATTCACTTCATTAAAAAACTACATATAGCCCCTTTATTTATGATATTATTGTTACATTTATATTTGTAACATTCAGGCTGCTATTCCATGTCCCCTTTGGCTAAGAGTAAGTTGATTTTGGTTCCTACCACCTCCTACAGGGGATGGGGTAGAATAACGTACAGCAACAGAGTGGGTATTTATTTTGCTGTAAATCCCCATAAAGTGAAGTTGGGTGGGGATTTTTTCATCCTATCAGGATGCTGTTTAACCAAAATTCATTTAGTGAATAATGAACAATGGTTTAGAGAGGGGATCACATAACACTTAAAGGAAGCGTAACCCTTTTTATTTCCTGTCCTAGAGTCAGATGAAAAGATTGACTACACTCTCAAAAAGACTGGGGAAAAGTCTGTATGCTATCATAGGCCGAGCAGTCAGTCACACTGAGCAACGCTACACAACATAAGAGCCACAGACTCAGAACAACAATCTAACTTACAAACATGAACACGTGTCTTGTCACCTCAATCTCAGCTTTTTCAACGAGCCACCAAACAAACACTTAACGGATAAAACGTCACTGCTAACATCAGTTTACTGGCTAGATAGCTAATTAGCTGCTCAGCTGCAGCACATTAAACAGCAGGTCACTTGGGTCCGGTTAGGCCCTTACTCTATAATACCACTAACAAAACTCTGTCTGCTCGTAACATGTTTGTTTACTTTGTCTCTCGTTCCCTACGGTTTAGCACCGACACTCTGGTAGCCTGCCAACTGCTGTCAATCAAACTCAGACACTGACACGGCCCTCCAGTCGGCTGAGATGAGAAGGAACATTTCTGATATTTCCTCAAAGACCTTTTTTTCTTCCTTTTAATAACAAAAACAACTGTTAACAAAAGGGATGACTGAATGTGATTTCAGTAGGATTTTAATGCTAATCTAATCCCTTCCCATCTCTAAATTCATAATAAAAGGGGAATCAGCAGAGGAAGAACATCATGACTTTTAGTCTTTTAGTTTGCTGACACCCCTAAATATTCTAGTCTGAAACTACATATATGTTTTCTATAATGTCTGAGTAAGACCATCATCATCTCCTTGAACATATATGTATATTGATTTCTTTCTCAAATTTCTCATGTGTTACCATTTTATATTTTGAAAATATATCTCTGTCCCTACAGAGATACAAAATCATCAGATACACTCATTTTATTATTTTCCCCCTACGCTTTAGAATTCATATCAGGAGATTATATTTGCTCGAGACATTTGGTATATGTGAAAAAAGGTAAGCTATGATTTTGTACAGCCCAAGTGATTACAGTAGGCTTCTGCTGTTGGAAATCATAACCATTAAAGATATATATTAAAGATAGAGTGCGATGATACAGTTTTTAAAGAGGAGGAGCCATTTTTCTTCATGTTTAGATCTGTGGGCCAGGAGTGTTTTCACTATTGTGACCAACTTGCTTTGATATATCTAGCATGCAGCACAATGTGGTTATTGAACTTTAGTGAGCATCTGCTTGTCATTGAGAACATGTGACTGTGATTTATGACTTAGATTCAACATCAAGACATGAATGGGAAGGGATGAGAGATGACATCAGGGAATCATAAACAGAAAAGATCCAATTGTATTCTTCACATTTACCTTTATGAGCCAAGGTCAAACTTTGTATCATTAGTATGACGTGAATCTTATGATACAAATCAGCACAGGGCACGGTGACAAATGTTCATACCAAGATGAGATCACGATTGCGTAGGGAACAAAATTAAAGGGAGAGAGGGATGTTACTAAAGGGAGATGTGTCAGTTGTGTTTTGTCAATTGTACCTACTGACTCTGGACTGCAGAGTATTAGACTGTGAGCCATCAGTTGATGTTATTATACCACAGCCATAATTCAATAGGCACTGATCTGATGTCTCTGACAGAGTTGACATTTTGTGAAATAATCAACACTGAAGTAATAACAAAATTTTTCTAGTGACTTGAAGGAACAAATTTAAGGGAATATCAGGACAGGTAGCCTTTTAACATTTTCTAAAACATTAAACATATAAACGTTTTATTTCTCTGTATTATGTCACTTATTTTATTTGTTAATGTTTGTTTTGCTATGAATAGTAGACATGATCCTTAATTGAATTTATAATTTCCATTATTATATACAGTGGGTACGGAAAGTATTCAGACCCCTTTAAGTTTTTCACTCTTTGTTTCATTGCAGCCATTTTCCAAAAATCAAAAAAGTTCATTTTATTTCTCAGTAATGTACACTCAGCACCCCATCTTGACAGAAAAATACAGAAATGTAGAAATTTTTGCAAATTTATTAAAAAAGAAAAACTGAAATATCACATGGTCATAAGTATTCAGACCCTTTGCCGTGACACTCATATTTAACTCAGGTGCTGTCTATTTCTTCTGATCATCCTTGAGATGGTTCTACACCTTCATTTGAGTCCAGCTGTGTTTGATTATACTGATTGGACTTGATTAGGAAAGCCACACACCTGTCTATATAAGACCTTACAGCTCACAGTGCATGTCAGAGCAAATGAGAATCATGAGGTCAAAGGAACTGCCTGAAGAGCTCAGAGACAGAATTGTGGCAAGGCACAGATCTGGCCAAGGTTACAAAAAGATTTCTGCTGCACTTAAGGTTCCTAAGAGCACAGTGGCCTCCATAATCCTCAAATGGAAGACGTTTGGGACGACCAGAACCCTTCCTAGAGCTGGCCGTCCGGCCAAACTGAGCTATCGGGGGAGAAGAGCCTTGGTGAGAGAGGTAAAGAAGAACCTAAAGGTCACTGTGGCTGAGCTCCAGAGATGCAGTCGGGAGATGGGAGAAAGTTGTAGTAAGTCAACTATCACTGCAGCAATCCACCAGTCGGGGCTTTATGGCAGAGTGGCCCGACGGAAGCCTCTCCTCAGTGCAAGACACATGAAAGCCCGCATGGAGTTTGCTAAAAAACACCTGAAGGACTCCAAGATGGTAAAAAAATAAGATCCTCTGGTCTGATGAGACCAAGATAGAACTTTTTGGCCTTAATTCTAAGCTGTATGTGTGGAGAAAACCAGGCACTGCTCATCACCTGTCCAATACAGTCTCAACAGTGAAGCATGGTGGTGGCAGCATCATGCTGTGGGGGTGTTTTTCAGCTGCAGGGACAGGACGACTGGTTGCAATCGAGGGAAAGATGAATGCGGCCAAGTACAGGGATATCCTGGACGAAAACCTTTTCCAGAGTGCTCTGGACCTCAGACTGGGCCGAAGGTTTACCTTCCAACAAGACAATGACCCTAAGCACACCGCTAAAATAACGAAGGAGTGGCTTCACAACAACTCCGTGGCTGTTCTTGAATGGCCCAGCCAGAGCCCTGACTTAAACCCAATTGAGCATCTCTGGAGAGACCTGAAAATGGCTGTACACCAACGTTTACCATCCAACCTGACAGAACTGGAGAGGATCTGCAAGGAGGAATGGCAGAGGATCCCCAAATCCAGATGTGAAAAACTTGTTGCATCTGTCCCAAAACGACTCATGGCTGTATTAGATCAAAAGGGTGCTTCTACTAAATACTGAGCAAAGGGTCTGAATACTTATGACCATGTGATATTTCAGTTTTTCTTTTTTAATAAATTTGCAAAAATTTCTACATTTCTGTTTTTTTCTGTCAAGATGGGGTGCTGAGTGTACATTACTGAGAAATAAAATGAACTTTTTTGATTTTTGGAAAATGGCTGCAATGAAACAATGAGTGAAAAATTTAAAGGGGTCTGAATACTTTCCGTACCCACTGTATATATATAAACTCATTGATATTATTTATTCATATTATTATTTAATTAAATGATCATTTCTAAAAGTAGACTTTAAGAGGTAAAACCAAAGTTTTGTAATAAATAGTAATAATTTCATGGTGAAGACTTAGAAAGTTCAAATCTTGCCATCCTGTTAAATTAGATATTGTAAAAGCCTAACTTACCTGTTAACTCCTCTCCTTTGTAAATCTAAACATAAAGCCTAAACTTACGTAACTTTAAGAAAAGATCAGATTCAAGTCATCTTCTTCCTGACAACCACTTGACAACAAAGGAACAGAGGGACTGCACTATATGCTAAGTATTGTTTTCAGTATCAGTGTCTTTTATCTTTATCTGCATCTTATTCTTCCAAATACTGGAGCAAGATGTGAGCATCTGACTCTAGTCCCATATTTGGTTCCCATCAAAACATCAGATCCATTCAAAATAGCCTAAATAGAAAAGTATATTTAAATATCTCTTATTTATTTATTTTTTAAAAACCTGTCCTGCCCAGCAGCCTATAGAGTACAGAGTATGATGAGCTGGATACCATATTGTGCTAGACAGATTTTACTTTAACAAGAGAGTATTAATATACTCCTTTGTCTGTTTTATTATTTATATATTGATTTGTCACCGGGCCGGACAGGGGGGCAGACATGGGGATGGTGGGGCACAAACAGACAGCACAGAGAAAGGACAACACCTGCAAGAGAAGGAGGATGGAAGGTGGGGACAACCGGGAATAACAGAGGGAAACACAAATTGCAGAAAGCAAGGAAACCTGCAATAGAACAGAGAGGGGGACTTGGGGAGGAGAAAAACAACAACAAACAAACCCAAACAAAAACAAACAAACAATAAAAATAATAATAATAGTATAAGACAACCAGCCAAACAGCAGCAATAAACAGCTGACATAGTAAGACAACAGTCACGCACAATAAATAAGCAACACAGCACAGCCACGAGAGCTGGAGTAAGTAACTGAAAGAAAAGCATCAGGAATAATTCTACCAGGGGCAACCTAAATTTGTTTGTGTCTATGTGTGAGACTGTGTGTGTCTGTGTGCATGTGGGTGAATGTGTCTGTATGTGTCTGTGTGTGTGTGTGTGTGGCGCGCGAGCGCATAAGCCTGTTAAAGAATGTAGTTGCTACTGAGAGTGGGGCGCCACGACGGTGCCACACCGACCCCAGCAACAGGCAGGCAAGAACGCCAGTAGCCAATAGGGGTGTGAGAAAGATAAAAAAAAATATATATATATATATGACTCCCAGATGCACCACAATGCAAATGCGGAAGACCCCGATCCAACCAACAGACGGCCAAAAATTATCATCATCATTATCTCCGAAAATTAGGTGTTATGAGAGCCCAGGTTGCTCTGATAGTGGCCTTCAGCTCTTCTGCATTGTTGGGTCTGGCGTATTGCATCTTCCTCTTCACAATACCCCATAGATTTTCTATAGGGTTAAGGTCAGGCGAGTTTGCTGGCCAATTAAGAACAGGGATACCATGGTTCTTAACCCAGGTACTGGTAGCTTTGGCACTGTGTGCAGGTGCCAAGTCCTGTTGGAAAATGAAATCTGCATCTCCATAAAGTTGGTCAGCAGCAGGAAGCATGAAGTGCTCTAAAACTTCCTGCTAGACGGCTGCGTTGACCTTGGACCTCAGAAAACACAGTGGACCAACACCAGCAGATGACATGGCACCCCAAACCATCGCTGACTGTGGAAACTTTACACTGGACTTAAAGCAACGTGGATTCTGTGCCTCTCCTCTCTTCCTCCAGACTCTGGGACCTTGATTTCCAAAGGAAATGCAAAATTTACTTTCATCAGAGAACATAACTTTGGACCACTCAGCAGTAGTCCAGTCCTTTTTGTCTTTAGCCCAGGCGAGACGCTTCTGACGCTGTGTCTTGTTCAAGAGTGGCTTGACACAAGGAATGTGACAGCTGAAACCCATGTCTTGCATACGTCTGTGCGTGGTGGTTCTTGAAGCACTGACTCCAGCTGCAGTCCACTCTTTGTGAATCTCCCCCACATTTTTGAATGGGTTTTGTTTCACAATCCTCTCCAGGGTGTGGTTATCCCTATTGCTTGTACACTTTTTTCTACCACATCTTTTCTACCCTTCGCCTCTCTATTAATGTGCTTGGACACAGAGCTCTGTGAACAGCCAGCCTCTTTAACAAGGTGTCAATGGTCGTCTTTTGGACAGCTGTCAAGTCAGCAGTCTTCCCCATGATTGTGTAGCCTACAGAACTAGACTGAGAGACCATTTAAAGGCCTTTGCAGGTGTTTTGAGTTAATTAGCTGATTAGGGTGTGGCACAAGGTGTCTTCAATATTGAACCTTTTCACAATATTCTAATTTTCTGAGATACTGATTTTGGAGTTTTCGATAGTTGTCAGTTATAATCATCAAATTTAAAAACAATGAACACTTGAAATATATCAGTCTGTGTGGAATGAATGTATACATTATACAAGTTTCACTTTTTGAATGGAATTACTGAAATAAATCAACTTTTTGATGATATTCTAATTATATGACCAGCACCTGTACATGTTACATACATTTAATATTATAGAACTGAAATTTCTGACCACTGTAATGATCTTTAATGCATCCAGTAACATTTTGTAAAAGGAAGTGTTTTCTGCACTGCGAGATAGCTGTTTGATAGAGAGCAGCGACATGGATGGTCCCCACTTAAACTTTACAGTAAACACCATCCTTTTCTTCCTTCTGTTCTTTTTTCATTCATTCCTTCTAAACTTCAGTCCAGGCACCCAGACAGCAGCACAAGACACTTTCAGTCTTGCAGTCAGCCTTTTCAAGTCCTGTTTCCTGTGCCTTCACCACCTGAGGGTCACATTGAAAGGGGTCTGTGACACTGTTGTAGCCTGCTTTGTTATGCAGATGATACTCAGTTATACCTTTTTATCAGACCTGACGAAACCAACCAGTTAGCTAGGCTTCACACGTGAATTAAGGATTACACGTTTATGATGTCTTTCCTTCTTTTCTTGAATTTCTTGACATTGAACTAAAAAAAGTTAGGTTGTAGGATTTAAACCCAAATACCTCCAAGACGCATTTTCTGAACAGTTGTTTTAGGTGGCATTGCCATTGCTTCCAGCACCACCGTGAGAAATCTGGGAGTTAGTTTTGATCAAGACATGTCTTTTAACTTACACATAAAGCAAACTACAAGGACATCTTTGCAATATTGCCAAAATTAGAAACCTTCTGCATCGAGATGATACAGAGAAACTTGTCCACGCATTTGTTACCTCAAGGCTTGACTGCTGTAACTCCGTGCTTTCAGGCTGCTCAAAAAAATCTCTCCAACTAATACAAAACGCTGTGACTCACTTTAGTAAAGCTTTAAGTTAGGGATGGTTTTTGTTTTTTCTTTATTTTGTAAAGAAGAAAGCTTAAAATTATTTCTTGTTATAAAATTATATATTTTATTGTTTTTTAATGTGTGTATCTTGTCATGTGTTCTCAGCTTTGTTATCCAACTCTGCAATTTTTATGTGTCTCTGTTTTCTGTAAAGTGTACTGGGACCACGCAGCTGGTGATTTTACACATTAAATAAATCTGACTTGACTTGTTCTTCATAACATGCCTGACCCAGGAAGAAAAGGGCTCCCAGAGTGGTCTTGGAGATGAACTAGGACAATGCTTCAATATTTTATTAAACATCAATGGCAGACTGATCAGAGACCAATACATCTTTAAGTATTTTAGTTGATTTATTGCTTTTTGATGTATTATTTAATGAGGATCGTGTGTTACTCATGTGTATTTATTTTATTTGACATTGGTAGCACAAACTTTGTGGTTATTAGGTTTCATGATTGTATAATCCTCCCAAATTATAATCCTAGTTCATTGGACCAGTAACTATACACTAAACTTGTCTGCTTTCTTCTCTTACTAGTTTCTGAACTTCTTCTGTGTCTTTCTTTTTTATCTCTGCTGCTAACATCAGTAGCCTGTTATCCTGATGTCTGAATTCTGGGTTTTTTTTTGTTCTAACCCAAGCTGGTTCACTTTTTATCAAAATAACAGACGTAGTGAAGTTTAGAATACACTGTACAATGATATGGGTGAATGCTTATTCTGCTTTGCTCTATGTTTTATTTCTTTTTTCAAAAGGACGGACTGATTTCTCAACAAATGATATAGCCATTAACTGACATTGAATGTTTTAAATGTCCCAAGCTCTGGGTAAAAAAATACATTACAGTACAGTTTACAAATGAAAGCAGTATTTGGGCTTTCGAATTGAATTGAAAAACGAAGACTAGTGCACTGATCATAGTTAATTCGCAAATTTGACCATCTGAATTGCCTGCATGTCAAGTCCTTCAGAAAAAGATGAGCTCTGTGTCACAAATAACTATTTATCTCCCGCCGGCTGTAAGTGGCAAAGCAGCCAGGGCACCTCTATCAGACTGGCACTCTTGACCTTGCATGACTCTGCTCTAGTACCATTTCCTCTGGCCAATAACCAGGACAGCTTAGACCACTTTAGCCATTCTGCTACAGCAGAGAAATAATAGGAGGTATCAACAAGGTGAAGCTTTGAGGGTTGCAACTGGAATGCAAGTATCCTCTATCATTAACATTAATCTTGTTATTTGAAAAGAACATTTAACAATGCAACAAAAGGATGAGTCAATTGGAGATAAATGTGCTTATTGAAACATATCCTGGTTTGCTCAATGACCATCTATACATTCCTTCCTATTCTTCTTTCTTGTGTCCTATCTCATTGTTTCATTCAGTATTTCCTTCTTCTCTGCCTTTTCCCTGTCAATCCCTTTAGCTCTTTTCATTCATGTCTTGTTGTCTTAAAGTTAAGTTTCTATTTTCCTCTCGCTGTCTGTTTCTCCCACCTCTCTCTCAACTCACTACCCTGACACCTCACCATCAGGGAGCTGTGCTAATCTTTTTGACCCGCCACATCCTCCACAGGCTCTTCCGCCAGCTTAAGTAGGGGCTCTTCTACAGTATGTGTCTGTTGGGGGAATCTGTGATCGGTTAGAGTTTGTTGATGTTGTGATGTGTCTTTCTGTGGTTGTTGAGGCCTGTTTGCACGCCTCTCGGGGTCACTGAGCTCTTGGTCATGTAAGCAACATCAGAAAAGAGCAGACAGTTCTCTTTTGAAAAGCACATGGGGCAAACACAGTGAAATCTATTCTATTTGATTATCACATTAACTCAAAATGTACATCATCTTAGAATATCTGATTTACAAAAACTAGTGGGTGATTTGTTTTGTTTTTTACTTTGATGATATGGGCAACTAAACGGTTTCCAACTCATCTTTGTAATTAGTACTTCAATACACATGCATTTTTATTTAATTTAGTGATGACATGCTTAATTGGCAAAGGCTTATTCTTTTTTGGTGAAATTACATATTTTTTAGATTTAAATGGCTTACTGTTGCTCGTATTTCAATTATTATTCATTGCACACTAGTCTTAGCACAGCCTTAATGTTAAACTCTTGATTAAACCTTTAAAATCTAACAATATAACTTGCATGACTGACAATAAGAAATTCCTAGAAAGCGAGATTTGAGAAAAACAAGAAACAAACAACCAATTTTTGCGATGTCAGCCTCAAAATAGACAGAAGAAGACAAAACCATTTGAGTGAACTGAGAATTCTGTGCGTGTGTGTTTGACAGGGCAGCCCGACATTGTGATTTATGAGCTGAGAGCAAATTCTATCTCTAACTGACTTTTACACTTTGTCACCAGTGATAAACGAGTGGGTCGCACACTTTCACACCCCTAAATGAGCCAAAAACACACACCCTCACATTTTACATTCAACTGTGGACACTAACAAATGCACAAAAAAATCTAGACACAAGCGCTCTCCTCAACCCATAAACACACATTCACACACACTTCTCACTCAGTACCCAGAACTCTCTTACCCCCCAAGCCACCGTCCACTGACAGGCTCTCGCCCCGACTTCTCTCTGACACGTCCCCTGGGGTCAAAGGCCACGTCAGTAGTGTGAAGTGCAGGGGGGTGTTGAGGGCCCTGCGGTGCGGCTGGGGGGATCAGACCAGTGAGTGCAGTCATATTCCTTTTGGTTCCTTGTGGAGCGAAAGGCCAGGGGGACTGAAAGGGGGCACATTGTTGAAGAATACTTGTGATAATGATGTTATTTGGGTACTCGCAAGGCCTGCTCAGCAGCTGTTGACAGTAATGATGTAGTGTGTGTGTGTGTGTGTGTAATTAATGATTCTCACAGCTTTCCTACATACCAGCTGCTGACTGAGGCAGGAAGTGGATGATTGATGGGAATTATTGATACCTTTCTCCCTCAAACACACACATACATGTAGCATTTCCATACTGCCCAGGGTTGCTGAATCCTTGATAGGGTTTTTAGTTTGTTGCTTTTTCTCCACCTATTCACCAATGGACTCATTAGTCATTGGTGAAGGAATGTCAATACTCCTCTGTGTTTTAAGTTACCATCTCCCTTATGCCCTATTTTTTCTATACTCAATGTATACTGAGGCTTTCTAATATGAGGACATTTTTCATTTTATCCCTGATAAAAGCCACATAAATGACAGGTTTATATAATGAAAAGATTTATGATTGGCATCCAATGAAAACCTCTCATTAAGGATGTTTTGAATGAACCAAACATACTTTTTTAAAAGTATTAAACTAACAATGTGACAAATGATTTGTTCCAAAATATAAGACCATTTATCAACAAACCTGCTGGTTCTCTTCAATTTAAATGCCACCCAGATTGATGCCTTTGTACTTTAAACTGGAGTATTTTCTGTGGGAAGAGCTGTTTGTTAATTTTTCAGTAGCCCACATGAATGGGGCTTTAGATTGACATTTTGCTCATGTTAGTTAACAGAGGATTGTGTTAAACACCTAGATGCTGCTGTGTCTGCTGCCACATCAGTAGATTTTACAATTAAAAATAAATAAATAAAAATAAATAAATTAATAATAATAATAATAATAATAATAATAATAATAGGGCTGGGCAAGTTAACGCATTATTATTGCTTTAACGCATTAATTAATTAACACGGACAATAGTTTTATCTCACATTAAGGCTCTTTTTAAATTATTATTATTTTGAAAGTCCATTGCTCATTGGTTCCAAATACACATACAGACAAAACAAGGTCACAGAAGGGGTGGTATGTTGATCAGCCTGCAATCACCCACCCAAACAAGCAGCGGAGGCAGGCTTCAGCAGAATACACTGGATGCAGCGTGTGGGAGAAGTAGATAAACAAATGCAAGACAAGTGATCAAATGCCAAAGCGAAGTGGATAGCCACACTCTGCATGCTGATTAGTAAAACTCACAAACAGCAAGGATCAATCTCTCTTCCAATGATTTCTTGCTGCGCGTCACGTACAAAAAGTTCAAGACAATTTAACTTCGGTAAATGGCGGGCATGTGCGTGAGGCGAGCACAACCGCGCCCGCTTGTGGCTACGCCTTGTGCTCGACCACTTCACCTCATTCTAAAAGGGACACTTGCTACTGAACATAGACTGTTTCTGCTGCTCCCTGATAAAAGAAAAATGTTTCTGCTGATACCTCTTCAGATAACAAAAACAAGAAAACAGAATTATATATGTTAACCTGTTGCTCAGAAGGTGCCTGTTATGATGTTATGATTGGGGCTCTGGACTCTGATGGTAACTTGTTTTAACAAGCTAGATAAAATATATTGCCCTAGCTTGGGTTAACAACAACAACAATAATAATATCTGTAATTCCTATCATGAGATGGATTTCCATCCTTCCACCTGATCAGCCGTCAGCCGAGTGTTTGCAGTGGAAATGTCTTTGCTAGGCGTGTGTTACTGAAAAGGATGTGATCACTCAGTCTTTCTTCAACTATTTGTGTAGTCTTCTCTGTCAGCAGTCTCTACCACCGTCAGAAAGTTGCAATAGAAAAACACGAGCAGCCAAAGCTGACCAATCACAATTCTTGCAGTCCTCATGTGGTATCTCTAGAGCCACCATAGCCTCAATTTTTGAGGAGGCCCAGCTTAGCTATGTTGTTGCCTATGGGGAATCTATGGCCTCTACATGCATAGACTCCGATGCTACACCATAACCCCTTAAAGCACATCTATCCCCCTTTAAGGTATGATCACAAATCTCTAACTGCTCCCCTTAGGTGAAGAAGAATGCTGCTATAACCTTAAGGTAACCAGGGTCTCCAGCCTCTGTCCACTGTAATCACTGTTTTCATGTGTGTAATCAGTTAATCAGTTTCTTTGCAGGACAAGACACTGATGACATTGTCACTGATTGGAAGTTGCTGACCTTTGACTGCATGAAGTGCCCTCTTATGAACTAAATGTGATGCACAGATGTCTCTCCCCTCATAAGTAAAGACTTATTCTGTATGCACTGACCTTGCAAATCTTTGCATCTTGATATGAAGGCAATGTAAAAACATGTGGGATATTCATCTACTATAGTCGTTTCTTGAGCCAAAGCCTACAAACACTTGCCAGACAATGTGACTTCTTTATTGTTCCATTTTCGCCTATTTGCAATCAGGCCAGTAGATTGTAAAATAGATCTTCATGATGAAGAACTGTAAAGCATATTTATTTTTCTTATGGCAGGTTAATTGAGGAAATGCTTTTCATCACTCTGCAATCATAGATTTCTGGAAAATCTTGCCAATAGCTGTAGATATCAATAATATTACACTATCCAAGTTCATTTCATTCCATTTGATCTAAAGCACTGCTAAAGAATATTAATTAATTGTGAACAAAGTCCCTACATCATGTGCTTCACTTTTAAACTGTTCTGTACATTACACAGAATGTTCAGTCTATTGCATTTTGAAAGAAGTCCAATTTAAATTTAAGTGCCCTCTGATGAAACATATGCAGAGAATAACTGAATTAAGGGACTACTGCATATTTAGATTTTGGTCTTTGACTTGATCTGGGTCAAGATTTACAAAACTGACTGACTGAGAGGATGACACTGCTCACATCCAGGGAGTTACAAATTAATGCTGGGACATAGGGACATGGAGAGGAAGATGGTGAAAAATGAAGACAAAGGATGGGGCAAGTGAGACACATTGGAACTGATAAGGTACAAGAAAAACAGGGGCAGCCTTCACATGGCTCTGTAAGAGTTCTCATGCTCCTCTGCATGTGTTCAGTGTGTTCAGTGTGTGTGTGTGTGTGTGTGTGTGTGTGTGTGTGTGTGTGTGTGTGTGCGCGTGCGTGCGTGTGTGTGTGTGTTTACAGTGTTTCCTGAAACATGTGGCTGCTATTATCACCACAACCCGTGGTCAGTGCAGAGGACCCACCACCTCTTGTGTGTGTTTGTGTTAGACCCATGTAATCTGTGAGAGAGCTGTTAGATTGCCTACATTATTATCCCTAAGACATACATCATCAACCTGCGGTTCTTGTTTTTGTTCTAATTAAGTCTCTTTTTTATGTGTAGATGTTGCTATCAATTTTAATAAATAGGCCACTTTTGCTCTTCACTCAAAATATATCAATTGTCAGTGTTGGAGATGGTAACATAAGCACCCTGACACCCAATACCCTGCAAAGTGAAAGAAAAGAGACAGACATAGATGGACAGATACAGCAAAGTTAAACAAAAACACATAAAGACAGGGCAGACGGCAAAGTTAGAAATAGAAGAAATTCACTGCCTGTGTTTATTCCTGTGCACTCTGTCTGCTAGCAGGTCATAAAGTGGAAAGTCTCTGGCAAGCCTGGTGGATCTGCAGCATTTTAATCGACGTGATAATTTAAAGTGGTGAGATGCACATGGAGAGTTGGCAGGAATACTGAACTCACAACCTCAACCCGTAGACCTGTCCAGTTTTTAATGTCCTACAGAGAGACTGGAAAATGTTCTGTTTTTAGTGTTTTGCTGTTCACTAAACCCAAACATGAAATTAAAGGGCTTGGGCAGGTTCACAAGTTAAAGAACCTTAGGTAGCTACCCTAGGTATACAATAACTAGTTTTCTATACAGATCATTCGGTTGTGGGTCACGACAGGGCCGGAATCTGTTCTGTTTTGCTCACCAGTAAAGTTCTGAATACTGGGAGCCTGATCTCACTATTTTCATTCATTGCCAACATTCAGAGCCACTGCAGGAAGTAGTGTGCCCTCTACATGAGGTGCAAAGTAAGGGCATGGATGTCAGGATGGTGGATAGGCATGCAGCGCAGGAGAGCAAATTTTGAGTCCCGTCACAGGCCTGCAATGATTGTTCACCTTTATATTATCGTAAGCATAACCACTATTTTCCACTAACATTGTGTAAGTGTTTTAGTTGCCTAGCCCTAACTTAACCATAATTTATTTGCCAACACCACAAGATTTCCCTTACCCTAACCATACTATAGTTGCCATTCTCAGATATGGTAGAAAGACTTTAAAAAATTGCTCATAATGGACATTAAAAATATATAAAATATTCTCATTGAAGCGTTTTGCAGTATTGTCTGATAATGATAGCAAGTGGACAGACAAAAACATTCACACCAACAGGCAAGGCAATTTCGACTTCACCTGAAATGCATGTCTTTAACCCAGAGAAAAGGCGCACAGAGAAAGGGAGAACATATAAATCTAGGCTTAAACCCAGCGCCTTCTTGCTGTGAGGTGACATTATGTGTAAAAGTAGAAGACATAAAGCACATTCAGAATAAGAATTGGACCCCAAGTAACAACCACTTAACTCATACTAGAGGCTTCAGTAGCTGCTGTAAATCTATAGCTTGTATTCAGTGTACTGTCTCTGTTTTGCATGTGCTGTTGACAGCCAGTTGGTAAAATCAGACATCAAACAGTGAGGCCTGATGTTCGTCTGCTACATCTGTCTCAGTGCTGCTCACTATTTATTGTTTCATCTCTGCTTTATTTACTGTTGGCTTAATTATTTCCATGTTTAATCTTTTGAAGGATGTCAGGGGCAGCCATTTTCCTGATGTAGCCATATAGTCACACAAGCCAAGTCCACTGTGACCCCCCCACACACACACACGCACAGTTCTCCTATTCACTTGCAGTGCAGGTGACAGAGACCTCAACCACAAGATGGATGACTGTCTGACTGCGACATCTTAAACCTGTTACCTCTGAATGGATGTTTATTTGAATTCTCCTCCCCGCTGTATCGCATACAGGGGGGGAATTCTCTTGAACTGCAGCAACAGGAGTGTAAATATTATGGGGAAAGCCACTGAGACATGAAATGTAGCTTTAATTACAACATTGATATATCGAGGTCAGTCTCCCAGCGCATGTGGAGGGAACTTGACCTTTCCTTTTTCTGTTCATGATTTCTTGTTTGATTTGGTGTACACACTCATTAAACACATGTATATACTGTATTATATATGGTACAATATGTTTGTATAAGGGCAAGATATCTGGTGAAGGGGCTGACTTTAAGGGAAAGACACAGTGTTGCAATTGGACAAGATATCTAAGTCATGTAAAGCAATGAAATAATTTTTGAAATCTGTTCCCTTTATGAAAATCTGTTCCCTTCATGAAATGGTTCCCTTTAACCAAGTAGGTAATATGAGTAAAACAGGTGTCCACTGGTTAAAAGTATTGATAAATAATTGATGAAATACATAAAATAACATACCTTAAATAAGCTACTGGTTGAAATTTGCACAGATGGCCATAATTCACTCATTATAGCTGACACATGTTTGCATAAATTGTTTCTGATGGACAGTGTTGATGGAAGCTTGATTTTGTTTAATCAAAACTTGTCCTATTGAAGACATTATAGATCAACGATGAAGTAAGTTTAAAGATTTTATAAATATTGGCTTCTACTGTTTCTCACTGTATCAGTGTGTCATACCATCCAATTACAGATTTATTTGAAATGATCAGACCAATAAGCTTGACCTTAGAATGACTGTTGTGGCTAAATCTCAAATAGAGATGTTTAAAATCTATTTACCTGCAAGAAATTCAAGGTAGTATTATTGTAAGGCCTGTTAACCATGTGGTGTGCTTTAAAGTCCTAAGAAGCTTGATTTTAGATCTTTATTGGTTTTCTGTAACATCAAAAACAATTGAAGTTAAAGTTCACAAAAAAACATCCATATTATTTACTTAGACATTCAAAAACTCAGCTAATCTACTTCCTTTGGACCTTATTGGTGTGGTTTGATTAGATTTGATTGATAGTTGACAGATAACAGTGATCACCACATTTTTGTTTCAAATGTTTCTAAACTCTGATTGGTACAATGGCTCCACGTGACATCAGCTTTTTCTAACTGAGCCCCGTCCACTTCAAGCCAGTAAGCGAAAAACTAATTCACAAAGAATGGACTGTGTCTGTTGATAGCACCATGAATTGCAAATGCTATCTGCCCCATCTCAATATTGGGCTAATGGTATTACAGCACATAAAGCCATAAACTTTCGCAGCTGAGTGCAATTTGCTCTTGTTTTGCGCCTGTTAAATGTTAGTGGTCCCAGTAATATTTGTTTTTAAGGTGTACTGAAGCAGCATCTCACATGACATTAAGTAACATTTTAAGTTTAGGTTTTTCATATCTAAAATGTCTGACGTTTAAGAGAACATATTATAATTATAGGTATAACTGTTGTAATGATTTTTTAACTCTCCCCCGCTCTTTCATTCGTTTCTCTGCTGGACTGTTCCTTACGTCTCCACTTCTCACAGCAGTAGGTTTTAGGTTGTTTCCAGTTTCATTCCCTTGTATCTGTGCCATCTGTTCACATGTGATGTACTGTGATGTGCTATTGTTTCGCCCGGCGACAATCACTGCAGCCATGATTACTGGAAAGTCTGGTAGTTTGCTAACTGTGTGCAAATTACTTAAAAGTGGGGCGGCGGTGGCTCATGGAGTAGAGCAATCGTCACTTATAAGAACGTGGGTGGTTTGATCCCTGGCTCCCCTAGTCAGCATCTCGAAACATCCTTGGGCAAGGCACTGAACCCCAAAATGTTTCTGATAGCTGTTCCATTGGTGTGTGAATACCCATGAATGTTTATTTCCATTCTGATGAGCAGTAGGCACTTTCGCTTATGAATGCCATCAGTGTATGTGTGTGAATGGTGAATGTGACATAGTATAACAGCACTTTGAGTAGTTGGACGACTAGAAAGGCGCTATAGAAGTATAGACCAATTACCATAATTTAAATACATGCAAATAAAACCGGAGCACTGAGACACTATTTATAAGCAGTGCAGACAGGTGTGTATTATATGTTTTGTGCGTGCTTTGAAAATTACACTGTTTCTTTTTGTCTCATTTTGGCAGATATAGCAGCTGCAAAAGCCACACAATCCAATTGTGAATTCACCCCTTGAATCTACAAAAACAACTTTTGTAAAACAACAAAAACTGTTCAAACTTTGGCTAGAGAAAAGTTTTTCTCAGGTATTTAAAAACTTTAAGTGTATTTTTGAACCACTGCAATACATTTTACATGAGGTTTGAGATTGCTATTTTACCCACTGCTGTGAAGGTTACACATGATGTGGATGTGAGATATTGCCCTGGTCAGGGTTGGGGAGTAAAGGTGTGTTCCCACCGAAAGCGAATCCAGCGTTTTGAAGAACGGGGAAGTGGATGGGGAGTAGCGCTGCAGCTTTCGGACAAATAAACACCCATAGTGGGTCTGGATTCTGCTCTGACAACTATGCCGTTTACCAGCGGGAGGAGGTCAGAGTTAACTGGTTTTATTAAATTAGCTTTTTACTTTAGTTTTTGGAATTACAACTTGATTTATCTTCACTCGTGCTTCTCGGCAGCTAGCTTCTGTGCACATCTGGTTCCACTGTTGAAATGTATTAAGCAAACAAAAGGCGAGCACATTTACAACTGAGTGGCTGAGTCCATAATCCAAAATAAAAGTGATCCACAAGGAAAATACAAAATCCACAAAACACTGGGAAACAGGGAGACGCAACACAACAGAGCTGGGCAGGGCAATACACTGCAATGATCAGACAAAGACTAAACAGAAACACCAGGTATATATACACAGGGACTAAAAAGCAGGGCGGGAGCAACACAGGTGACAGGGATCAAGGTTAATGAGGCAGGCAGAGAGACAGGCAGGGAAAACAGAGAGACAGGCAGGCAGAGACCACAGGGGGCAAAATAAATAACCAACACAGACAGAACACATGTTACAAAATACCAGACAAGAATCTAACTTCAGACAATAACAGAAACCCATGTAAACAGACATACACCAACCAACTATAACACAGGGATCATAACAGACAAAACCTAAATGAGAACACAGAACTAAAACACAGAGAACAGAGCAGACTAGACCAAAATGATGCAGAGAAAGAACTAGAAACAAATACTACGACATGAACTAAGCCACAGGACTAGGAACAAAGACATGGAACAAAAACCCAGACTCCCCAACAAGACACACAGACAGGATCACAACAGTTAGCATAGCATAGCCCTGATCGATCCGAAAACACGTATTTTAAAAGTTGTAGTCCTGCTGACTTGCTGACAGACCTGACAAAGTATGAATTCATATGTCTAACAAAACGGCATCATATTGTAGTTATTTCAGCATCAGTTTGATCCGTTTATTACAATTAAATCACAGCAAAGGGTTTACTTTGGGTTCATATAGCTGTAGTATCCACGGGCAGTGTTTATTCGCTTAAAACGCGCGTGTGTGAACACTCAAAATGTCCAATGGTAAAACTCGCGCGAGTAAAGCGAGGCGAATATTAAATTCGCTTTTGGTGTGAATGCAGCTTAACGGATTACATGTAACAGCGTTACATAATCAGGATACAAAATTTTTTTTAACTGTATTCCATTACTGTACAGAAAAAATAGACGTAATCAGATTACAAGTACATTTTGTAAAATCGGGGATTACTTTAAGCAGAAAGTTTCCATGAAACAGAAAACGCTGTGCGATTTGCCTCCATGTATGTTTTTTAGGTAGCACTTTATAATAACTACACACTATAAAGCATTAGTTAAGTATTAGTAAATACAGAATTCATCATTTATAAAGCATTATTCATACATTAACACACATTAGTAAGTCATTCATAACCACAGTTATAAATGTTTTTTTCTTTATTATCTACACACTATTAAGCAGTTGTTAAGTATTTCTACATTTTTAATTCATCATTTATAAACCATTAATACACATTAGTGAGTCATTTATAAACATAGTTATACATGTTGTATTCTTTATTAATAAGCTCATCTATAATGTGCTTAATAATTGTATTGTCATACTTTATATATGATCGTTTCACTATTTATAAATGAAGTTTTATTTTAATTACAAACCAGTTATTAATGGTTCATAAGATCATTTGGAAAGTGTAAGAATTATTACATAACTGCCTGTTTTTTATACTTTTCCGAGGAAGAATATAAACAATCTCAGCATAGCTTGTAAATCTACTAGTGGCAAAACTCAAAGGATGCTACTAGGACAACCCGAAAGATGCCCCAGCTACGTTACTGGGTAAAAGCCTCACCGTTACAGGCCTGGTACTGTATCCTTGAAACAGATCTATAACCAGCAGTTCATCAATGATGTGATTGTATTTTATACTTTATAAAAAGTATTATTCCATTGAAAAAACATATATATCCTACATATATATGCGATCATTTATGAATAGAAAGTTTAAGGAAATGATTAATGAACTATTTAGATGTACCTACTTGCATGCGCTTATAGGCTATATGATTTAGACATGTAGGCCTAGTAATAGTGAGTGTGTTAATAAGTATTTTCCCTCTAATGTAAGGACTATTTTCAAAATAAAACTAGTAAAAACCATTTGGAAACGGAACGTTACTTGCGTTCCATATGCAAACGAATAAAAAAAAATCAATATTGACTTTTTGTCACAGTGAATACTATTCTCTGGAGGTAGTCTACTTTTTGAATGTTTAAGCACATGTAGTACCTTCAGAGGTATTTTTATTTACAGTATTTATGATAATACAGTTCAGTTTTAGGTAAAGTAGTAATTTCTTTACCTAAAATGTGTAAACTCTGTTCAGTATTTTTTGGTTGTATTTTAATGAAATGTAATGCTGAGAGACGGAGAAATTTAATCAATTTATAGTAGTGATGTCTTGCTTAAATGCTTCCTGATAAAGTTATAAATCTTTCGTATAACAATGTAAAACTTAAGAAGAATCCCTGGACAATACGGTGATGATATTGAGTTTTGACAAACTGGGTGAGATCTTTATTGAAGAGTATTGACTGTGATGATTTATCTGATTTATTCTCTCCTTTATGTGCAGACTGGTTTTTGAGAGCCTGGATTGTAACGTTAGCTTAGAGGTCAATTCTTAGCTGGATGCAGATGGCAAGCCAGTCCCAGAGATAATGCGCGGTCCATGGTGTGGCCAGCTGCTTTGGAAACCATTCAACAGGACTGACACATCAGATTACAGGACACTAGCAGATAAGAAAGATGTGTTTTTTTCTGAACGAATGGCTGTAAGGCATTTTGTAATAAAGAATACGTTCTGTATCACTTTGTGTTGTGTCCGTTTCCTTTTTCTGTTCAGAAGATAAGTGGTACTTGTGTTACAATATCATTTGTAAATGCTTAATGAGGCATAGATAGTCCTCACATTAGATGAGCTCACAGAAAGTACTTACTAACAACTAGTAAATGCTTTGTAACTACCTGAATTAATCATGAAATACTTCATTAACAAATGTTTAGAGAATATCTATTGCCTTTAAATTTCATTTGTAAATGCTTAATGAGGCATAGACAGTCCTCACTTTAGATGAGCTCACACAAAGTACTTAGCTATCTCTGGAAGCGCATGTCTTGGATTTTTGACGAGGAGTTCAGAGAAACCAGGCCTGTAACGGTGAGGCTTTTACCCAGTAACGTAGCTGGGGCATCTTTCGGGTTGTCTTAGTGGCATCCTTTGAGTTTTGCCACTGGTAGATTTACAAGTTATGCTGAGATTGTTTATATTCTTCCTCGGAAAAGTATAAAAAAAACAGGCAGTTATGTAATGATTCTTACACTTTCCAAATGATCTTATGAACCATTAATAAATGGTTTGTAATTAAAATAAAACTTCATTTATAAATAGTGACACAATCATATATAAAGTATGATAATACAATTATTAAGCACATTATAGATGAGCTTATTAATAAAGAATACAACATGTATAACTATGTTTATAAATGACTTACTAATGTGTATTAATGTAAGAACAATGCTTTATAAATGATGAATTCTGTATTTACTAATACTTTATGCTTAATGCTTTATCGTGTGTAGTTATTATAAAGTGCTGCCGTTTTTTATATATAGTCTATGGTAAAAACCGAGAGCAAGGCAGGGACGTGTCACAGACATTGATTGGCGTACAGTCGCCAGTTGCGGCGAATGTGCGTTTACGCCCCCACCCCATAATGAGGAGCAGGGAGCAGCACTGCAACCATTGGACAAATAAACACCCTTAGTCGGTCGGATTCTGCTCTGACAACTACGCCATTTACTCGCGGGAGGAGCTCGGAGTTAACTGCTTTTATTAAATTAGCTTTTTACTTTACTTTTTGGGATTTCAACGTTGATTTATCTTCACTGGAGCTTCTCAGCAGCTAGCTTCCGTGCACTTCCAGTTCCAGTGTTGTTGTTAGCGTCGTTAGCTCTGTCGGATTACGACTTTATATTTATATAAAAACCAGACAAACTGGACATTACTTGGAGAAAAGAAAGCGAGCGCGTTGAACTACCTGGTGAGTTCAGAAAACATGTGTCTGTAACTTTATTCCAGCTATCATTGTACCTTACTGTGACCAAGTTAGCATAGCATAGCCCTGATCGATCCAAACTCCATTCAGAAAACAAACATTTTAGAAGTTGTTGTCCTGCTGTCTTGCTGACAGACCTGACCCAGACAAAGCATGAATTCATATGTTTAACAAATCTCTATCATGTTGTAGTCATTTCGGCATCAGTTTAATCTGTTTATTGCTATTTAATCACAGCAAAATGTTTATTACAGGTTCATATAGTTGTAGTAATGGCGAGTTGTGTTTATTCACGTTATCGTGGTAAAATTGCCTTCTCGAGTTGTGTGTGAACACTTGCAGCGAATGTATTCACGCGAGGAAAGCGTCACAAGGCGAAAATCTGCGGTTGGTCTGAATGCTGCATAAGTTACTGGATTCGCTGTTGGTCGTTGAGGCTGTGTTCGGTCCTGTTCATGCTGTGTTCACTGGGAGGCTGCTGAGTGAGGTTTCGTTGCCCGCTCGCCCGGCTACGGTTCCCAATCAGGCACCGCACCCCGTGTAACTTAAACACCTTTATAACGTTACGGTCTATGGTAAACACGCTTCCCCGGTGCTCCAATCTCCCAGTACGGGCAGAGTAAGCTAATTTGACCAGTAGTTGTACAGCTAATGGAGCTAATAACAGCAGCTAGTTAGCTTGTTAACTAACTTCAGCAACAGGTAAAGCTATCTGTCCATCAGGAAACTCTGTGAATCACAAAGTTGAGGCAGAGTAGCCGGGGAACATTAGAGAGAAAACTAGAAAAATATTTTCTCCATATTTCTATCCGTTTCACCAGAATCAGTGAAGAAAGTTGTGTTTTTGGACAGTAATCGGTGGGGCCCTGTCCCAATATGCTTCAGCAGCTTCATATTTTTTTCATTGGATGCTAAATTAATACAAGTGCAGAATGAGTAATCAAAATTGAAAAATGGGTTTTCAAATGACAAACTTAAATATCATCAAGAATACCTACAAAACAATGTTTTTGTCATTGATGGGCGAGATACTGCCATAGTGGTGACAGTGCAAAGCAGATCATATAAAAACATTTAAATATGGATTTTGGCAATAGGAGATTTTGTATCTCTAAAAAAAAACACATAATTGAGACTTCTCTTGTCTTCATTTGCCTATTTGGCATTGAAGTAATCCATAAGTAACTAAAAGTAATCAGATTACATTACTTTTATTTTGTGGTACTTGGATTACGTTACTGATTACATTTTTAAACAAGTGAACCGGATTACATTTTTAAAGTAACCCTCCCAACCCTGGCTCTGGTTTATCTGAGCCCTCGGCACGACAGTTCATGCTTTAGGAACATGATAACCATCACCACCACCTTTGTACTATCAAGATAGAACCTCTACCTGTAAAGAGAGGTGTTTAATGAAATGTCCAATGTGGGACTGGCAGCCATCTATCTATCTGTACTCTTTTCTGTCTTTGGCGTGAAGAGGAAGTTACGGCATATTTGTAGCGTGAAGGTATGTTTTGATAAACATGTTTACCTTTCTTTTAATTTTTACTTTACCCACAGTAGGCATGTATTTATTTATAAGTAAAAAATAAGGACTTGAAGAATTTGTATTATATTCATTTTAGAAAAACAACTTTTTGTACACATAGCAACTCATTGTTCTGCAGTGAAGAACGAGGAAGCTTTCTTCTCAGGCTGCAGGTGTGTTCATGTGGGATCTTCTTGCTTTAAAAGCACAGACAGGCACACAAAGTCCCCCAGCTTACTGATCAGCTTTATGCTTTACCCCAAAGGTAAAACAATACCTTCAATACCCCCACTTGCTGTTCCCCAAAGGACACAGTATAAATGTAGAGGGGGTATGTCAGACATACCACTTGTTGTCATGCCTACTTCATAATTTAATAAGACATAAACCAAATGGATGAGCTGCAATAAAGTTGGTATTTACTTCCCCAGCTACATGCTCGTAACAATTCTCAGTGCTGGTGGAATTTAAGACCCGTTCTGGGCCAAGCTGGGCCAGGCCAGGCCCGAATATGCCTGCTCTGTGGCTCAGGGAACTGACAGCTCTCAAACACAGAGGAGGGTTTCTCATTATGTTTCACGGGGGAGGTCTGGTTTGATTGTGAATTGGACAGAATTCAAGTAGGGCACAATGTCAAAAAGCCATAACATATGAGACATTGTACATCTGATCCTATGCCCCTTTCTTTGTGGACTTTACAGTACATGTTTCTATGGGTTTCCTCTGGGTGATAAACAGGAAAACTTTTGTCACACACTACAAGCCACTCAAATATATTTACTCCTCGCATGTGTGCAAAACCTCTTGAATGCTCTTTTCTGTCCGTCTGTCTGTGTTAGCCACGTGATAGACTGACCACCTGTTCAGTGTATGGTCATGTCTTTACCCATTGCAAGCTGGGATGGACTCCAGCCCTCCTGTAACACTGATGATGTTTAAATGGTGGACTTCCGACTTGAGTATTTGAGTAGACAATGATCCATGATCATGATTAAAAAATCATCAATGGTAATTACAGTACAATACTTTTTGCACTGGGTACTCAGGGTGCCCCACGCATATGCCACAAAATGTGTTTGTAACCAGTAAAAAAATATAAATTTTTGTATATTGGTATGGGAAGAAATGTAAAAGATACAGTTGAGCTGTGGGTGAAAAAATGGGTAAAATAATGTTCAGCGTTGCAGTACTTTGTTTATTTCAAGCAGCATAATTTTATCAATTTCAACATTCTGTGAGAATAGCATTCTCTTGTCAATTAAATCGCCAAATTGGGTTTGGAGATATTTTTAACATCTCTCTGTGGGAAGTTGGAATTTTTTGTAACTACTCACCAGGATGTAGAAGATCACAAAATATCAGTTATTGTTGAATCCCAGTGCTGTGTCAGAAGAGTTGGATAATTTAATAATAAAGGTATACACATTGTGCCAGCTTTGCATAAAATACAGATAATACTGAAGAGAGGGCATGTAATGGCAACATGTTGTATTAACAAGGCAGAAACACAAGAACATAATCTATTAACAAAGTGTATCATAATTTTGTCTCTGCAACTGGCTAAAATCACTGTGAGGTTTTATTGTTGATCTGAGCTTTTACTTTGATCTGGTTCTGTACTGGGCTTTGCGAATACAGGACGGGTACTGGTTTGCAAAACTCAACCGCTGCAAGATTCGGTATTAAAATGGCGGTAAGTGTATCTCAACCAAACCGCTGATGTGAAGTAAGGAAGTTTCCACGCGTTTCTCAGAGTTTTCTTAAAGTTACTGAATAATGAAGGACAAGACAAGATTGTGTATTTAAATGGTTGGATTTGGAGACATGTTCATCAGAACACACTGTTATTATTATCATGAGACACAGTTACCAAAGCATGAATATGGTACAGACATGTATGTGCATAATGGACCTTACCCATCCATCACTTAAACTTTGCTCTAACCATCAGTATTCAAGCATCAACTAAATTCAAGAATTTAAAAAGAGCAACTTATACTGTAAAGCATATGCAGTAGATAATCTGTTGGCAAGCTTTATGGGCATAAAGTTTTCTTGTCCCTAGTGGCTGTTTTACTATTACAGACTACATGGAGATGCAATAAAGAAAATGGAGATGCAATAAAGAAAATATCTGATATTCTCATCCTCGCCTGGTAAAAAAAGCTATATTTTAATGCAATAAACCATCAAAACCATCATAAGGTAGCTTTTAATGCAACTGAATATCTTCTAATACACCTAGAATGCAATTGTAACTGTAAATCTGATGAAAATAAACTAAAATACAACAGTTATCATACAACATTTTCCAAATATACTATATTTTGGCAATATTTACTGTTAAAATTTTGTTGATGTTTATTGGTAGATATCTTTAAAACACTTTTTCTGTCCATACAAACAAGTTCCAAATAACATAACATTGAAATGTTGATAAAAACAGTGAGTATTCATCAACATTCCTGTCACCAAAAGCACACCCAGGCTTTACAGGCCTGTACATTGGTGGGTTTTGGAGTTAAAACGGCGGGGGAAAAAAATTTCAATCAGTAATTTCGCCCACAGCACGGTTGCCCCCGGTACCAGGGGTGTCTGTTTTCAACAGGTTTAAATCCCATCTACTTCAAAGTACACTCCTTTAAAAAATATTCGAACATCACAAAAAACAACTGTGAAAGTTGGGAGAGGATGTCCAGGACAGATGAGAGGTGATTTGACCCTGCAATGTGCATAATAATTCATTCATTCATATTCTTAACTTTTTAAGTGTTGTCACTGTATATATTGGTAGTGGATTGATAATTCTATGTTAGAAAAACACAAAAGTTATTGATGAATCAAATGGATTGTATTTGCAATTTTAAGATGGCCCCTAACTCTGCCTATAGTGACAACCGCGTTGGACAAACATTCTGTTTTTTGCACTCTCAACTGCATCTTCGTCATTTTTGAGTTGATCAAAACTGTGAAATGCCTGCCTAAATTAGTTTCCAAAACTGGGAGATTTGACACGGAGCTAACAGCCGAACTCACTAAGCTAACTCTTACTGTTTTTCTTTTCAACGATTCAAGGCGTAGCTGTTTCTGCAGCTGCACATGTCACCATCTTCCATGTGTTGGATCCCCAGTACCTACGGTACTGTAGAAAAATGAGTACTGGCATGTTTTCAGAATTTTGGCATCGACTTGGTACCAAAGTATCGGTTCTCGTGACATCCCTACCACCCACTAGAGTATACTGTGGAGCACAGATTTATCAAATTAGACATAATGAGTATTAATTTCAGCTAAACTGAAATATTGTAAATTTTCACTCTCACTATTCAGTCTAATTGAGCTGAACCCAACTTAAGTTTCAGTGGCTGCACTATGTAATCAAGCATCCTCCAGCCAGAATAAAATGGTAAAACAAGCTTAACCTCACAAGATTCATACGGTTCCTGTTTCATATTTGGACCAAAAGTATAACTCACATAAGATTTTAACAATGTGACATTTCTATATGAGGTTTATTCAATCAAGCGGGACCTGCCAGATTGTGGATTTGACTCACAGGAAATGTGAAAGTGTAGCCAAGCCTATTGTCCTGATAGTCTTTTATCCCAATAACATGGTCCTACTGTGGTGTACGGAGGAGATAAACAGTCACATAGCTGGGAAGCCACCATGACTGTTTTCTATAACTCATAACGATGCAGGGATCCCATTACAAAACAGATGGACTGAGAAACAGGGAAAGAAAGGAAGCCAGAGGAAGGAGAACAATCAGAGTAAAGGGGTTTAGACAACGATTTAGAAATAGGATCTGAGCATTCGAAGGACTGTCCTGATTAGAAAATACGCAAATAAAACATAATGTCTGCTGACTTTTGCAGTGGAGGGTGACAAACTGTATTATGCAACCCACATCCGTAACTAAACCAAGTATTGTCACTATATCTGATAAATAAATGTACCCGATTTCTTAAAATGAAATACACTAAGTAGATGGCAGTACCTCACTCTAACCAGCCTTGTCCTCAGTGCAAACCTTACCCATGACCAGTCATGCTAGAGGCTCTGTAAGGCTGTAGTTAGGTACAGAGGTGCTTTGAAATAGATGCTAACATCAGCATGCTAACAATTACAATGCTAATATGATTTTAATGTTTAGTAGATATTTACCATGTAACCTTGGTTTAGCAGGTTAGCATTGCTAACATTTGCTGATTAGCGCAAATCACACAAGTAAAGCAAAGGCTGATGGGAATGTAATTAGTTTTGCAAGTATTTGGTCACTGGTCAAATTTAATTATTCAACCTAATGATGGTTCTAGATAAAAAATGGTGGTCTCCAAAAGTCATCCAGAATGGGATGTTAATTACATCTTAACTACCGGTATGTTAAATGTTAAGACGATGTTATTAAACATGTGGTTAACGTTGTGAGACTGATAAAATATTTATTGTATGCAAGCCACTACAGAGCAAAATCACAGTCTGATTGAACCAATCTATAGTGCAGTAACAGTAATTAGTGTAATTAAATAGCATTCTTTGGACCTGCAACTTATCAAACAGAGAGAGGAATTAGAAATGGTATTACTTTATCACACTTTTACATAAGCAAATGAATAGCATTTAATTCAGAACCTACAGAAGAACTCAGCAGGAGCACAGTCTGTCCAAAGTAAATTCCCCTCAACTTTGATGTGTCTAAAAGCTAACATCACAGTAACTGTCGCTTTTTTACCTGTTAAGATCTTGGCTTCTTTACTGTTTGTTGTTGACATAAGTGTAGTTCTAATACAGTAACAAAAGATGTGAGTGCAAAAATTTTGCAAGCGCAGGTTACGCATACTCTGGGGTCCAAGCCCTCCCTGCCTTTCAGTCCTAGTAACGTCCCTGGTTCTGTCTATTTCTTCTGCAGCTCTTGTCTTTGCTAATCATGTTTTCCTTACTGTAGCCTCAGGAGGGTATGTCATGCCTTTCCCTCTGCACTGAAAAGGTTTGTATGATTTGTTGATTTACAGCCGTGTGACAGATGCTTCCTTAGTTGATGGATCTGACCAAAAACCAGGAATTAACCACATTTGGGTCCTGTTTGATACAGATGATGTCCATCAGGATATAGGTGGGGATGCAGCAGTAAAACATGCCTATTGCTTTGGGGAGGCTTTATAATTGCTTGTTTTGGTATTTATACGTAATATCAGTGCTTGAATTTGAAGAGTGATTTCCAGTGGTCCGTACCAGTGAGCATTGTTGCCCAGCTGGCAACACATTGTTTCATCTTTACTAGTGGTCCCACCTCACCCATTCCCAGCAGCCTCCAATCCCCCTCCTCTGCCACTGACCTCCGATCTCCATGGTGGATGCACAGCTAAAGAGCCTAAGAGGCCAGGGTCACTGCTCCTGACAGGCAGCCTTCACTGATCTGTCTGTTGGCTAGACACATCGACAGGGATTTGGTTACTGTCAGTGGAGTACTTCAGAGGACGACTCGACACACACACAGATCAAGACATACACACACACGCACACATAGTAGGATGTGTGTGTGAATAGTTGAACACAGTCTCTCTCTGTCTCACAGGTACAAACGCACATTTAGGTCTACTCCAATTTGAACACATAAACACTCACAGTCATCCCACTCCAAATTGCTACACAACCCGTACACACACACACACATACGGAGGACATGAGTAAGCAGGCCTGAGGTTTGATCCTAATTACGCCAGGAACAGATGTTACCTGCTACCAATTAACAGGTCATGTCTTTGCTGTTGAAAAAGATGCACCGGCCTCACTCCAGCACTATTTCCATCCTGACCTTTTCCCAGTAGCTGTTTTTTTGAGGGAGTTGTTTTGTTGCCATGAGCTCTTCCGAGCAGGAGCTGGGTGTGTTACGCCTGTTACATCAAGAGTGTTGACAGTCTAACTCCTCAACATGCTAAAAGGCATGACTCTATATAAATTGGAAATTCACGAGTGGAAGTTAGTGGAATTTCCTGGTTCGGAACCTGAGGTCTTTTAAATGTTCCAGCTGCAGAACTGCAGATCTCATATTTATTCCAAATGACTAACTTTATGGAAATTATGACAGTGTCAGGCTTTACACAATGTGCATTCGCATTGTTCATTTTAGTAAGTGTTGTCGTCGACAGTAGTTTGGGTTTCTGCTTGAAATACATACACCATACTGTATTTATGACTGGAATTATGTCAAAGAAACCTGTTATCTGCCACCTGCATCAGTTTGGTCAGGGTGCACCTGTGCAAGGTTCGCTAACTCAACTGGAATGTTTCAGAGATATAATCAGAAATACAGTACTTCATTTGTTCGTATTCCTTGTTCACTTGTTTGTCATATAAACACCAGTGTACCTTTAAAACAGAAATGCCTACTTATGCATGCTTATATAATTTTTTTAACACTTCTTCCTACTCTCTCCCTCTGTCCCTTTGAGATTTCCTCCCTTTGCTCTGGTAACCCAATCCCTGTGAATCACCGGGTGATAAATGATCATTTCTTTCCAACAGAGTATGGGTGGCTTCGCCTGACCCTGCAGCTCAACCTCGCTCAAACAGACAGAGACAGCAGACCAACAAACTGCCATTGTCTTGAACCAGCACTGTAAGCTCCCAGCTTTCTCCTCTAAACACCACGTATATCTGTCACACAAAAGTCTACGGCAACAGACATTGAGTTGTGCGAAGAAGTGAAGATCAAAGTCAAGATTATTAAGATTATACTTTTTTGGCTGCTAGACTTTAGAATCCAGAAAAGAGATTATCTTATACAGGGTAATTGCCATTGACTATATGACCTGTTGCAACCAATTTAGTACATCATTTTTTGTTTGGGTTTATCAGTACTCTGCACCTCTCTCTAGATATAAGATCCAGTCTTGGCTGAAATAGTTGAAAATGCTTTGTAGATCCTTATGGCCATTAGCAGAGAAGTACAATACAGTCAGTTGCACTATCTCGTTTCAGCCAAAGGAAATGATATTCTTGTTTTTCCTGCCGCATGTTGTTGATTCCACTATCTTCCATTTGGTTGCTGAGGAGCGTGTAACTTCCTTGATGCACGCTCCTCTGGTATATGTATGTACCCTATCAATATAATTAGATTCAACTTAGGCATGCAATCCCTGGGAAAGACTTTCTTGAAACTACATGTGCACACAATGATATCGGGCCTTTCCATCTGCGATTTCAACACAGCACAGGTTTTCTAGACAAAAACAAGCAAAGGAGGCTCACAAACTTTGAAACAATGTACTGTAAATAACCTCCAATTTCCATCACGATAAACCTGACATGCCCTATTGAGTGTAACACCCCTTGATCCGGTTTGAAAGTTTTAATCAAGAGTGACAAATGGATGTGTTGGACTACAAGCGCAGTGGAAAATTCATGATTGCCTTCACAACATCAAAGTCACTTAACAACCTGCACAGGATGCATTTTGGTAATGTTTCACAATAAAAAGAAAAAATGAGGAATCATTAAAATTGATACTGGACACAGATAAAATTAACATCAGCAACCACGATGAGGAAATGTAACTGTGTTCACCCTTGCACCTGTAAGATTCCTCAATATGACGTCTGCCCTTCAGTATGCCTGTCATGTGTGGCTCACGGGTGGCACGGCCGTGGGAAGCAGTGGTTCCTGGTCCGACACGCATTCCTGTCCCTGTGTGCACAACATGAACACACACCTAGACAAAAAAACACAGACACACTCCCCCAGCCCGCCCACCTGGGCTGGATGACCCCCTAAACAGCTCCAATTACCAGGCACTGACAGACAGACAGATTAGGTCTGAACACGGGTGCTGAGGCCTGCATAGACAGACAGAAAAGGCAGGCAGACAGAGACAAAGAGACAGACAGACAGGCAGGCAGACACCAACAGAAAAACTGCAATATGGTTGCCGCAGTCAGCCACGGAGAGAGGATGGGAGAGACGGAGAATTCACAAGGGAATTCTGTCATTAATTACATTGAGTATGTTTACATGAAGCCTTCATCAGACCAAACCAAGGTGGAGATTAGTTTGCTCTTTCACCATGACTGAGGTTCCCATGTACCTCCCTCTACCTCCCCTCTGCGCACACACACACACACACACACACACACACACAAAAAGCGGTTTTCTTCCTTGAGGCAGCCACCTTCACCCTGCAGCCACCTTCACCCATGACCTAAAGCAGACTACAACAAAACCTCTGTTAATGTGAGTCTGAAGGCACACATGCACACACACAGACATGCACGGACACCCTCCCTCTCTGTGTCACTCTGAGTTCACATACTGTCTGACCAAAAGCAGAATAAATCACTTTTTTTATGAAAGTTTTTCTACTGACATAGTGGGAATGAAAAGGGAGGGAAGGAAAAACAAATTCACAGGGTTGAATGCCGTGCCTCATGAACAAACAGGGCATTTTCAGGGTTTAAGTGGAGACCAACCAATAAAATGACTCCCAACCACATTGACAGCGACAAGGTACTGAGGCGTTTGGGGTGATTTATTATTTGGAGAATTTGGACATTTCTCTGTGTTTTGGCTTGTTTGGTCAGCAAAACGTTTTTTTTTTTCAAGACTTAGAGAAAATTGCTGCTCTTGGTGGATTTTTTTCCAATTAAGCCAGCGTTTACGCAGTAGTGGATGAGGTGATGACAGAGCACACTATGTGTTTAGACATGGGGGTGGGGGAAAGCCCTTCTCATAAGGATTTTGGGGAGCAAGATTAAAACAGTGAGTTTATTGTTTGGAGAGCCTTACATGATACAGCTGATCCCCCTTGTCCCAACCCAACCACTAACCCTGGTATTGAAACACACACACATGTACACACACACACTGATTCCTCACAGAGCTCAAAGTTATCTCTGACTATAATCATGAGGGCAACTCCATGACAATCATCTGACAGCCGGTAAAAAACATTAAATCATGTTGTCCCCGGCAACGGGTCATGCTCACAACAGCAGCAGCGGAAATGTCAAGTGTAAAACTTTTTTCCCCCACTAATAGACATCATGTGTGGCTTTGGTTTCTCTCAATGTGTCTTTCTTTGCCTTTGTAATTTTTTTATGGTTGAGAAGTTGAATGTTTTGCATTTTGTGCACTTTGTTTCTTCCCTTCTGTGTAAATTAGACCAGGTTCAACATTTCAAGGAAAATCAATATGTGGATTACTAGCTATAAGTAGCGCTACTACCATTACTAGGGGTTGTTTAAAAAGTGGTTTTTATAGATATAATTGAGAGTATATCTTGCTGTGCACTATGGTGCTCTACTTGTTTAGAAGGAAATGAGTACAAATAAAATAATAAAATATCATGAGTTAATTTATCGTAAATCTTTCATTTATGGAAATACGCTTACTTGCTTTCGCTTTGAGCAGTAGTTCTCAAACAGGGGGCCGGGCCCAGGTGCGGTGTAGAGCCCAGGGCACCCCATATGGGGTCATGGATGTTGAGCAGACCTAAAGTTACATGAATATGATTCATGTGATGACATGAACAAATAAAAGTGCTCTGATGCTAGCAAGGCTTTTTTGCTACCCTGAATCTTGTTTATTTCAATCGCCTGTGTTGTTTATTATTGATAAAAATGAAACTTTTTCTGGATTGGAGAAGGCATGAATCTTTTTTGGCTTCTGAAGGGGGTTGTGACTGAAAAAGCTCTGTCTAAAGTTAAAAATGTGCCTAGCACCTCTAACTAACACGTTTTATCAGATTTGTTAATCCATACATATACTGTGATGGAAAAACAAAAGGTGTGCCTTCCAGTGAAGATGTTTTTTTATGAACAACAGCAAGGTGCAGTGACTTCCTATGGAGTGGTGCTATAGCCAGAGATGTTCTGCGTTAAAGTGCTGGGTGGATGGAGAAACTCGTCAAGAAATAGTTACAATTACCTTCCCCTTCCTTCTTTCTACTGAACACAGATGTGAGAGTGGTGTAGCTCTTCTGATCTAACTCTTGGAAAGAAAGTAAATAAGCATGTTTTCAAAAATGTTGAGCTATTCCTTTAAACCTCTTTTCTGGTGACTTGCTGGGTTTTAGGTAACACATCTGAAATAACATTTGAGTTACTAACTAACTGGTGAGAGCAGGTTGCAATATTCAGTGGCTGAAATGAGAAATGCAAGCGAATATAAGAAGAATAATTGAGGTAACTTAAGGAATCACAATGTACCCCTGATATGTAGAGGCAAGGTTTGCAGCAGTTCAGAATGAATTTGAGGTGTTTTCAAGAGTGTCTGGCCAAGAAAGACTGGCTCAGCAAAGTGTCTGATTAGAACCATATTTTCCCTGCTAAGTGGAAGATTGATCAAAACACAAAATGGAGAAAAGGGAGGGAGCAAGAACACAAGGACAAGAGAACTGAAAGAACCCGAGAGCAAAAGGCATGAGAAGGTAAATGAAAGCAAGACTAAGAACAAAGAGCAGGAGAAAGAGAGAATTGAGTTTGTGTAACTCTGTCAGGGAGCCCCTTCAACAAGTTCAACAAGCAGACTTTCTCTAAGCAGCTCATTGGATCCAGATGACAACTTCCTCGTTCTGTCCAGTTCGGTGTAGTATTGATCAGCAAGGAGACCCACACTTGGCAGAAAAAAGTGCTGCTTCTGAAAACCGAAATCAGTCATTATTTGGAATCTACTTTTATTATGTTTTATGCTATGATCTATTGACAAATTGCTTTATTTTTCACTAACTTTAACATATCTCAGAGGTTCTGTGGCCAAAGGGCTCTGTAAGCAGCTGTAGAAATGGGATGGATTGCAAAACATTTGTTGTACGCACGTGCCTTTTGCTTGATTTCTGGCTTTCTTGTGTTTCTTGTGATAGAAAAGGGTTTACAAGATAAATCTTACTGTGTGGGTTTTTGAAGTTTATTCAGCATTCAATCACTTTGTATACGCTTAAAGAAGATATCCAGTCTAAGAGCGTGGACGGACACAAATACATCACAGAGGTACGACATGATGTGTTTGAAGAAATAAGAATGACCTAAATGGAAGGGTTAAAATATAACATTTAATTTTAGCTAAAGTTATAGATAGGTGACCAACTGATTTACATAATCTAATCTCTGATCTAGTTGTTAAAGCTTATCTTTTGAAACTACTTTGGAAATGTTGTCTTGAGCTCCACTCAACACTCTCAACGGTACTTAAATACATGTATATTTTTTGTTTGTTGTCCAAACTCCAGTTGAGTTTCCATCCAATTTATTGTCTTCCATGTCAGTGAACATTCCTGACTTGTTAGTGGTCTAACTCTTCATGTCATCCTGATGTCTTAGAGAAAATGCTCCCTAAATTAAATTTTAATGAAATTGAAATTGGTTGGTGTGGCTGTTGCTTGGTACCAAGGTATCTTAATAGCATCTACTTTGTGCTTTCCTCCCTATTTGTTCAGCATGTTTTAGCATGGCACTGTGTTGTGTCATGCAATGCAAGGGAGATCTAAAATATTATGGCCATTATGACTGTCCCTGCCCTTATAGTATCCATATTGTATCAGTGAAGTCAGTTACCATGTTAAAGCCTTTTTCTCAAGGCTTTGTTGTTTATCTACATCTAGATTAGACTTTTTGGTATGAATTTTGGGTGTGTGAACTTTCACTTTCAAATGCTAGTAGGAAAGAATTTTTAAAAAAGACACAGCACCAAAATGACAAACTTACAAATGATTAAAACGTCAGTTATTGCCCCAAAATCTTTGTGCTTATATATATCTTTTCTTTTTATCTGTAAGTGTCTTTCCAGGACAGGTTTTCCCCTCGGTGGCTTTTTTAAGTGCTTAGTAAGTAAGAGTAGACCTGCAGTGGGCCAAACCTGTGTAAATAATTATTTTTCATCGGTTGATGACTCAGACGTCTCTGCCAGTGTATGACAACAACACCAAACATAACTGTCATCACCACCAGAATCCTGTCCCATCCATGATGTGTTACTGTAACAGTTGCTGCTATTTTAGTTTCACAACAATATCAGAAAGACAACCAGGTTTTTGTTGCTTTACACCATCATTATTCATCATGCAAAATACGGTTTAATTCCTAAAGCTCTTGAATATTATAATTTAGAATTGAATTATCTTCGAAAGCTGATCCTTTGCATTTTTTGCATTTATCTTAAGAAGCTTTGTAACTTCAAACTATTTAAAAGACTTAAGCAAGCATGAACAGCTTTTCGAACAGAGGGTAAACCATATTGTGCAATTTACCGTTAAAAATTATAATATTTGGTTGCAGTGGGCTCAGATACCCTAAATGTTAATATTACTCACACACCACCTTTTTCATCCACCATCCGTCTCCTTTGTGTGAAGATATCTGTGCCACAAAAGTAGACAGCTGAATTAATTGATTGAGACTATCCAGTTATGTAAAACAAAACCCAATGTGTTGAATGAAAACCATCTAAAATGTATTGTATATTGAACAATTTAAAACTGAGTAGAATGACTTGAAAAATATAAGATCGTGATTCCTACTGAGTTTCAGAATTTAACCTTTTACTGTGATTTAAATGTACTTTTCCCTAATTACTTGTTTCTTTACTTAGATTCAGTTTTGTGAGACATATCAGAGGAAAGCAACAATGGCCATGTCGTAAAGGCTAAGGTGATATAAATACTGTCATAGATGCAATGTGTTTTCTAGACAAGCTGTGGATTGGAGGATAGGGCACTAACGGTGGTTGGCTGGATACCCACTGAAGGCTCCGCTGCTGCTTGTTTTGACATGACATCTACTATTTTTGTTGAAAACACAACTTTTCTTTTTCATGCTTTGTCTCTTATATTACATTTTGTACTCTTCTATTCTCTTCCCTATTCTATAAAGTTAAAGGGCAGTGATTCACCCAAACCTCAGTGGCATAAAATACCACATAACAGCTCGCCTCATGTTTGTCTAATCTGGGAAAAAGAAACAGTGTGTTTACAGAGGGGCTGCACTTAGTCAGAGAGCTTAATTGAAGGTGAGTGTTGGTATCTGGCTCTGGCCAAAAGAATGTGCATGGCCCCAAATACTCATGGGATGTCACACCCACTCCTTGGGTTGGTTTCAGCTGCTTTGCATGTCTAAAACAAACCACTACATCTGTTTTTACTTCGTGTTTTGTTTGTGGATTGAAATAAGAGGAAAAAAAATAGTGGCTTCAGTAAAAAATAATTACATTGGTTTTATTCTCCTGGATCTCCTGGCGTGTAGAGTATGATTGGTTGAAAGAGACAAAGGAGGAAAGAGGAAGAGGAGAAATTGGCTTGAGCACAAGATTTGGATAGAGACAGTTGTAAAGGGGAAGAAATTACCATTTTCAATGGTCGTGCACATCTGCATACTCACATGCTTAAGCACATACGGATTTCCCTGAGAGTGGAAACATCAAGACATGCTGGAACACACTGAGGTTTACACTTCAGAATGGAAAATTCAAGACATTCAATGGGAAAACTGCTTGCCGCTTTTTCTACAATATGTCATACCCTCCCAGCAATTGCTTCCTACGCAGGATTAGTGATGATATCTCTTCTGTATACTTCCAAAGCTATAGTGCGGGACGTCTGTTACATTCAAACCCTTGCAAAGTAAGTTGACACAATGCTGATTAAGCCTGTCACCACCAGGTAAATCTTGTTGTACTTCGCTGTATACTGGAGATTTTAAAGTGGTGTCTGTGGCGACATTCCCATGCTGGTGCAGTGGTAATGATGCATTTTACACCAAACAGCAATAAATGGTTTGCCAGGGGCCATGAAGAGAGCTCCACAATCCGCCATTGCCATAAAAAAAATAGGTCCATTGGAGAGAACATTTATTATTGAGAAGTGTTTATTGTTTATTTATATTTATTATGATTGTATACTTTGTGTTAATATGCTTTGGCAATGTTGTATCGTATGCAGTCATGCCAATAAAGCCACTTGAATTGAAATTGAATGGACATGACACAACTCTCTCTCTACATGGCTCTGGAGCACTTGTTACAGAGTACGCTAAAGCAAGTAGGAGTACGGAAAAGTATGGAAAAGTTTCACATGCTCCAGACAAACAAGAAACTCAGTGTTCAAAGGAAGAATTACAGTCAAAAAAAGAAAGTGATTGATGATGAGGACAAACACGGATAACCATTAGCATAGCTTTCCCAAATTGGAGAGCGCTGAAAGAAGAGAAGGCACTGTGACACAGATGTCACGTTACTGCTCTTGGACAGATTGGTATTTGTAAAATATTTGGATTAGGCTAGTACATTTACTCTACCTAAATAATTGATAATTGTCTTGGATCTGTGCATATATCTCTATGTTTTTCTAACCATTTCTGAACGCGTAAGTACATCTTGACAGTGTTTGTGTAATTACTCTCATGCTGGTAGGTTTGCAATATAAAAATGTAATAACTGAGTTGCAAACTTGCTCTGTTTGGGACTGTGAGCTGCACTTTATCGGAAGTGCTGAAGTTAACATTTGTGTAGATCTGTGGTGAGATTTCCAACTGCTTATCTAATCCAGTTCTGTATCTGTAAGATGGTCTGGCTGAATCAGCCAAGCAATAACGTAAGCTAAAGCACAGCAGAGTCTAGGACAGGTAGTAAAAAATATTATGAATTCTCATTAAATGATGACGTTATTCTCATAATATCATGACTTTTTTGATATGTCAGAGAACACATATGTGAGAGAGATTCTGAATTTACATAAAGTTATGAACGTGAGCAGAAAACCTGCTAAAACACAGGAGAGAGAAGTTTAGGAATTTATAAATGAATTAAAAAGAATTCATCATTGAGGTGAAAAGGTGCCACATGCACAGTTACTTCCACAAACAAAGACACAAAAAGGAGGAAAGACTGAATCGTGTGTTGACTCTGCAGGGATTTCATTAAATGAGAAAAGTTGATCTACAGATGAATACATATATAAAAGCAATAGCTACAGAACGCATGAGATCCTTATTGCATTATATTGTATCTTTTTTATTTTTATTTTTATTTTTAATTTTCAATAAAATCTCGCCTAGGACTTCAACACTGTCAGGGCCGGCCATGTCATCAGCTTTCTATCCAATGAAAATAATCAGGTTTTGTGATCTCATGCAAAACTCATCTCTTGAACATCTCTTGAACCTCTAACATATAATTAAGTACTTTCTTTGCTGTTTATAAGTAGTCCATCCAAACCATCTGTTACCCACATTACTCCTATTTTAGCTTCATTACACTGGCTCCCAGTATGTTTTAGAATTGACTTTAAAATTCTATTGATCACTTTTAAAGCTCTTCATGACCTCTTGCCTTGTTATATTTCTGACCTTTTAGTCCCATACACACCAGCACGTACCTTGAGATCCTCGGGCAGAGGTCTGTTGTCTGTTCCAGAGTCTCGACTGAAAACTAAAGGGGACAGAGCGTTTGCTGTCAGGGCCCCGAGGCTCTGGAACAGCCTGCCCGAGGAAATCAAGTCGGCTGAGTCAGTGAACTCTTTTAAGTCCCTTCTTAAAACATACTTTTATAGGATAGCTTTTCCCGATCTTATTTGACTTTATTTTATCCCTTTTATTTTATTGTATTTTACTAATTTTATATTAATTTTTCATGCTCTTATCTTGTTTTTTTTTTTTGTATTATTCTTTACACTTGTTAAAGCACTTTGTAACTTGTTTTTGAAAAGTGCTCTACAAATAAGGATTATTATTATATTATTACTGTAATATCAACATGCTAAGAAACCAAACCTTCTCCAAGCACTTGTCAGATCTTCTATGCATAACTGACAGGTGCACAAAAAGATAAAAATCAGTTTCCCATTAAATTTATCACATGGTTTAATAATAACACCACACTGCTGCCAAAGATTTATATTTCTCTCTCCTCAAACACGTACACAATTGTTTGGCTGCTCTTTATCTGGCTCTCTGTACGGCCTATCTGACTATCAATTGGCTTTGACTAAATTTCACTTACAGTCAATTACAGTCACCTGTGAAGTAAAAGCAGCACTACCTCATACCAAATATTCTTTTGAAAGATGCAAAAGATGCAGTTTCTGAAATATGCCCATTTAAAATGTTTTTCAGATTGTTAAAAAGAGCTGATCAAAGGTTTAGTGACAGCTATATGACATAATATAGCCATCCATCTGACATTGGATTTGCAGGAGACATGGGACAAGGGCTGCAGGTAGTTGCAGGGATGAGCCTAAACTCAACAGTTTCTGCAGCCTGCCGGTCAGGGCAAAACGAAAGACTGTTGGGAGACACAGAAACGGATGGTCAGTCGGTTGAAACTAGATCATTCAGCCCATGCTATGCTTATTAAATGCTATAACACTAACTGATGTCATGCTATTGTTACCCTAGCCAAAATGTTTGGGAAACAATAACTAACATTTTAATCATTTGTAAGTTTGTCAATTATAATGTTGCTGTGTCTTCTTTGAAAGTGAAAGTTCACACACCCAAAATTCATATCAAAAAATGTTAGCTACATGCTAACGTCAACCACTCATGCAAAAGGTGTAGAATTGTGGTGTTCATAAGGCAAGGATTGGCAGAACATTCTGCTTTTCTACCTGTGTGTTTTTCAGATGTCCTGCGGGCTGCAAAGACTAGTATGTTTTGAGAACTCCCTCACATTGTCTTGCTTCCCGCTAAAATGTTTAACTAATGGACAGGTACTCATGAAGCAATCATTGTAATGAGGGACTACTTAGTAACTAGGCTACTCGGTATGATGGATCACTTTACTTGGGATACACATAAACAGCAACTTATGTTTAAGTAATTAGTAATGAATGAGTCCTTACTAGTTTTGTGCCGTCAGAGTTAAGCAGGAATGATTCATGAAGAAATTGGTTTCTATGATTTGTTCTCTGGTAGCTAATTAAAATGTTGTGTCCCTCATTGTAAACCAAAATATGTAATGCTGAAAGCCACTGTGTTGCGGAGGCAGCCAGGCTGATGGTGAGTGCCCTGTTTCTCTTTTCCTCCTTCGCATCCTGGTTTCTCCTGTGTCTCCTCCTCTCTCCCTCTGTGTGCTCTCTCCCTCTCCACTCCGGAGCCAGGCTGGTTATCCACACCTGCGTCTCATCAACCTCCATCTTCAACCGCCACACCTGCCAGCTATCAGCCTCATCTCCACCAGTATTACCCCGGCTCTCCACTCTATCCTCGCTTGATCGTCGTAGCTCCAGTCTTGGTGCCACAGCCACATTCAAGCTTTTTATGAACTTATTCACATTGAACCTTTTCGTCTCCTCTCAACCTGAACTAACCCTGTCTGTTTCCCCCGCCTCCCTGTTCGGCCAGCCAGGCTCGCCTACCTGCCCTCCCCTCTCGACGCCTCCACGGCGCTCCCCGGTTCTCCCCTCCCTCCTAGCCGGAAACGCCAGCCACCGCATCCTTCCCGCCTCGGCCTCCTGCCCCCCTCAGCCCTCTCGCCTGAACCTCTCCTGCTCCGCCAGCTCCTCGATCCCCCGCGCCCACGTCTGACGGTGCCCATCGTCCACCCTTTCTCCAGCCCCTCTACTTCCCCTTTTTTCCCCTCAATAAACCTCTGTAGAAACCTGAAGCGTTGCGTCTGGGTCCGTTCTGTCCATAATCGTCACACACTGCCTATCAGCTGGTTTGTTGATTCTTCAGTGAACTTTCATCTTGGAGAGAGAAAAGGTGGAGAGGGTGGGGCACATGGCTTTCAGCCCCAGCTGTTGCTGTTTGCATTGAGTGGACAGTAATTACGCACACACACGTACACATGTACAAATATTGCTGTTGGCATTCAAATGGACAACTAAAGATAGGAGTTCTGACATGAGATGTGGTCATGATGAGTATGTGTTGAAAGTGAAGTCTGACATACAGTGTATATATATACTGTACCCCCTGTGATGGGACATTCACACAAATACACATGCACACACACACAGAAGATATCTTTGTTTCATGTGGGAGAAATACACATCCTTTATGCTCAGGTTGACTACACATATTTTTCTGTGCACATGGTCCACATGTGTATTCTCAGTGAATGTAGATGCAGGAGTGTACACACACAGTCACAGGAGTGTTTTGTTTGTTTGAAAGGATTTAACTCCGTCCTTCTTCTTGTCTCACCTTTCTCCACCTCCCCCTCCCTTTTCAGCCCTTCTCTGCTTTCCTCACATCCTCTTAACCACCCATTCTCACACCTCCTTGAGGCAGCTTCTCTGGTCCTCTATCCTTTTTCAACATTTCTAAAATACTAGTTCATCTCTTTTCATTCTTCGTTCATTCGTTCTTTCTCACCTCTTGTGCTTGTTTTTATCCACTCCCCTGTCCAGACACAAACTTTCACACACACACAAATTTGTAGGTATTTCAGGAATGTGTCTGTTCCTGCAGCATCATGTTGTTGTTACACATATGACTGCAACCCCAGAACCTGAGGAGTGTGAGTGTTTTTCCAGAGCCCATGGATGGATGGATGGATGGATGGATGGATGGAGGCCTAGAATGATTGATGAAGGTGGGGCAGTGTTGATCCAGCCCTTAAAGGATCCATGCTTTATCCAGAGGTAAACATCAAGGTGCCACAGCAGCAAATAAAAGTCCAGCTTTTTCCTGTGGAACGGTGCCTCACAGCACAGAGATACTTCCTGCGGAAAGGAGAAAGTAGTGGTGCATTTATACACATACACCCACAAATAAAAATAAAAATTGACAGATAATGATTATCTTAGCTTATGATATGCTTGGGTTCTTTCTCATTTGAATTCCCACACTGACAACAATGATACATGTTCTTGATATGTGAATTTCAAGGACTATCTGCACCATGCTTTGAGTTAAATATTTGAAATGTTGCACATAATTTCATACACATTGTCCTATCATTCAGCCCCGATTATTTTTCTTTTCTTCCACATAGGCCTGTGGGTCTCAAAAATGTTTAGCCGCTTAACATTTTGTAATAATAAGTGACAGTTTTACAGAGCTTTGATAAAGATTTTTGTAAGCTAAGCTCACTGTAAATAACACATGACTCTTTATGAGTTTATAAAACCTGCCCAGTGTAGGTCCAATTAGCGCAGTCCCAAACCCAGACATGCCCCAGACCTCCTCCAGCGTGGGATGGAGAGGATATTTATCTGGTTCCATGGATGGCTAACCTGATGGAAATGGAGATAACCTGCCTGCTCATCCTTGCTTGGCTGAGGAAGCTAAAACTTCTGTCTTCACTGGTCTAACAGCTGGTGTAAACAAATATCTGTCAGTTAATGTGCATTTAGTTGGCAAGCAGCACATGACCTGCTTACTTTTGGTGAAGCCATCTGATTACTGCAGGATGTAAAAATGTTCCTTCTGGATAAACACCAGAAGGTTCAAATGTCCTTGGCATGAAATAGTTCCTCAGTTCATAAAATACGGTACTTTTGACTTATGTGCGATTACTTTCATTCTGTAAATGTTGTTACCTAGCAGAAGATAAACTAACTTTTTTCAAAAAACAACACCAAGCTGTGTACATAAAGATAACTGTCAATATGCTGTACTACAAGCTAAAGCTTTTTACCCGACAAACTAACGTTAACAAACTTGTTTCTAAGTTGAGACATGCTTCCATCTTCATAACATTATCTTCATCTTAAAGTGCATGTCGCTCAAATGAAAATAAGTCCTGGACTTTAGTGTGTCATCCTTGACATTTTGTGATTTGTGATTTATTGGCTCTTTTCTTATAACATCAATGTCAAACAAAGTAATCTAAAAATACACTAGCATTATCTTGTCAACCGAAATGCTATATATAGTACTGTAGTTGTAAATTCATTGTGTGCAGTATTTAAATATCCTTCTGCATTCTTTACATCCTGTGAGGTCAGTATAACTGTCCTTATTATGACACATCAAGTTTACATTTGAATAAAGTTGAAAAACATCACTGCATGTCTCCTTATCAAATCACCAGTATCCAAATCCCCATACTAACGTCTCTGGTTGAGTTCATTTGTGAGTGGCTGATGATAGTAAGCACCTCACCTCCCCTCTCTCTTATCAGCTATCTTAGCTAGCTGAGAGATGGAGTCCATCTATCTGGATTTAAGCTTGTCTCCCTGTTTATCCCTCTGATTGATAATGTTCATCTGCTGAACTCTGCATTCACTGGTGTTTTACAATCATGGTTACATCAAGTTTGGAAGGCAGTTTATTTGGACTATAAAAATTTTTACAGGTAAATTTGCCTTGTTGAGAATTGGACAGATATAACTGTGTGCTGTATTATTCTGCATTGACATGCTCTGCATTATTCTACCTTCAATGAGTCCTTCCATAATTCTTTTTAGCATCAATTTAGCATTTTAAGGAAAATTAAATCACCACTTTAATTTCAATTCATTTATTGTTTTTATTCAGATCAAAGTTATCGTGGCAGCATACTCAAACTCCACTCACACTCCCAGGCCAACTGAAATGTTGAATCCATGTATGCACTGGATTTGTCCAGGGATCTCCTACCACTCAGCCTTTCTGGGCAGACCTTTACAGTGATGCTTTTATAGTAGGAGACCCGTCCAAATCAGAAAAACCTCTTTAACACATTCACAATAAAATATCATTATTAAACATAAAGTGCAGTTCCTCTGCTGAGCCCCTCCTGGCTTTATCCCCAAGGCTTTGCCTGTGAAGGTAACTCAATTCAGCTGCTTGTTGTTAAATGCAATCTTATCAATTGATAAATCATTTGCTTAGCATCTGGTCCTGCTCCATTTTGACCAAACCAGTCTGACAGATGACCCACACAACTGCAGTTGTGGTGCTGATCTACCTGTCCCACCAGCTCCATTTTCTTGGTCACAAGACCCTGAGGTCAAGGGTAGGGTACAGTCCCCTCCAAATTCCTTTGTTTTTGTTGTTCACTGAAGACATTTGGGTTTAAGATCAAAAGATCAGTATGAGACAAGAGTTCAGAATTTCAGCTTTTATTTCCTGGTATTCACATCTAGATGTGTTAAACAACTTAGCAAATATCACCATTTGTATTAGAACACAGCATTCTTAGGTGAGCAAAAGTAAAGGAAAAAATAATCTTAAGAAAAATAACATTTAATATTTGGTGTCATAACCCTTGATTTCAATAATTGCCTTAAGCCTGCGACCCATCGACATCACCAAACTGTTGGATTCTTTGTGATGCTATTCCTGGCTTTTACTGCAGCTTCTTTCAGGTCTCGTTTGTTTCGGGGTGTTTCTCCCTTCAGTCTCCTCTTAAGGAGGTGAAATGCATGCTCTATTGAGTTAAGGTCAGGTGATTGACTTGGCCAGTCTAAAACCTCTCACTTTTTCCCCCTGATGAAGTCATTTGTTTTGTTGGCAGTGTGCTTTGGGTCATTGTCCTGCTGCATGATAAACTTCCTCACGATTAGTTTCAATGCATTTCTCCATAAATTGGCAGACAAAATGTTTCTGTACACTTCTGAATTCATTCTGCTGCTCCAATCATCAGTTACATCATCAATAAATGTTAATGAGCCTGTTCCAGAAGCAGCCATGCACGCCCAAGCCATGACATTACCTCCACCAGGCTTCACAGATGCGCTTGTATGCTTCGGATCATAAGCAGTTCCTTTCTTTCTCCACACTTTGGCCTTTCCATCACTTTGATAGAGATTAATCTTGGTCTCATCAGTCCATAAGATTGTGTTCCAGAACTTTTGCGGCTCATATCTGTACTTCTTTGCAAATTTCAATCTGGCCTTTTGATTCTTACTGCTGATGAGGTGTTTGCATCTTGTGGTGTGGCCTCTATATTTCTGCTCTTTGAGTCTTCTTCGAACAGTGGATTGTGAAACCTTCACCCCTGCACTGTGGAGGTCATTGGTGATGTCACTTACTGATGTTTTCTTCACAGCTCTCACGATATTTCTGTCATCAACTACTGTTGTTTTCCTTGGCCAACCAGTTCAACGTCTGTTGCTCAGTACATCAGTAGTTTCTTTTTTTTCAGGACATTCCAAATTGTTATGCTTGCTATGCCTAATGTTTGTCCAGTGGCTTTGGTTGATTTTCCTTCTTTTCTCAGCTTGACAATAGCTTGCTTTTCTCCCATAGACAGCTCTCTGGTCTTCATGTTGGTTTATCCTCTTTAACAGGAAATGCAGTCTTTATAGATTTGAACCAAGGATGAAAACTTAGACTAGTCATGCAGAGCTATTTAATGTTTGGACTATCAACCTAAAAGGCAACACCTGGGCAACAAGAAACATCTGTCAGTCACATGTTCCAATAGTTTTGCTCACTTGAAAAATGGGTAGGTTCAAACAAAGGGTGATATGTCCTGAGTTGTTTAACACATCTAGATGTGAATACCAGGAAGTAAGAGCTGAAATTCTGAACTATTGTCTCATACTCATCTTTTGGTCTTAAACCCAAATGTCTTCAGTGAACAACAAAAACAAAGGAATTTGCCTCACCGTTCCAATACTTTTGGAGGGGACTGTATATCATAAGCCTGCTTTAGGTCCACAACACACATACAGACTGGTTGATGAAAAACTGAATGTGAGGTTAAAGCCCTGTCTCCCCCTTAAGTATAAACCTCAAGAATATGAGTAATAATTTTGATCATTTGCTCTGACACTAATGATTGGCTTCTGCTTTAATCTCCAAGTTAATATTTTAAAAGGAAATAAAACTTGCCTAATTTTCTGCTGTGTGCACAGCCATGCTGTTTGGTGGAAGAAATAACAGCTCAGCTTTGCATCACCAATCTGTTCTCCACAGCACATCCCAGGGCCATACACTTGTATAACTCCAACCAAAGGAAGATAGAAACAAGGGTTATGAACACATCTTGCTTCTTATCCTGTCCAAAATCTTTGCTTGTGGGCAGCAACAAGAATTAGGCCCTCAAACTTTTTGGTCCAGATCTGAAGGTTATGAAAACATCATCTGATTCTTACATTGCACCATTCTGAAAGGTGCTGCAGTGGATGAATGGACCTGTAACCAAAATATAGTTAAAACTATGTAAACACTCAGAAATCAGACAAATTGCAGGGTACTGAGAAATGCATCTGTAAACCAAATTACTTCCGTTCACAGTGTGTTTATTCTGTCCAAAAAATAAGGCTGATTTTTATTACCTGAAGATGAATGATTTGCATTCCATCAGACTGGGTAAAACTATCACAAAACAAAGATTGTGCTCTTTCTTGAATCTGACTGTTGTTTCTAATTGTGTAGCACATAGTTTATTGTCCAAGCTTGTTTTGTAGTTGCATACACATACAGAGAGGAGAAGAAGTTGTCGTGTACTCTCAGGGACAAATGTGCATACACCACAACTGCACAGTGCATGTACAGCCATGGCATGCATCATTTAATATTAATCCAAAATGAAGTGTCTCATGTGGTATAAAATCACACAGATCAACTCTGGATTGTGTTTAGCTGGTCTGCTCTGTTTTGTCTGAGGCCTAAATGATCTTGATTGGAATGCAAGTGTTCATAATTTATTAAGCAAACTCAAAAAGAAGTCACTGGCAACACACAATAACACTGAAGGACTCAACCCAAGCGAAAAACACCAAGCCAAGAATTTTTTTGTAAAGTTTTGGCTGACCTTCCAGACCAAAGAGCTGTTTATCTTAAATGTTAGGAAATGAAACCATTTGTGTTTGCTTGAATTATCCCTGATTGAAGCCAGATATACCAAATTAAATGCTAGAAAAATGTTTCTCATTCAAGGTGAAATAACATATTAGATAAAGTTCCATTGTTTTTTCCATCTATCTCTGTTTATTGATAACGATCTCTTAGAGATATTCGATATACCTGTCAAAGCAAACAGAGAGCACAATGCGGTAACATCATTCACAATTAACCTTATTATATTTATTTGATGTTTCCTTCAAGCTGACAGAGAAGAATATGTTACAAAGACACCAAAAATCTATTGTGTATGGCTTGAGAGGACAAGAGAAGTTGGAGAGATGACAAATATAGATATGTCTATCAGTCATCTATTCATGTAGAATTGAAAATACGCATGAGGAGCAGATTTTGTTACAGCAAAGAAAGATCCTTTTATGGACTTGAAACACCCAGGATCAAAAAGCACGACAAATTAAGCAAAGCCAATGTATTCCACACAATGGATACAAGTGTACATACAGAATATTCAGTAAAAAGACAGATGAGAGAGAAAAAATAGTTTTAGGAGAATTTACGCAGATCCAAAAATCAGTCAGCTGTGCCTGAATTATGAAAGCCAGGGAAAGCCCCAGGAATTTTCCCCCACAAAGCTAAACAAAGAAGAGTATGTCTTCACTCCGGGCTTAATGAGTCTCAAATATACTGTAAAAGTATGTATCTATAACTAATTCCATGCGATCATTCATGCCATGCCAAGAGAATGATGTCTGTCTAAACATTTTGCTAATGATCTACATCACACTTTCACTTGATAGCAATAATAATGATAGTGCTCTCTGTTTATTTGATTGATTGATTCAATTTGACATATATACACACACACACACACACACACATATATATATATAGTAGAATTATTGAAACAGTTTGAACATTGCTATGAAAACCACCATTTTAAAAATCATCCACAAATTATGGTATGTTTTTTGAGGAGAAACCCGCTCACGTTTAGTTCACACACAAAGTTTGCCTTTATTATCCTATTTCTATGAATACCATACATACCACAATGAAAACACATCATTGCTGAGTTTTACACTATAATGTGGAAAAATGGTCCACTGTGGTACTGTAAAAACAACCTGATGTTAATTCTTATTTTGACAAAGAATGCTTGTTTATTAACTTGTGGCCCTTCCCATGCTTCTTGGTTGTTTCGCATCTTTGTTTTGTTGTCTAGTTGGTTTACACTCCTTTGTCCTTTGCTGGAATCCATTGTTCTCTATAATCTATTTTGTGGTAGTATGACTTTCTGTGACAATCTTGCGACAGATTGGCGCACTGAGAAAGAGAGAGAAAAGAGACACATAGTTTGACTGGAGCAACCTGAGTGTGTAATCCCTGCAACATGTGTGCAAAAAGGTCTGTTGTAAAAAAAGAAAACCCCACACACGCCATTTCTCATACAAGTTTATTGTATATAAACGTTTGAGGCTTGCTGTACAGTGATTCCGATTGCTGTGTCAAAAAACCCCCACAAACTGGGGTCGCACACTGCCCCTATTCACAAAGACAAACCTTCCATCCCAGTATTGCACCATTTAATGAATAGAAACCCAAACTAACACTCTCTAACACCTTCTGTTATAATGATCAGTGAGCCTGGCAATAGTTGTCTTATGGCCAGTAAAGTTAAGTTTGGACTGAGTTTAAGGAAGAAACAGATAAACGACTAACACCATTTACTGTAAATAAAAGTTTTAGATTATCAGTGTTGCAAAACTTCAGAGATATACAATCCTGAATGTACCTATTCCAGACGCCCACAGCTGAGGGGCATAATTCTGACAGAGGAAGTGGTTTGCAGGCCTGCACACAGATTAATGCCTTTAAACCTCTACATGTGTCAGTGATTGTGGTTTAACAGGGTGATGGCCCAGTTGGCTCTGAAAAAACACTCAACAATGTTGCCATGCTTTAGTCTTCTATTTGACATGACACTGGGATTATTAACATGCCAAGGAGGAGGAACTGATAGTTTATGTGTGGTTGTAACGATAGTAAGAAGTCCTGTGTAGGATTACATCATTGCCTTTTCAATTTTTTCAGCTTTTAAAATACCAGACTGCCCTTTGTCCACCCCATATGTCATATCTGTCTTTACACCTATCTATCCAACATGTGCTACCTTGGATAACCTTTAGACATTTGTGCCACTAGGGCAGAGATTTACATCCTGTTTTTTGTTGTGGCAATAAGATGAATTGCTCATCCATGTCCAACAGGTAAATGGCAACATATGCAGACATTCTCTCATGTCTCCGTCTGCCACTGTGAGGACTTTATGAGAGACAATTTTATGAAACAGGTGTCTCTGTTACAGCCAGTTACAGTCTGTTCAGAAATCAGGAACCTAGTGTCTATCTGCATGTGTGCAATGAATGTACATCACGCATACAGAATATAGTACAAAATTGGTTGTCTCTTGAACAAGTTGCAAGTTGCACTTTACTTTATCAACATCAGTTTCCTATCAAAAGAGTTAAAGAGGGGGAGTTAAAGGGACTAGGGGAAAAAAGTGTTTATCAGACATAGCAACCAGGCTAACTGCTGCAAAGGACGACAACAAGTTGACCCCTGGAGAACAATGAGACCAGCAATGAAGCTTTCAGTCAGCAAGGAAACTGTCAAACACATGGCAGTCCTACTCAGAAAACGAAGAAATATGTGTGTTTTGGAAGAAGTGGCTAAAAAGCAGATATTCCTGCTGGCAAAGCTTGGAAGGGACCTGTCCCTCTGAATTTCCTGGTGGGACAGTAGAAGCTGTAGATATGGTTACCCCGCAGAAAGCTGAGGGGACTATACTCCAATTAGACTGAGCTGCTGCTGGCCTTGATAGCTTTCAATAGGAGAGGCAGATGGAACTGATGTTTGTGTGTGTGTGTGTGTGTGTGTGTGTGTGTGTGTGTGTGTGTGTGTGTGTGTGTGTGTGTGTGTGTTAGCATTCAACAGACCTCATCCTGGACATAGCCACAGCTGTCCAACAATGCTTAAACCATACATCTGTAGAAATCTAATAAAATCCATAAATTGTTCTGGTGGAATGCTGCGGTGCAATGTATGGTGAGCAGGCCACAGGAAGCAAATGAAAACCACCCACCAACGACCGAGAGACCAAGTGTGTACACTTAATACGAGCACATGTGTATGGTTAAGGTGCCAATATAAATCACCCAAACTAAATCTGTAGATGAAAGCAACACAAAAACTGTGTTTACTTGTGTTCTGACCAAAGTGTTGATAAAATCCTGTAATTGATGCATGAGAGGAAAATAACTCAATTATAATTAATGTGTTTTACACAAATATTTGTTGTTTCCAAATTTGTTAAGTATATTTTGTGGTCATAATAAGGGAAAATCAGGACCTGATTAACATCACTTTAGTTTAGTTTAGTTTAGTTTAGTTTATTTGTTTATAATATCGTGGACAGTCCCTTTTGATAAAAAGAGCAGCTTTAGCCTCTACGGCTAATTTCCAACTGTTGTCCCCGGCCAGTTGTCAATAGGCATACATCCAATAAAATACATTACAATTATATTTACAATAAAACTAAGCAGAAGAAAGTAGACATACTAAATGTGTGACACACAATTGAGACAAACACACAAAAAAACAATTCATGCATTAAAACAGTACAAATCAAAACAAAGAATATTCACACAATTGCCACATTGCAGCATATACAGGACATAACATTGAGGCAGGCAGCAGAAGTCAAAGTGCAGTACCATGACCATGTCACATCAAATACATATCACAACAATCAAATTAATGTGTACAGTTGTAATTGTCGCACAGCCAGTTTTTAAGGTATATAGTAAAGGTGGAATACGTATGTATGTCTTTAATTGTAGTGGGCAGTGAGTTCAGTTTTGTATTGCTTTAACAAAAAATGATAATTGACCAAATGTACTTTTCCCATATGGGATTAGAAGATCACCTCGTGTGGTGCTTCTGGTAGTCTGACTACTATTATTACACTGAATTATGAATGAGTTAAAAGGAGCAGGAGCAATATTCTGGAAAATTTTGTAGACCAAACAAATGTTTTTGTATTTGATTACATCTTCCCAGCTCAACAGTTTATGATTATTAAGGACAATACAATGATGTGAACTATCAGGCTTCTGGTCCAGAACTTTAAGAGTTTTTAGGAAAGAGTTGCTAGTGGCTTTAGTGATGAGCTATTAGTTTGGCCCAAACTTGTCAAACAATATGTTAGATGTGACACAATCATGGTATCCATGTAGACCTATATATGTCACTCCCTCCCATCCAACATTTGCTCAAATGCAGGGGCACACTGGGGCAACAAAATGGCCCGGGAATTTGTCCCGGGTCACTCAGGGTCTTTAGAGACCTTTATTCCTGCATTCTTGAGAATTTTATGCAAGTACAGTACATCACGAAATGAGCCATTAAAATACATTTTCAAAACTCGAAACACCTATCTAGCTCTCTTCAAGTAAAGTATCACCTCAGCTGAGCCCTTGATTACAATAATTTAATTCTAGGCTAATAACAAGCCTAGGGGCTGTCCGAATTGTGCATCTGGGAACAGATTCTCTGCACTGATGTTAATATATTCTTTATTAGTATACTAGTAGTATACTAACATTACTAGTCAGGGGCTGACTTTACCATTAGGCAAAATAGGCAGCAGTCATTGTAGCAACAAAATAATTTTAGCTAGACAGTAACAACAGTAGGTTGAGAATTACAGAGCCAACCCTTAACCGGGCTAAGGGTTAGGTCTGCGTTTCAGCTGTGTCATTATGTTCAATTGATTTTTAGCATCAGTGTCATTGAGAGTAACTTGTCTGTCAAGAATTTCAAATAAATATTAAAATAGAAATAAAACTCAACCCTATCAGCAATTAATAAGGAATAAATCATTAAATGAAAAGAGTGTAAGGACAAGATCACGAACGATTTTCAACATCATAATTGTTTTTATATGTTATTCATTTAATACATGCATAATATTGTAGAACAATGACTTTAATCTATCAATGACAGCAAAACATAAACACACTCTTTTCTGAGTACAAATTACTTTTCTGTTCAGCAATATAAAAGCAAGTTTGCACCCTACTGTATCTTTTTAACCTCTCCCCTCTATATGTTATTGCCTTGTCTGTTTGTCAGTACTGAATGTTTTTTCTGTCTAAATTTGAATCCCCCCCTCCCTTTAAGATGCTAATCCCCTTTTGCCAGGCCTTCCTTGTAAATAAAAAGTTGTTCTTAGGTGTCCTGCCTGGTTAAATAAAAATAAATAAATAAAATACCTGTGCTGTTTTTTCAGTGGATTAAAATGTGCAATTAAAGGGTTACTGCAGCAGTTTAGTATTGTTCTTCTTTAAATAGAATAGTCTTAATAGAATTGGTGAAGCAGAGGCCAAGATATCCTGACTTTTTGTTTCTAGAATTGGTCACCATCATTAGGCTTACTTTTTCAGTCTTTGGAAAGCCAAGGAGCCAAAGAAGCCTTTTGAGCCAAAGAACAAAGTATAGCTGTTTTTAGAGGTACAATAATACTCTTCAGCAAACAGACGTTTTGTGAAATCTGTGTCGTACCCCTTTAAAATCTATTTAAATATAAAAATTCTTACAGCCTTAATGTATATGTGCTGTAGCTCACCACTTTAAAACTCAAACTAACTGCTCATTCTCACTCACAAATGTCAAGACAGTTGCCTGAATGTTAGGAGGAGTTACATTCAATAGCTCTTGGAATTTTTATTATAGGATTTTATCTCTTGTTTTCAGGATGCTTACAAGTAAGTACATTCATTTTTACATTGCATTTACATCAGTAAGACCCTAACTTCAAGTTCAACCTCCCAGAATTCCCAGTAATAGGAGCACAGGGGGATACTTTACTAGGACGATTTAACTCAAAGGAAATGAGCCGGACGGAGGGGTACATTATTTCTCTTACAGGCTCAATCTTCTCAGCAATTCATCATGAGTTTGGGCCACGCAGCTCAACTCAACATCAGTTTTTCAAGAAAGAATGACGTTTGGGCTGGATGGTAAGACACACAAACATTCTGATGGCCTCTCCTGTGAAATGTAGCATTAGTCAGAACTACATTTAAGGGAGGAGATGAGTGAGGAGCCCAAACCTCTTAAATGCTATTTAATCACTTGAAGCAGCAGCAGTAACCATGCAATCTTGCACTTTGACTCCCCCTTGCTGTTTATCTCATCTTAATAATTGAGAAGAAGGTTGATAGATGCATTTAATAGCTGGAGAGAACAAGACCACTTATGTTGCCCATCAATCTCAACCTGCTAGGGGTTAAAAAAGACAAGAGTCTTCTACATATCCTAGGGATTTGGCTGCACCTTTTAAGGAGCTTTTCCCAGACACATCGAGATAAATTGAGACTTTTTGGGGGGAGAAGACGCCCAGACACAAAGGACGAAGAATCAGAAGAGGGAGGGGAGAGGGCGTGATAGGTTGTTGGGGGAATGAGAACTGTGAATTCAAGAGAGTGAGTTTGCTGGTCTCTAGTATAGGGAGCGCAGTGGATTTTAAAAGAAACATTATGTCCATCCTTACTGTGCAACTTTGAGTTCAGGGGTACTGTCACAGGGAAAAGGGAAAACTGGGGACAGGCAGGAAGGAGACCGGAGCAAAAGGGTAAAGGAGGAAGAGACAAGGGACACATTTCCTGAAAAGGTTACCACCAGCATAATTCATTTCAAGCTTATCTACTGTCTGATCTGAAACACTGGTTGTAACAGTGTAGACACAGGCGAGAACCCTGAGTCCTGGCACCTGCTGTCCTCTTTTAATTTTGTTTACAACACAGAGAACACGCTGTGTATTTCCAGCAGTTTTTTTCTGTCATGGTTTAACACACAAATGTATCAAATTAAATGATTTTAAGCATGGTTTAGAGTCATGAATTACACCTCACCAAGCTGCGATTAACGGTTTTCCAAGATTTATTAACACACACAGGTTGTTGTTGCATTCCAAGCTTAAAAGGGACTACCCATGTAAAGAAGCTGGTTAAAGTTAAACTTTAATATAAACGTGTGTTTTGGTAAAAGTGAGATATGTAACTTTTCAAATAAGAAATACCACATTCTTATTCTTACAAATTAAAAGTTGAAATTACTGGCAATAAAATGCACCACAGCTCAATTCAATAGACTCAGAGGTTTTGCTGCCACAGTCTTATATGGTCTGGTATGACTCTAGTATCTTCTCTTATTGTGCTACTGGTAAATTGTACCATATTTACTATTACCCTGTAACTGAAACTTATTGCCACAGTTGCCCCTGTTAAGCAAAAGTTGGTTGCTTTAAATCTAACCTTAAACCTAAACTTAACCAACATAATTTTACTTGCCTATAACTCTCCATTGGCTAAATGTATTCATGTGGAAAACACTTCAAGATGGTGTGTCTAATTTCATCACCACCTTGTCACAATAAAGGAATATTTTCATGCATTGTTTTGTATTGTATTTTATTGTATTCATGAAATGTATAACCTTTGTATACTGCTTTCCCACTTACTGTTTCAAAATGCCTCCCTCACTTGCAGCATTACTGAACTGTCTGGCCATCTGTTCATAGCTCCCCTCCTCTGCTTTGCTTAGTTAATAATATGACTGTGATTATATGAATGTGACTATTTAAGTGTAAGTGGTAAGGTATTGACCAGGAACTAGAGTGATATTAATCTAATTTCCTGGTTGTGCATGCTCAGGTCAACATCTTAATGACACCGTTGGTTTAGAAAATGTGCTTTAACCAGGGAGGTTTTTGGTAAATTCTGAACTACTGTTACTTTTTTACACACATTGAGGAGGGGTTGAGGAGGGAGGTAATGTAGCAGGAGGAGAGAAAAGCTGGGACGAACACCTGCTTGCAATTTTACAGAAAAGAGAAAAAAAAAATCTTCAATCTGGGCTTGGATGGCTGGTTGGCTGGCATAGGAACACGGGATCGTTTTTCAGATCAATGCGATATTAAGCCTACATAAACGCCAACTTCTCTGGAGAACTGGCCAAGTGTTGACATTTTTGACACATGGCCAGAGGCCCTTGTAGGTAGGGCTACTCTTAAGCAGAGAAATGTGATAAATGCCTTTTCCAACTTTCGCACTATTGGAAATTCAGCTTGTCCATATACACGTTCAAAGCTCAGTGTCATAAAATATCAAAAGAAGACAAGCTGTCTATGCCACTGTTCAGCTGTTAAAGTGTTTGATGGGATTTAAAAAGGGTTGGGTGACTTGTCTTATTTTGGTAGGTCCCCACAATAAAAGAATTGTTTAATTGTCCCACTGGGACAACAAATCCAGTGAATCCATTGTCTTTGTGAATCATGTTGACACTTTTTATAATCACGGAAATATCATAGCTTGATGTTCTGCAACATTAGATCTTAAAAAGATAATAGTTCTTTACATGAAAAGAGTGTTTAGATTTATAGATTATAAGTGAACAGAGTGGTCACGCAAGGTATTTAACCTCTAAAACAATGAAGGAGGTCATTATAATTTCCACATTCAATTCCCTTTGGGTGTAATCTGAAAATCACTTTTGATTTCACTAACTCATCCTCTGAAATAAAAACTGTTTTCAGCTGCATGTGGTTGAGTGTGTGAGTTTGTTTGTATGTGGATATTGAGATTCTTGCGGGTGCATTCATGTGTACGTACTGTACTGTATGTGTGCATGCATCTGTTTATTGGAGTATCCAGAGCCTGCTGTAGATTTGAATATTTGAAGCAACCCAAACCACAGTGATGTGGTCCTCTGAGTCGGCATTGTCTCTCCATCTCAGGCTGTATTCTGACTTTCTGGCCTTGTCAAGAGAGAAGATATCAAAGGACAGCCATCTGGTTCTCTCAGCCGTTCCTCCCTCTGTGCCTCTGTCTCTTTCTGTTTCTCTGTTACTCCACATGTAGTAATAGAGGATTCAAGTTGAGGCTTCTCTGAGCTCACTTGTGGGAAGCAATCTTGTCTCAATGTGACAATCGAAAAGACCTATATATGTCACTCCCTCCCAGGCAAAAGAGAGAAAGAAAATTCATGTACCATGTGAGAGCAACCAATGTAGCTGTAACTGAAACTTTAAATTGCTGTTCTAATATCTACTATTAAGTAATATAACAATTATTAATTATACATTTACTGATAGTAAAGCAAAAGTGTAGCTTGAACACATGAGTGAGTGACTGAAGTTTACTTTGCACACATTAATGCAGATGCTGACATCTTACCGTGTTTATCCAAACCCTGACCCAACAGCCTTTCTCCGGTACACAAATATTTGACTTCACAAATGCATGCATGCACACACAAACCATTACACAGCTGTCAGACACACATACAGATCTCATCTCCACCTGGAAGCAGATCCTCCAGCATCCACGTGGTGAACAATGCGCAAAGCTTTCATGGTGACTGCACTTAGTGTACATTTCTCTGGAGCTGGACCACGACCTGCAGCAGGGTTGCTGCCTGCCGCAGCTCTGCAGTTTAGCCTATCTTCAACTGATAAGAAGAATCTTCCAGAACAATGCGTCCAATTGTGTGCATAAGGCTCTGCAGGATGACTGAGGAGCCGTGCAGATATGCACGCATCCAGCCTTAAGGAACTATGAAAACAAACAACATCTTAGAACTATTAATGCATTCCTTTATCAGTGAGTTATAAGTAAGTAAGTATCTCTCTAATAAAACCTCAGAGCTGCACCATCAGAGAGAAAGGCAGTCAGTAATTCTTGTAAGTGTTTATTTAGGCAGCCAAGTTTCTTGGAGAGTATCTAAGACATCATTATGGTTCCAGGTCACCATATACTATTGGAACCACACAATATCAGGGGCATGCAACGTTATAACAAAACTTGTTCTCTTTCGAACATCAGGTATATACAGTATACAGTATGCACTATTAGTACACAATTCAGCACCCTGGACAGCAAATATGTAATTACACAATATATGAAAAATAAAATCTAAAATCTAAATGCTAATTTAAGTGCATAATACGAGATCATTTGGCAACATTTGAAAACATTCAAGCACACATGAAACAATTTTGACGAATCCCGGATATGATTTCAAAAATTCCTTGTTGATCCATTGGAATTAATTTTCAGTTAAATCAGTGTCTTTTAAGACTGACTGCATTAATTGTAAAATGTTGTAGTTATATAATGACCATACAATAATGAATTCAGGAAACAGCTTTGGCTGCTTAGTGAAAAAGTAGTATTTTTTTTTAAAAGCAGCAAATCCCCAGAAGAAGCTGCAATAAATGGATTCTCTTTCTGATATTCAGAATGTTGGTGCCTCTATAAAGTTTTATACGTTATTTTGAAGGGCTGTCACAGGTGGTTAATATGCTGACGTGGTAACAGTTTTTACTCATTCTTTTGTAACTACTCACATTTGTGTTACCTCTGAGGTAAATAATCCCAAAAATTAATGTAGATTTTCATTATATATTTTTGAATTTTAAAACAAGAAATCTAGTTTATATTTTTATCAGAATTATCAGAATTCAATTCAATTATCAGTTTCAATAAGCTTGTATAAATCACAATTTTATCTGAAATCTGACGTGCTGCAGAACATGGAGTTGTTGCTACAATCTCGTCTCTGACGTGAGTTGCTGTACACGGGTCTCCACACATCTTGTTGCAGAGATCTCTGAAGGCGTTATCAGTCAGGCCACTTAAAGATGCAAGAACACCAAGTCTCCTCATAATTCTCTGTAAATTTCTACAAGATAAAGCACTGTGAGCTTCCCTTTGTGTGACGACTGACACCAGTATGTGAGTAGAGATGAAAGGATAGTCTTTCAACACTGAACAGAAACAAACAGGCTGAAGAGCTCAAGCATACCTCCAACCCCCTCCTCTCTCTCCTCTCTCCACTTCGCACTCCACTCCTCTCCTATGTTCTCTCTTTCCATCAGTCATAGGGGAGTCTACCAAATCATCAGTCAAGCATGATGCAAGTATGTTAGCTGTTAATCAGGGGTTGCTTGGGGCTTTCTTTCAATCATCTAAAGTTACCTGGATGTACAAGATTTCCTGAATTAGTGTACCACAGAGTTTTGTTTTTTGTTGTATTTATAGTTTAGTTTATGACAGTCATAGAAAACTTCTGAGAGAAATCAATCACATTTTCTTTTTATGAAAAAATGTGTGCACTGTTTCACAAAAACAGGATTTTCATTGGCCAGAACAAATTATTATGACTAAAAAATGAAAGGAAACCATTATACCACTGTCTAAACACACTACAGAAACACGCAACATGTAGGAGATCCAGTACACATACACACACGCACACAGCAGCAGCACAAAAGATATAGCTTGAGTATGGATATGATTATTGGTGTATAATAATAATGTATAATCATACAAGGGCAACATAGGAGGACTGAAAAAACAAAGTCCTAAAATATTTCTGGGACTTTCCTGGTACGTGATTGCAGCACATGGATACAGATAGTATCGAAATTTTCCAGAAATAGTGGCTGCCAACAGTAGCTGACACAGAATACAGCCAATAACAAATTCTCCTATTCTTACTCACTGCAATTACTCATCCTTGCTGGAAATAATGTTAATGTTAATGTTGTTTGGTTAAAGAATGTTGGTGGTTGGTATTTTTTCTGCATTTTCTAACCAATCTGGAATTGCCAATTTCCTTTAGTGTTGGTCACAGCTAATGCCACTGCTGAGGAGGATGTAAACAACCATATGCTCTGTGATACATAGAGAAATGCCAGCAAATAAGCTTCACTGGGACAGTGTAACATGAGTGAAGGTTCACAATATATATATAATATGCAGTAGGTAGTAACCTACAGTTAGTACAAGACCAGAATCCTACACTGGCTTCACACCCACAAAGTCTGCCATGTTTGAGAGATTGCACATGGCGGGGTAGTGTGTTTTGTTTCTGTTGCCGTTGATCTAATGTTTGCTGTTGATGGGTAATGAGGGACCACAGTATTATATTCAGTTCATTACTGAGAGATATGCAATGAAACTGACTTTTAATTGGAATGGCATTTTATTTGTCTAATAATTTGTTAATAGGTACAGCAGGAGATACACTATCAGAGAAAGTCAATACCAAGGACACTGATTGCTCGAATAAAATGAATTACACCCAAGAAACTTGCCAGCCTTTATTACCAAATATGTATATTTTATTCAGTGAAACATATTGAATATTATAATGAGCTATTCAGAGGAGAGGAGACAATATGTCACAGTTTAGACGGGTTGATGGATATATTAAAATACCATTTACATACACAATTGTTGAACAGGAGCCCAACATACCACAGATGAATATTCATACTGACCTGTCACATATACTGTTTCTGGAGTAAGGTGTAGCTGATAAACTATTGTAGCTGGTGAGCTAATGGCTAACATGCTAGCCAGCCAGGAACACTAGCAATAGTCAGTAAAAAAGACAAATATTTTGAATACTGCAAATAAACGTCCAAATCACAAAGTAAATCACAATGTTATCTGACCCTAAAAAGAGAATTCACACTGGCAAATTACCTGAGCACAATAAAAAGTCCTTGACAACATGCCCCGAATTCAAATTTATATCAGACAGGCAGACACTCCCCTATTGACTTGGAGAAATGCCAGGATGCTAAATCATTGCAGCAAAACATATCTCCTCATAACACGAACTGAGGACAACCAGTTGAAACTCAGACTAGACTGAGAAATATATTAAATTGTTCTGTAAAATTTTCAAATTTCAAATTACATTTCACACAGATTTTTTTGCTGTTTTTTATTTTTTATTTTATTTTTTTGTCTATTAATATACACACACACTCACACACTGTTTTATTTATTTATTTTATTTTAATTTTCAATATTTTTTTTTATCTTTTAACACACACACACACACACACACTTTTACTGTTTTATTTACTTTATTTAATGAACTGTATGAAATGAATTGTTCTTTTGTAATTTATTTTTAGCATTGGCAAAAATGTTTTACATTCATCCCAATAAAGCTGAAATTAATTGAATTGAAGTGAGTCCCAATAGCTCCCCAAGCTTCTTTATATTTACTCTGCTTGTTATCTGTCAGTTGTCAAGCTCGTTAGCTCAGTCGCTAATAGTACAATAAGCTCACACAGTTTATTCAGAAGGTGTTTTTGTGGGGCGCTGGTTAGCTCACCACTAGAGCTCGCGCCCAATGTACAAAGGCTGAGTACATCATGCAACTGCCCAGGTTTGGATCAAACAAAATCAGGATTTTCAGCCAGGAGAATGGGGTGCGACTCCTGTGTGAAATGAAGTAAATTCTGACTTACTTAAAGTTAAATAACGTTAGGCTGATAAATTTTGTCACTTTGTAACTTAGGTTGTGTAACTTACATAACATAGTATTTTTACCACATCACAGAGAGCTTCTCTTTGCTCTGCAACACACTCTGCTCATCAATGAAGGGCTTTGACATCAAACAGTTGCAGTCCAGCCAGAGAATGACAAGCAGGAAAACAAGGCACCACTCAGGGAGTTTTGATCCTGTCAGGATCTGTTCAATTCACCCAACATACACTTGAAAAAGGTTGCTTTTAATAACAAAGTTCAAGTCTGAACACTAAGTTACCAAACATTTGTTGTCATACAAAACACTTTTTTGTATGACATGACAGGTTTTGTATGACAGGTTCATTCAGGTTTTTGTGCTTCCTTGAATGTGCAGCTTTAAGTACATGTTATCCCCAATGAATAAAATATTTTTTTATCTTGAAAGGACATGGTTGTCAGTCTGCGAATGAGTGAAATATGTTCACTTTTTTCAGCAACAGGGACATATTTTTTCAGTGTTATACTTAAGTCAAGTCCTACCTCTTTTCTGCAGGGGAAATAGCATTAAGCGTGCTTTAGTCAAAATCCAGTAAGAATGAATGGAGATCTTGTTTGATTTCATTCCTAAGCAATTATCCCATTGGGAAGGAAATCACTGCTTTTAATCACAGAGGAGAAAAACAATTCAGACAGGATTACGTTCTCTTAGACAAACCCCCCCTCCAGACAAGAGCGTTTAGACTGTCTACTTGTTCACCAAAGTCTATTTAATATCCGTCTGATTCTTACCATCCCTTGGCTGCTCTGCTTATCTGTACTCATATTTTCCGCTGTCCAGGTTCAATTTCAACAATCAACTTTAGTACTAAAACAAACCCACAGCACTCGGAAAAACAAACGTAGGAACTGTTTTAGGTTGCACCCAAACACAGGGTTCAGATGAGCATCTCCCCTGCATTATCTCCTTCAGTTTGATTGTCATTTCTCTACAAAGCGAGAACCAGCCCATCAGCCAGCATGGAGGATCACTCCTGGTTATGTGCCCTGCTTCCTATATGTGGAACTGATTCAGGAAGCACAGAGACATGGTGGTTGGCTGATGGTGGCGTCACACTAGGTGAGCCCATGGGTCATGAGATGTGTCTGCCAACAGTAACCTAAATCAACCTCAACAATCTCAAACCCAAACTAATGCTGAATATTAAAAATAATTTAACAAAAAATGTGACCCGCATTAAAATAGAAAAGAAGTTAACCATATTCAGCTACTTTCCTCCTGTTCCCCTCTTGTCTCTCTGGAGCATTCCATCTTAATTGCAGTCACAGACTGAATTACTGCTGGCACCACCTGGATGCTTGTAACAGAAAGTTTAAGTTAGCATGATATTTCATGCCAAGGTGGAAGGTTCCATAGACTTTTGTTGATGTTCATTATTTATGACAATATTACTATCAGATACAGCCATCCTCACCTTAAATGAAACATTAAAAGAAGAAATCAATAAGTGATAAGTGTTGAATTATTAATAAGGCAATGGACAAACATGCTTTGTTTACATGCATACATTTATTAACATCTCTTTTTTCATAAAATAGTACATATGTTTTAATTTTTGTCAATAGTTGTATACGTTTTTGTAATGTATCATTCAGTTGACTTAGTTAGGTTGTGGCGTAAGTAGTAAATTTGAGTTTCAATGTGAAACTTATTATGATGAAGCAGTTATTGTTGACTTAACACTCAGCAGCTAGCACAAAAACCTGCTGGGTCTCAAATGTCCATTATCAGATCAAAGTCCCATTTCTTTTTTTTTAAAACAACACCTTGCCTTGCTGCCTCATCTGGATGGAGCTCCCATCTGTTTTGGTCTTCCTTCACTTTTAGCACCATGCAGACAGTCAACTTGTACATGTTTTTGTGCTAATAAGACATGCCTAGTTGATCACACAAGCTTACAACACTAATTTGGGGACTCATTTCAATCATTCTGTGTTCAGCTTATGGGTCCTCAGTCTGACACTGACATGTCCTGAATTAGTGATTCTCAAGCTCAGCAAGGGGGCCATATTAGTGATTCCACACATGCCTTCTCTCCGGGACACCTCCTTTTCACATCACACCAGCAACCACACAACAACTCTCCCTCTGCCGCTAATTTAATGTTATGTTTTGTTTTTTCTTACCCTCGAAGAGCTTGTCTAAATGGCTGACGTTGATGAATGCATGTAAAGGATACGCTGCAGGTAGGATATGGTTACAAGCTGGAAGGGAGGGAGGGAGGTAGAAAGGGATGAAGGGATAAGAGGGAGGAATAGAGGGAGGCATAGTTTAGAGATGGGCCTGGGAGAGTGGTGGGGGTGTCTGGAGGGTCAGGATGTTTGTCTTCCAATGAGCCGTGACTCTGAGAGAAAGAGGAGGGGAGAGTGGGATGAGAGAGGAGAGGAGGGTGACAAGAGATGAAGGGAGGGAGATTAACGGAGAGTGCCTCAGCATCTTCTTTAACGAGGTAGGGGGAGGTGAAAAGGTATCAATTTAAATGCAGTCTTTATGTACCTGACTGCATTATTCTAGATTATGTAATAATACTATATGTGTTGTCCAGTCTTTATTTAATTGCCTGTTTCTTATTTGTCAGTCCAGAAAAATTCTTTAAGCATATCTTTTTTTGCATGTCTACATGTAGTTGTGTGGTAGTTGATGATAGAAATCAACAGAAAGAAAGAGAGCGAGAGAGAGAGATACACAGACAGATAAATGAACAGCAAGAGAGAAAGTGCATGCCTGTGTTGGAGTGTGTGTGCCATATCTTGGTGGGATTGTGGAGTTTGTTTATTTGTTTTTCTAGACAGCTCCTAAAATGTGTGTGCGTGTGTGTTTGTGTGTGTGCATGTACAGGGCAAAGGGAGTGTGTCAGTGTAGGTGTGGAAACAGAGCACGGCCTGAGACTCTTCAGAATGGAGATTCCTTTTGCACCCTGAGGGCAATTTCATTCCAAACCAATTAAACGTATACCTACAAACACACACACACACACACACCTACACCACCGTCACCGTCTTTGCAAACACACACACACTTGCACACATGAAGGCTGACCTAAAAAGGCACTGATGTACACACATTTAGTTAAACATAATGTCCCTCATTTTATGTGTCATTTACAGGGATGTCACAATATGTTGAAAAGTGGTGGGGACATAGGAGTGTGAAGAGACACTTAGCTCGCGACATCATGATAAGTAATATTAGGTTCATGAGAACAAGATGAAAAGATCCATAAAAAATGTTTTAAAGCTATCCTCAATGCTGAGATGTATGAGCAGGGGGTCCGGGACCCCCCCCCCCCCCCCCCCCCCCCCCCCAAGGAAATTTTGATCATTAAACACTTAATTTCTTACAATCTGGTGAAGGTTTCTGCACCAAATTATGGTGAAAATGTTTTTTTTTTTATGTAAAAGGAAACACAAAATTCAGGTAGCACATGACATTTCTAAATATATAAATATAACAGAATCTAAGTCACTGCAGCTCTCAGGCATTCGTGTTGCTTTCAGATCTGTTTCTCCTCTAGATCAATCATCCCTGCTGAAGAAACACATACTGTATGTAGGCATGATTTAGTCTTCCCTCCTCTTTTGTCATGTTCAAAGGGACAGAAGGGAAAACTTGACCAAAAAGAAACTGTTAAAGTTCCTGATTGGTGCATGCACGTTTTGGGGTCATTTTATAATCAGCAGCTCGTTTTTTTAGCTTAAGTTACTTTTTTTTGGACAATACACATTTGTTTCTTCTATATTTTAATTGCATTGCATGTTTTTTTTAGTGTGCAAATAAACCTTTCTAAAAGCATTTGTTATTTAACTGCAAGCTATATTTTAGAATGTTATTCAACAAATTTTGCTTTAAAAAAGTGGTGGGAACAAAATCAGCCATTTCAAAAAGTGGTGGGCACACAGTGCAAATGACACCAATGGTTATTTATCAAACAAATGCATAACATAAAGCGGGTATCAATCTAGGCTCATTTGAATGCAAAGCTCAGAATTTATCAGTCTGAACGTGAGTAGAGGACACAATAAAATGTCTTGTCAAGTCTCATCTCGTGTACACAAGTTTCAGAGTGTATACTATTCAGTAGGGAAACAGACAACGCACAGCATTTAGTCAACCAAGGTGGATTAAATTCAAGCACAGCTGGACATGGTTGAAGATACTCAAAGATGTTTCGCCTTTATCAAAGAGGCTTCTTCAGTTCTGACTGACTCGCAGAGAATCCCAGCTATTTAACCACTGTGGGGTCGAGGTGATGGAGACCGCTTTGTTTGTTAGTGCTCTTGGCTTTTGTAACGGCAGAGTCAAGCGAGACCAAAAGACCAAGTCTTTGAGCAAGAGTCCAAGTCAAGTCATAAGTCTTTGAGCTAGAGTCCAAGTCAAGTCTCTGAGCTAGAGTCCAAGTCAAGTCTCAGGTCTTTGAGCTAGAGTCCAAGTCAAGTCTCAAGTCTCTGAGCTAGAGTCCGAGTCAAGTCTCAGGTCTCTGAGCTAGAGTCCGAGTCAAGTCTCAGGTCTCTGTACTAGAGACCAAGTCAAGTCTCAAGTCACTTGTGGTTATAACAACAATGTAATGTGCAATGCAATTAATGACAGCTTATTAACTACTGTAAGTAACACACCCCGCTGACTCTCAAACCCTGTGTAACTAAATAAAACTGTAATGTTACATGATCAACAATAAACCTGTAACCTTTTTACAGCAACCGTTAATAATTAACATAATGGCAGCCAGCGGGATGTAAATGATTATGTTAATTGACAACCACATTTTGGCAACAAACAAACATTCATCTTTTCATAACAAACGACAGTCGGAGTTAACCTCCCGTAGGACGTAGCTAAAGCAAGAAGCAAGCTAACATTAGATGGTCAATATTGAGCTAAACACATTTACTAACCTCAGGTTACCAACCTATTTTGTGTTCAGCGCTTCTTTGTTTGGGCCTTGTTGTCTGAATTTTTAAAGCCAAAGTTTATGATAAAAGGCATTAATGGTGTTTGTTGTCCTCTCTCACATGTGGCTGTGTGCAGCTGATAGCTACTACATGTTATGTAGGCAAGTTATAGGTAACGTAGGGAGGGGAAAAACAGCAAGCTCATAAGAAAATTCCTAATTTCCTGAAAATAGAAATAAACATTGTTCACGAGTCCTGCACCTCGAATCCGAGTCAAGCCTGAAGTCTTTTGAGGACGAGTCTCAAGTCAAGTCTGAAGTCACTGTTTGCGACTCAAATGCGTCTCGAGTCCGAGTCTCAAACTCGGGTCCCCATCTCTGTCACACGAGGCCAAGTGTGAGCGTTTGTTCAGACTCCTGGGAAGGGATGAAAGGACAGCATTTTAAGAGTGTGAGTCACATACTAAGCTGCTGTTTTTTTCCTTCTGCATTCTTATTTAATGCTACTTTTCAGGCTGCCAAACAGAATGGCTTTGTTTGATTCTACAAGTGACACAAGGGTCTCAATCTCAGAAAAGTTCCTCTTCTTTCTCCAGGGGCGATGCCTCGGCTGCTACATTTATCCACGTGTGATCATTCTCATGCTGTGATTGGTGAGCTATGATTTTTTCATAAATCATACGTGAACATTGTCGTTGGAGGATTCATGCAATAGTGCTGCCTTCTATATTAGATAAATGGCGGTCGATGAGTGTGATATGTAGTAATTTTGAAATGGTGTAAAGGAAAGTGACATCTTTTAGGTTTTTCAAAAAATCTGCAAACTAAATAAAACAAATATACGTTATAAGCAGTTAGATGGATTCACCTGTACTCATGGAACTAGACATACAATGTGCAGCCTTTAACATCCACCCAAACCCCTGACCATGTGTCACTGTTCTCACAATCCCTGCCATCTTGCCACTTAGCAGAGTGCAGCGCAAGTGATGTCATCCATCTCCTGCACCTCCTACATCAACCTGTTCTCTTTTCCAGATTGACAATACTGACACTTTGTCATGCCCCTTCAGAAACTACTTGGGTAGGTAGGAAGTCAAATTTTGTAAGCGACGTAAGTTGTAACGTAACACTTTAAACAAGTCAACACTGACTTTTGGTTTCACATGGGACACAAACCCCAGTCTCCTGGGTGACAGTCCCGGCTGTAAGATGAACCTAACTACTTGCTGACTGTATTTATGTACCTGCCATAAAGTCATGCTCTTCTGGACTGAAAATGCAAAAATATATTAGAAAGGTGGTCAGCTGTGATGATTATCATGTATGCTGTTTAGCGTTACCATTCTACAAAATAATATGTGATTCAGCATTAAAATAATAAAATATATCGTAGCTCCTGGTACAGTGGTTAGCACGTGGGTTCAAACCCCGGTTGCCCCAGCCTTTCCGTGTGGAGTTTGCATGTTCTTCCCGTGTCTGCACGGGTTCTTTCCGGGTGCTCCAGCTTCCTCCCACTGTCCAAAGACATGTGGACTAGGTTAATTGGTGACCCTAAATTGTCCTTAGGTGTGAGCGTGAGTGGTTATGTGGCCCTGCGATGGACTGGCGACCTGTCCAGGGTGTACCCCGCCTTTTGCCCGATGCCAGCTGGGATTGGCTCCAGCTCCCTGCGACCCTGTACGCAGGATAAGCGGTTGACGATGGATGGATGGATGGATGGATCATAAATCCTGAAGGAAGTTTAGTTCATCCCCAGCTGCCCTTTATTACATCAAGTTTGAAATGGGCCATCTTTTCTCAAAAGCAAATAGAGAGGGCGGAGTAAAAGGTTGTTGAATACAGCAAGTGAATATAGGAGCATGTGCATAACAAGCTACATTGTTAGATCAAACAGGAATGCTGAAACGAGCCAGGGACCACTTTACACTTCCACGTAAAAATCACAATGTGTGAACACAGCTCTTTTGATCATAGAAAACAAAAGAAACTATTTGTAAAGAAAGTATTTATTTCAGTGATGTAGCTGAATATTTGGTCTTCAAGTATCTGGCTGTAAAGTTTGAAAAATAACAACATGGATTCACAGGTGCTATTGAGAGTGTGTGTGTATCTGTGCGCCCTTAAGTGCATGAAATTGTATGTCGCCTGTGTTTGCATATGTGGTGGTAAATACCTTGCTGTGTCATGGCACCTGTTAGTCACCCTCTCAACTTGGTTCAGAGTATTTGTTTACCCAGTTGCTGATGAAAACACTGCTGGGATGAGTTGCTGCGTTACGACTCCATACATATTTACTGCAGCAGGTATTCCTCCAAGAGGGTGTGCATTCTCCGTGTGTGTTCTCGTGTACACACTTAGACTTGTCTGCATAGCCGTAAGGTGTTCAGGATCAAATTTATGGGGTAATATACCTGTTCAGAGTCTTTATGACACAGCTGTAAATGCGGAGATAGATGATAAATAGATACAAACAGAGATGCAGGATGGAGGGAGCAGTTTCATAGAGAGATGAGATGCAGAGAGAGGTAAAGCTCAACCCAAACCTTTCAGTCTCATCAACACTGATCTACTTTATGCCGGGTTCAGCAAGGCTAAGTTTTTCCGTTCTCATGCAGCATCTCTCTACACACCCATAACTCTCCACTACTTAACTGCTAGCTCTAAAACATCTGATTAAACAGCTGGAAGACAACTCCTTATACTGCAGAGAGAGAGTATCCGTCTTTATGACCAGTCTCCTGATTCTTATCCAGTGGGGTCGTGCTTTGTGCAGTTTGATCTGCAGATGCTTAAAGTTTATTTATCAGAAATGTCTGCTTTGTAATAACTGAACTTAAGTCAGTTGCTGCGTGACATATGGTATTTTGTCATCACTCACTTTGGCACAGAAGGATATTGTGGGTGTTTGATTTATTTGCAGACACATGCCATTTCATCTTTCCTCCTCCCTCGCTGTCTCTTCTTGCATTCCTCTTCTCTTTCTCTGCTTTCTGCTCAGTCTTTCTCTTTCTCTTTGCTTGTGTCTTTGATTAAACACTGTTGAGTTGCGGGTGTGGAATTCAGCATGATTCAGAAATAATGGAGTAACATAAACAGCATGGATATTAATGCAAATTCTAATAGTGCACCTTGCGGGTATTTCATAACTAATAAAATAACACATTACATCCTGCATTTTTTAGGCAAGTAGTATTACACCTTTTCTCAGAAGAGCCAGGTAATTTGGTTTCCCATCTCTGGTGTCAAATAGTGGCTCTTCCTTGCGTAAATAATTGTGTTGCTGTACAGCCGTTTTGAAGCCACGGTGAAGGAAATAGACCATAAAGACCATAAATTCTTCTCAGTGCCAAGAACAGATGGGGAAAATGTTTTTATCTCCCAAAACCAAACATACACAACACGACAGCAGCGGGGAATTGAGCCGCTAGTCTCGTCTTGTAAAAACTGATTATAGACTAATAACTTTGATTTAACACCTCATAGCAAACATATAAATCAACTAACTCACTCTCGGGTCACAGCTGCTGGCAGCTATTTGTTCAGCAATTTGTTTTTGTTACATGAGAGATTGTTTCACCGCAAAAAATACTGTTCACTACTGGCTGGCCTTCAGAAAAGTTACAGGGTGAGGTTAGAGAAGTGTAAATGGCAAACGGAGAAGGCAATAGAAAAGGAAAGGAAATGATTCATGTGACAGAGCATACAAAAAGTTCTTTTCGGTTCAAACTACTGTGACGAATCCATCTGAGATTGAAGAAGCTGTTTGTTAACGACAACTACTGCACTGCAAAAGAATATGTCATATAATATCGCATCTGTGCATTGTAAAATTTACGCTATAGCTTGTGAGGCCTAGCCATGTGTGCAAAAGTGTGTCCTAAACCACATTTCAGATCTAGTTCAGGGGGCCACACACACATACGCAAGTGTGTCTGCCACCTGTTGATAATTTTGACATTCCAGTAAGTTCCACATTGAAATGACAATGAGTCATCTATTATGAAAATTGGTGATATCCACCATATCCTGTGTGTAGGTGTGTGTGTTTGTCTCTGTGTCTGCGTATGTGACCCCATCCCCAAGCTTTTAATACCTCACCCATCTGTTCAATGAGGTTATATTTTTGTGTGTATGCAGGTGATAACAGGATATAACACACATAGTACGTTGTACTAAATGTAAAGTAAGTGGTATGTCCTGGCCAACTCATTGCAGTCACGATCAAGGATGGGAATATCTACTGCCAAGCATATCATCCAAGTACAACAAACCTGCCCATATCCCTCGCATCCAAGCACAGTCCCTCAGCTCCCCCAAATCTGTGCTGCATTAGCCCTTCCTAACCAGCCAATCCCGCGTTGCATGTCTGTCTATGTCCACAGACGTTTGCCCTTTGATCTGGATGAGAGTTCGTCTGAGGACATAAAGGTCCACTGATTGAAAGAATGGTTTATGCCAAGGTTTTACAAAACACTCTATCCGGTCAGGGTCCAATCAAAGTAAATTCAGCTTCATCCTGGATCTCAGGCTCATTTGGGGACTGTGCTAAAACCATTTTAGGCTCCAACCCAAGGTTAAAGACACTGATGTACACACATTCAAATCAACCTGACCATGGCGTAGGATACTGACCCTCCAATGATTATTGTAATAGCAATATGTAATTATTCACCTTTGGGAGAATATTTTCTAGTGTTTTCACCAAAAATCACTGCTACATAAAAGCCTCTCTCAGTACCATTTGGATCTGACTGCAATGGGATTTTCATAGCGTGATTTTGCCTGTCGTGTCATTACAGAAATGAAAACAACTGAAACCCAGGAAGATGAGTCTCTTTTCCGGATGGTGAAGTTTGCCTTCCATGTGGATAGAGTTCAACTGGCTAAAAATGACAAAGATTTTTCACAGAATGACACACTGTGCTAGGTCATTCACAAAAACACACACACACATAACATTCCTGTAATGACTCAATCATCAAAATATTACAAATAATAGACTTAAAATGAGCACAAATAGGGAGATGTGCTTTCACTTAATGTCACAGCTCCCATTTGGAATTATGTAGATACTGTATCTATAGTCTACCACAAAGGAGAAAAGATTTCAGTGGAGATTTTCAACTCCTGTGGCATTTCCATTGACCATATTTACCTGTGTGTCACCTGTATGCGCCAATACATTCTTTTATTGCATTTATGTATTTGCCTTCATATATGTGGAGATGCAAAATGGTGCAAAAAGTGCACAAACCAAACACCAAACCTAATTTAGACATGCTTTAGTTACCATGAGAGGTTATTACAGGGTGTTCGCTGATATGGTCACACTGAATGTACCTTAATAAATGTTGACATTTTGTCATTGTGAATATTTTGTCTGATACGTCAATATAAAAAATGGTGCAGTCACCAGCGCTTTGCATCACTCAATTTCAATTCAGTTCAGTTCTATTTATATTTTATTTAATCACAACAACAATTATCTCAGAGTGCTTTTTATAAAAGAGCAGGTCTAGACCGTACTCTGTGATGTTATTTACAGAAGCCCAACAATTCCCACCAAGAGCAAGCACTAGGCGGCAGAGGCAAGGAAAAACTTCCTTTAAAGAGGCAGAAACCTCAAGCAGAACCATGGCTCAGGGTGGGCGGCCATCTGCCTCGACCGGTTGGGGGTGAGAGAGAGAGAGAGAGAGGGCAAGAGAGAGACAGAGAGAGACAGGGAAGGAGGGAGAGAGAGAGGGGAGGGAGGCAACCTACACAATATACACACAGAGGTATAGACAGTAAAGATAATGTAGGTACAGACTGAATGACTAATGGCACATATATTTATAGAAGTGTTAATGATAATAATCACAATCTTAAAGATAACAATAATAATAATAATAATAATAATAATAATAATAATAATAATAATAATAACAATAGGACTCGTAACAATAATTGTAGCAGAGGGTGTCGAGCAGGAACACAGGGGCAGCAGGTGACTTGCAACACCTGCAGGAAGTGATCGGAGGAGAAAGGAGAGGGACAAGAAAGCACAAGACTACGAGAAAGGGAAGAAGTCAAATTAGTAACATGCATCAATGGGATGAGGTTGCATACAGAGGGAGAGAAAGAATAGAAAGTAGCTCAGTGCATCATGTCCCCCGGCAGTCTAGGCCTATAGCAGCATAACTATATCAGGTGGGTCCTGAACCAGCCCTAAGCTTTATCAAAGAGGAAAGTCTTAAGCCTACTCTTAAATGTGGAGACGGTGTCTGTCTCCCGAACCCAAACTGGAACCTGGTTCCACAGGAGAGGAGCTTGATAGCTGAACGCTCTGGCTCCTAGTCTACTTTTGGATACTCTAGGAACCACAAGTAACCCTGCATTCTGGGAGTGCAGTGCTCTGGTGGGGTAGTAAGGTACTATGAGCTCTTTAAGATAAGATGGTGCCTGACCATTTAAAGCGTTGTATTTGAGAAGTAGAATTTTAAATTGTATTCTGGATTTTACAGGAAGCAGTGTGGGGCAGTGGTTAGCACTTTCGCCTCACAGGAAGAAGGTTGTGGGTTCAAACCCTGGTTGCCCCGGCCTTTCTGTACGGAGTTTGCATGTTCTCCCCGTGTCCGCATGGGTTCTCTCCGGGTGCTCCGGCTTCCTCCCACCATCCAAAGACATGCAGGCTAGGTTAATTGGTGTCTCTAAAATTGCCTGTAGGTGTGAGTGTGAGTGGTTGTCTGTCTATGTGTGGCCCTGTGATGGACTGGTGACCTGTCCAGGGTGTAACCCGCCTTTCCCCCAATGTCAGCTGGGATAGGCTCCAGCCCCCCGCGACCCTGTACACAGGATAAGCGGTTGATGATGGCTGGATGGATTTTACAGGAAGCCAATGTAGAGAAGCTAAGACTGATCTCTTTTCCTGGTTCCTGTCAGAACACGTGTTTCAGCATTCTGGATCAGCTGAAGAGTCTTAATGGACTTTTTCGAGCAGCCTGATAATAAGGAATTGCAGTAATCCAGCCTAGAAGTAACAAATGCATGGACTAGTTTTTCTGCATCATTTTTAGACAGGATGTTCCTGATTTTTGCAATATTACATAGGTGAAAAAAGGCGGTCCTTGAAATTTGCTTAATGTGATACTTAAACAACATGTCCTGATCAAAGATAACTCCAAGATTCCTCACAGTGGTGCTGGAGGCCAGGGCGATGCCATCCAAGGAAACTATATCTTTAGATAATGCGTCACAGAGATGCTTGGGCCCCAGAACAATAAATAAGTTTTATCTGAGTTTAACATTGGAAAATTACAGGTCATCCAGGTTTTAACATCCTGAAGGCACATTTGAAGTTTAGCTAACTGATGAGTTTCATCTGGCTTGATCGATGGATATAATTGAGTATCATCTGCATAACAATGAAAGTTTATGGAATGTTTCCTGATGATATTGCCTAAAGGAAGCATATATAAAGTGCACAGGATTGGTCCAAGCACAGATCCTTGTGGAACTCCATGACTAACTTTGGCGTGTATGGAGGACACGAGAAGGCAATTTTAACGCGATAACGTGAATAAACACAACTTGCCATTACCACAGCTGTATGAACCCAAAGTAAACATTTTGGTGATTAAATAGCAATAAATGTATTAAACTGATGCCGTAATAACTACAACATGATAGAGATTTGTTAAGCTTTGTCAGGTCTGTCAGCAAGACAGCAGGACAACAAATTTTTGTTTTATGAATGGAGTTTGGATCGATCAGGGCTATTCTATGCTAACTTGGTCACAGTAAAGTACAATGATAGCTGGAATAAAGTTACAGACACATGTTTTCTGAACTCACCAGATAGTTCAACCTCCTCGCTTTCTTTTCTCCAAGTAATGTCCAGTTTTGTCCGTTTTTTATTTAAATATGAAGTCGTAGTCCAACAGAGCTAACGACACTAACAACAACACTGGAACCGGATGTACACGGAAGCTAGCTGCTGAGAAGCTCCAGTGAAGATAAATCAATGTTGTAATCCCGAAAAAAAAAAAGTATAAAGCTAATTTAATAAAAGCAGTTTACTCCAAGCTCCTCCCGCGAGTAAACGGCGTAGTTGTCAGAGCAGAATCCGACCGACTACGGGTGTTTATTTGTCCAATGGTTGTAACGCTACTCCCTGCTACTCTCCCCCAAGTTTAGCAGCTCTCAACCAGCCAGCAGATCGCCGGCTCTGCCTGGCCCTCTCCACACATCGCTCTGAAGCCGTCGGTGACGTACGGACAATCTCAACAGTGATAGGCTATCGCAACTCACGTCATGCAACTTTCTCGCTTGAGTTGAAAATATTCAACTTCCATCGCTTCTCGGCCTTTTGGCTAAGATCAAGTGTAAAATATTCAACTTCCTTCGCGTTGCCTTCGTGTCGCCGGCCCCGCCCCCTTTGCATCAATTTGCGCCGCTCGACAGGAAATCGCGGCTCTACGCGTCTTTGCATTGACTTTGTATCAACTGTAACTCACCGCCCCAAACGCTCGCTTCGCTTTTGATTTGAAAGCACCATAAGGGTAAAACTTCTTTAAGCAGCCTAGTCGGTGGGGTCTAAGAGGCAGGTTGATGGTTTAGATGAAGAAATTATTCAAGTTAGTTGGTAAAGATTGAGGGAAGCAAACATATATCTGGTTTTACTGCTCGGTACACTATAACGAAAAGAATTGGTTGCAGTGATTTCCAACTTGGGTATGAAAGACTAAGAACAAGGCTTTCAAATGAGTAGTAATTTAGTTTAGGTTTAGAGCTGATTAGTAGGCTAGAGTTGAAGATAGCTGCAACTCCACCTCCTCGGCCTGTGCCTCGAGGAATGTGAGTATAAATATAAGGGGTGGATTCATTTAGGCTAACATATTCTCCATCACCCAGCCAGGTTTCAGTAAGACAAAATAAATCAATATTACAATCCACCAACCTTTACAGGAGAGAGATCTGATGTTTAAGATTCCACATTTACAGTAATTCTCCTATTCTTTTGCACTATTGCTCTTATGGTTTTAATTTTTATGAGGTTTTTATGCACAGCTCCACTTCTGTTTACCTTTGATTTAAATAATTTCAATGGTCAGGGGGCAGACACATTCACTATAGGGTTTTGACTAGGTAACTACTGAAAAGGAGGAGCAGAGAAGTGTGTTAGACTGCGACTCTGTGTAGAGTTTTGGTTGGGTAACTGCTGAAATAGAAGGGCAGAGAAGTGTGTTAGACTGCGACTCTGCCTCCTGGTCTCAACTTTGGATTGTCATGGATTTGGTGAGCTGCTCCTTCCCAAGTGGGATGGATGCCCTCTCTCCGAATCAGACCAGGTCTTCCTCAGAAAGTCTGCCAATGATCTTCAAAGCCCACATCGTTTGCTGGACACCACCTTGACAACCAGCGGCGAAATGATGACATGCGGCTATACATGTCATCATTGGTCAGATTTGGCAGGGGTCCAGAGAAATCATGCACCTTGTTTTATGAAATAACCGCCCAATGTCACAAATTCACGAACATAATTAGCCCACTGTTGCTTTTATGTGGAGGCCATTATCACTGGCTATAAACAGCCACTGTAGTCAGTCGCCCCTCTCTTTGGTCAGATGCAGGATCAGTCATGTTTTACTGGCCTCATGTGCTTCACATACGTTGAACATGTGTGCTGTCTAGCTCCACTTTACTTCTCTGTGGGTAAATACTGTTGGTGTATTTCACATCATGTATTTCACATCACTCAGGCATCAAATTCAGGAGGAATAAAGAAATATTATTTCCACTGATTATGATTTTGATTCTGGAAAACATCACAGACAACAGAGTTTTACTTTGCCATAATTATTGTGGTTTGTATTGCAGATGTTTGCAAACATTGGTGATTTTAAATTTTTTCAAGTCCATTGAAGCATTACATGCTTGCCTTTGGGTTCAAAAATATTTTCCAACTTACTTGCATCATAGTGGTTTTATGAAACTTTCAGATTTAGATAATGTCGTAAATGTATTTTGATCTGGGTGAAACAAGGCTGTTTTTCTTAGTTTTTCAAAAGTTTTAACATATGTATGTTTTCAGATAATACAGTTTATAACGCTGTGAGCAGTTATAGGCCAGTAAAATACAAGCATTTATTATATTATATAATATGTTATAACACATTGTAATCGAAGGGTTAGGGGTCATAATGTATAGAACTTCTCTTTTCTTTATACATTTGCATGGAAACTTGGTTACTACTCCAGTACTTATAAACACTGCTTGGACAGGTCCTTGAGACCTGACCATACAGAAATTACAATCAGACCAGTACTTACAGGTTTGGCTCAACAATGGGGAGACATACAGGGACATTGTACCCTCCCTCTTTCTCATATTTGAACCTCCCACTCATTGTTGTTGGTTTTCTTATTTGATCTTACTTTTGAATTTTCTACAGCCTTTGCAGATCACATCAGTTGCATTGTCCCTGTGTGGAGCACACATGGACTGTCCCTGTGAAACACTCCTACTCAGGTCATTAGCAGGAATGAGCTTTGGCTTTAATTATAAAAACACCAGGCATGAATCCTGCTGTTTTATAGGTCCTGGGTATTTTTATATGACTGGTTTTCAAACATGAAATGGATTGCTTGTGTGCGAATAATCAACACTTGTTAATTTTTAGAGCCTCCGGCCTCTGGGAGGGGATATTCTTTCTCTTTTGTTGGTTACTATAACAATGTGTGACTAAAATTAAACAGAATCAGAGCTGTGACAGATAATTGATGTTATTTTCTTCATAAACACCACAGCCTGCTTGTATTTGGGTTTCTGACTTTTGCAATTGTGTTATGTAATCTCTTTGAGGATATGCCATTTCTGGGGCAGAATGGCAAGAAACACTCATTGTTCAACATCTAGATAAACACTGCATGCTGTTTTTTAGGCACACTGGCTCTAGCGATGGCAATGTTGGCCAACCCAGACTGAAACATTTTTTGGATGTATTGCCATGTAGTTGGTACACATATTCATGGTCCCCTGAGGATGAATCTTACTGACTTTGTGATCCACTGACTTGCCACCAGGAGGCTGACATTTTAATATCTTTTTGCTGAAGCCCTCACTTTTCCTCTAGCATCATCAAAATTTTAATTTGTCCATTATTTAGTGTGGTGTTGTAGTGTTACAAGTGCTCCAGCATGATTTTATGTGAGAGAGGAGCAGCATCACCCCTATGTTGTGATAATGTTTTGAATATCTGAGAATGTGTTTGTTGAATGTTAAAACCACACTGTCTCAACCATTCCTGAAATCAACAACTTAACATTAGCCACCAGTGACTCCATACAGGTTTGGCCAACTCTGAGCTCTGCTGGAAGAGGAAATGAGTCCTCATATTTTCACTGGATGGAAAAATGTCTGCATTAATTTGCTTCATAAAAAGACAAATTCCCTTTTCAGTGAGGTTCACCGGGGTTTACTCTGCCTGGGTGAGAAACGAAGGGTAAATTATACTTTCACACATGTTTTAATTCAGGGTCTTTCCATTAGAACCTCTTAGATTGAGAGGAAATTGCTCACTAGAAAAATAAAGCTCAGGCCATCTGCCTTCTTTCAACCTTCTATAGCAAGTAATGTTGAAGTTTCTTGAGGGGCGTTCGTGGACCATATGTTCTGTAAAAGTCAACAAAAATGATTTACAGTATTTGCATGAGAAATCAGATTTATTCTGTAAAAGATGCAGCTTTGCAAATGTTTCATAACGATTACAGTGTTCTTTATCTCTCACACGAACGCACACCTACTCTCACACAGGCTCTCTTTGAGGGGGATGCCCGACACGGGTCCCTGCAGAGCTGAATGATCACAGGACAAAACTTAAGGGCAGAAAGGCCGCCTACTAAAAAGAAAGAGCAGAAAGGGTTTTATCAAGGAGAAAAAGAAAAGACTCCCCATGCAGATTAATAAAATAACCCCAAGGTTCTTCTACAACCACCCTGATCTGCACCCCCCCACCCCCTTCCCCTACCAGAAATACCACACACACATGCAGAATATCTGGGGTCTCCCTCACCTGTTGCCTGGCAACAACTGATGGGGAAAAAGGTGGTGGTGTTCCGATGATTAAAACTTCCTGGGAAGCAGTGTTTGATCCCCATTGTCTCTCCACGGCTTCATAGGAGACCCAAACTGGGGTAGCAAGAGAGGGAAGAGAATATAAAAACGTTCTCACTCTTGTCAAGAGGTGGCTGGCTTTGCTCACCAACTTTTCCTAAAATTTTCTGAGGATGAAGAACCCCCCATCCTCCTACTCCCCACCCCCCACCCCTTTCTTTACTTTACCCCCACCTGTCATACTAGTCACTTTGACAGTTCACTGGTAAGTCACATTTTTCAAAGAGACTAAAAATAAGAGGAAATACATCAATTGAGGTCGAACTGAGGACACAGAAAGCTGTGGCCTTTCTTAACAGTCCTGTGCTCAGTTTATTTAAAGTGTTGCTGTTGAGGGGGAGAGGGAAGTGGAGACACCGCTTCGGAAGGAATGTGTAGTTAATGCCACGCTCATGGCCAAATTAGTCAGGCCTGCTGAGGGGATTCCTCCTGGGGTCATTTCCACAGTAAAGCTCAACACACACATACACATCAGTACATCACATCGACATGAAGCGGAGATTTCCTTACTCATACATGCAAATACACATTCATTTATAAATCTATATCTATATTCACCTAGAAACAAATACACACACAGGGAATGTTAGGCTAACATAGATGAGAAGTCCCTGATGGACAACAAGGTTAGTGTGAAGGGCAAAAATCCTCCAGGCAGTGTACCAAACACACACTTAAAGTTGTTTTCACATTTTCACAAATATCTGTATTTGCTTTATTATTAAGAGATAAAGGAGAAAATCGATATTACTTTCATATCTGCACAGTACGATGGTTAACTTAGCTAAGCATAAATATTGGAAACCAGGGGAAACACCTAGCCTGGCTATTTAAAAAAGTAACCAAAGTGTAAAAATAACAATAGTAGTGTAGTTGTACGGGGGGTTATGCACCAAACTGGCCCAGTGCAGTGACTTCCTGGCATCTCCACTAGTTGCCAGTTTTAATGACAAAACTACAGAGAGTCACTGCTTCCAGCAGTTTTTATACAGATTAAATAAAAAAGATACACCGTGTTCATTTATGAGCTTCAGAAGTGCTGTTGCTTTGTTACCTTCGGAAAAACCCAGTCTGGCTGTTTTGCCCGGTTTACAGTCTTTGTGCTAAGCTAAACTACAGTAACAGTCTAATGGCTATAGCTTCATACTGAAAGGACACATAAGAGAGTGGGGTCAGTCTTCTCATATAACTCTCAGCAAGGAAGCGATAGGCATATTTTCTCAAAACGTCAAACAATTTCTTTTAACATAAATTAACATAGGAGCAATGTCCTTCTTTGAGGGAATACGGCTCAAGTTGGGGAATCGGTGATAACTGCCCCACTTCACCACACATATATACACACACACACACACACACACACACACACAGTACCCTTCTCTTTTGACCTCCTCTATACAAAACTGCTTTCCTTTTGTGTGTACAGCTGACAGCTCTTGCTCACAGTGATTATCTGTCCTTGACTACCTTCTCAATCCCTCCTACTATGAAATGATCCCCTCAATCACCCTATGCATAGAAGTGCAGCCACACAAACAAGATAAGGCTGCACCACCTGCTACAACACAACACATGCACCTGTCTTATCCTTGTTTATATCAATGTAATCCTCCCTGTCTGTATGTATAATAGAATTTCAAGAATCAATAATTATTTATTAGAACTTCTAGATCATGAATTTATGTAGGTGTGTTATGTGTGCTCACACATGTCTATTTTCATAACACTGTACACCCCCTGCTGCCCCATGCCACTGTCTCTCTTTGCTTGCCTCATGCTGAGAGAATTCGTAGGATTGCCACTGGGATATTTACAGCTTTAAAGGATGCAAGATCAGAAAAACCTGCATATAAGGCCACAGACTGAGCCACTATCTTTTCACAGACCCCAGTGAGGCACGCGCTTGCTGTCCACGCTAAGCCCGGCCTAATTCATTAGCTGATGACAGGACAGTGGATCAACGTTGTCATTGTCATCTAGGAATTTAATGAGTCATAGGCCAGGGAATGAACAGTTTGTAGATCATAGGCATGAGCTTCGTGGTGTAGTGGTATGTTTGCTACTCTGATGCGCTTGAGGATTAAGAGCATGATTTCTTGATAAGGTTGAGGTAAATGGATTTTTGCAATGTCATATGAACAAAGAGGGTATCTGCTTAACTGAATAATATTTGTTGCTTAAACTGGGCATAAATTAGGGGATAATTAGCTTCTGACACACTTTTAACTCCAGCCGCTAAAGCCCTGACCTGACACCCTCAAAGGTGCCATGTGGAGTTTCCTTGTAAACAAGCAAAAGTTATGTTTGCATTCAGTGTTATTCAGCAAAAACACATTGTGTGTATCTTTAAGGTCTAACAAACATGTAAAGTGCATTTCCTACCTGATAAAACATTTTACTTAAAAGTTTGAAGCCTACATTGTTTACATTCATATTTACTGGCTGGTAATTCTTCCACTTTGTTGGCGCATTAACAAAAATGGGGACCCACATGCTACTAGAGGTCAAAAACACCACTGGGTACTTTTAAAGCTGCTCTCATCAGTACTTCTATGTTCATGAAAGAAATGACAATGTGCTACCACTAAAAAGTCCATCCCCTCAGCTAAGCTCTGTTAGCTCAGTGTTTTGGTTTAATGGCCAGAAACTTTACTGTTTTGGTTCACTACACCGCCCTCAGTAGCATCATTTCTAGATGTAGCAGGCAGGTGTTTTTAGTGAAAAAACTCTGATATACCACTAGCTAGTTGCACTTACAACTAGCTAGTGAACATAGTTGGAGCTTTTAGCAGCTAAAGAGTCAGACGTTTCCCTAAAGAGTTGGTGAAGAGCTAAACTGAGTGAATACTGGACTTATATTTGTCTGGTGGCCAGAAACACAACTCCAAATGAATGCTAATGTTGCACTATTCTTATGCTGACAAAAATCCTATTGTTTAATTTAGTGTATCATGTACTTTAGTCTTGATATTTGGTATTTTTAGAAGAAATCTGAGATTTGACAGAGGTTACTGACAGCAAGTAAACAAATTAACAGCTTTTCAGTTAACTTGTACAAGAAGCAAGTCTATTAAAATCTTGTAAGCTCAGAAGGCTGAGGAAATACAGTATTTGCAGTGAACAAAAAACTTGATTCCTACAGGTTTTCTTTTCTTTTTTTTGCCATAGTATTTTCACTCAGACTGCATTGCAGTGGCATTTTCCTTTTACACTAAAGGGCAGTGATAATATATTATGTTGTGGCTTGTGTCCAAATCGTGAAACAAAAAACACACAACAAATGTGCGATGGACTACATAATTCTAAGCCTTGTATTAACTTTAATTTGTGCCAAAATGTATTTCAGCAAAGATGATGCAATACACTTTCCCCCTTTAGCTAAAGGCCTAAATTAGAGTACGGCTAAATTAGGACTAAATGCGGTTAGGGGAAAAAAAGTTGTAGTGTGCATCCATCCCTGGTAGGGAGGGTTTATGCACCTGCCCGACTTCATTTACAGGTGTCGACTGATTCTCTCACTGGACGGTCACAGGGACTGACCAAGTGACCTTAACCTTCCGCACCACAGTGCCACACACACACACACACACACACACACACACACACACGTATCCAAACACACACACATGCTTCTACCCCCAGGGGATGGTGGGGCTGGTTCAGACTGGGACACAAAGACGAGCATTATTCTTCTACATCCCTTACACCAGACTGCTGGGATTGAGGAGAGGGAGGAGGCATATTTCATTGTTTTTAATAACATTTCATCATAATATTTAACAATTTTTATTTTTTGCAAAAACACATTAATTGAACACACATTGTATTAAATACCATGGCATGACATAGTTTAATAGAGACATTACAGTGCTTTTTTTCTAAAAATATTCACATTTTACATTTGTCCATTAGTCACATGCATAACTATAATGCATCACTTAATATTCTGGGTAAAAGTTTGGACTCAGCAGTCTGCCCGAGCGGAGGTGAAAGGGTTTAAAACAATGCATCAATCTCTGTTATGTCTCACTGCCCTGGTGCTGAGTTAGTACAGGGCAAACAAGGAAGTATTCCCATAAAGAAAGAGCCCGCACTGTGTTTGCATTGCTTTCCTCAACCCAGTGACTGATGAAAGGACAGAAGCCACAGCGAGGAGAAGCACTGAACTTGTGCATACTGTTCCCCCTAAACATCAACACACTAGTTAGACAAATGAGGCTTCAGCCCCCCCTTTTCACTGCTCTGCTCCAATCTCCAGAGGCCATAATTCACTATACCTTGACATATACAGCAACAGTCTCTGCATATAAGTCTAATTATCTCCAAAAGTCCTAAACCTGCAGACTGAGGCTTTAGTGACAAATGATCTGGAATGATGACTGATGATGGACAAGGTGTTATCATTTGCTCAGTGTGATTAAATACTTTAAGGGGGAAACAAGTCCTGAATGTCATATTTTCAGAGAGAACAACATCATATTTGGACTTAGTAGGGAAAGGTCAAGTGCTAGTTTACTTCATGTGTCTATTATGACAACATGCCTCAAGCTTTTATGGAACTAACTCCCTCTAGAGGTAATATGATGAGATGCTGCTGCTTCTTTGGCTGATGTAAACTTGGGAGGAAGGGGGTCTCTTTCCACACCAAACCACTGAAATTAAAGGAAAAAAGTTTGTATGGGAAGAGAAAGTGATCACACCATCTTGCACCTCTCCCCTCATCTACCCTATACTAAAGCCATCTGGTGCATGAAACAATTACTTTCCAGTGTCCTGGTACATCTTTAGGTGGATCTTTGGAAATCAATCTCCAATCCTAACTGAAAATAAATATAAGACAGACTGCGGACTTACTGCATGCCTGCATTATTCAAATGGCTTTTTCCTGGAGTAATTTTACAAATATAAATACAAATATATAGCGCTGTGTATCAATAAGTCCATTCATTTCAATCATCACTGGAAGCACAATGCCAGACAGGAATCAGAGAGAAGATACAGTACACTCTCTCTCTCTCTCTCTCTCTCTCTCTCTCTCTCTCTCTCTCTCTCTCTCTCTCTCTCTCTCTCTCTGACGCGGGGGGCTTGCCCTCTAAATAAACTTTGGAGCCCACAGGGGGAGAGAGAGACAGAGAGACAGCAGAGGGCTGAAGTCATCAGCCGGCCGGCAGGAGGGTAGTGAATGGGTCTTGCACGCAAAGCAGAAAAGAGCTGAAACTGCAGAGATTTACTTTGGTACAGTTGCCTGCACCCGAAAGAGAGCGAGAGGTGTGTGCGTGTTTGACAGCCAAAAGAACTACGAAACCTTCAATTCATATTTTTTGTGATTAGTGGTGCTGGTCCTGTCGTGGCTTTTGCTTTTGGTGCTTCAGCTGATGCTGAGATGAAGGAGAAACCCTGAGCGCGTCTGGCACATCGGGATATCCACACGCACCGGGACGGCGCATCTCCACTGAGAAACACGGGGAGAGGGGAAGAAAGGTCAATTTGGAGTTCTGCACATGGATTTTATATCTCAAAGTTTTTGAGAGTCATGTTAATCAAAAATAATAATTCTATACACGTTTTTGATCTACACTAATGATTGATTTTGCTTTCCTCCTGTGCGCACCGGAATCGAGCTTGTTTGCTGCGTGTTTGTTTGTTTTTTGAAGGGAATGTTCTGTATCACAGCACGGATAACGGACCCATAACTCAGTCTGGCTTTCTTGGCACATATGTGGATCCTATCCAGGATGTTACAGTCTAAGCGGCCCAGGCATCATTGGGCCACCGTACGCTACCATCACCACATATCACCACATAGCTGGGGATCCTGCTGTGTCTAGGAATTATCTACCCTCCATACTCTGCCTCCGTCTGGGGGAAGAAAGCGGATTTTTATCCAATAAGTGATTTGGTGAACATTGACATTAGCTTTACGAGTCTCATCTCTGGGCTACTATGCAATTACAACTGATCTCCTTTGTTTTGATCATCTTGCACTGCATGGATTACAATGGTTGTCAGCAGCACAGCAGCTCCAGGAATCGGCATAAACGTGAGTAGGTTAAACTGTGGTACGATGCTGCCTGGTAGCTACTTAGTGCACACACCTAGCACTGTCTTTATGTTCCTTTGTCATTTAAAAAAAAAAATTATTTAGCGTGTATTGGCCTGTTTTACTTAGAGAAGTGTCAAAAGTCTCCAGCCTACATTCTACATCTTTTACCAACAAAACTAAGAATCCAATATTCAGTCTATTCTAAATATTTAAATTAATGACTGGCGACAGGCACATTATTTGGTCAGAGTAGTAATTTGCTAAACTTGTACAGTACCTGTTGGCCACATAATCCTACACCGGCACACACTCCGTTATATAATTTAAATATTACAAGATCAAAACTCAACAAACTTTTGGCAGATTGTATCAGTGAATAAACTGCTTTCCCAAATTAGTATTGCTTATTAAAGCATTCAAGATAATAGACGTAGACCTATTTCTTTTTTTTTCCACACTCCCAACCCTACTTTTGTGCATTATGATTATTTTTCTGCTAATTCCGTTAATTAAAATGAGGAGTTATTCTTAAAATTGGTTGGTTTCGGGCAAATTCCGGCGCATGCTCTTCGTTTGTATTGTCCTTATATGGTCCAAAGATACCTTCATTAATTTCACCATCTTTTGTCCATTTACAATATGCATCTTTTTAACCATAATTGGATTAATTAATTGTTCTGCTTATCAGCTGAAGCCTGCAGTCCCTGCGTGCCCTTAGTCTCGTGGTTCCCGTCGCTCTCTAGCGGTCACAGCAGCAGACTTCAGGCACGGTGTGTGCTGCCCGGGCATCAGTGTTGGAAATGGATATTCACACCTTTAGTTTATAGCTTTAGTTTCCATATTTGGACAAGCAACCCCCATGTTCAATTTATATCGTTATGCTGCGTTTCTTGGCCCAGATCACATAGAGTAGTGGGGTTCACTTTCATGCTAGTCAGAAATTGAACTTAGTTTCATATTTCATATTTCATATTTTGAAATCATGTCCTATCTTGTTCTTACCACCGTTCACAATTGAGTTAATGAAAGTTTGATATCAGGCTCCATCAAAACACCAGAAATGTTTAATACTGAGCACACTCTTTAGTCTGATGGTATTTCATCTCCCATATATCTCAGCGGGGTCCAACATTATGTCTCATCTCTTGAGCTATGACTAGCCTTTTTCCAGGACGCTATGAAATAAGTATCAATAAAGTATGTTTTTTCTTCCTACACAGACTTTATCACTGAGGGTCTCCAGATGTGTTTTGTGACTAAGTCTGTTCGAGAAGAGCAATGATAGCTGGAATCACTTGCCAGCTTAGCTGAAAACTGTCTGTGATCTACAATAATAGACCTTCGAAGTGATGTTGTTATCCTTGCCACCTGGGGCCTGAAACTTCTCTCTACATTTCCTTCATGTAATCACAGAGCTCTCATCTGTAGTCTGGACCAGAAATAGGACAGTTTTTTGTTTTTCATAAATTTTTTCCTGTCATGACCACCAAAGTGGATTTGCAGCATCTGGGGTTAACTGTGTGTTTATTATGTAGTTTTAAAGGGGTCCTGGGGTTACCTTTGCTCTTGGCAGCTCTGTTCAATGTACTTTGGGTCAGACCTGAATAACTAGGTATGGATCGTTTTGTTGTTCAGCAGGGTGATGCAGCCTTTATAAATCTTATTTAAACTGTAAGCGACATATAATGACACCAGACATCAGTTGTAACGATAAAATACAAGGAAATGTATGCACTAGGTTGATTATTCTCGCTTAAATGTGTGTTTGTGCTGCTCTAATGTAGGATATATAGGCAGCGTAGTGTCTGTTTTATACCCTGCTGCATCAAGACACAGATTCACTCTTTTAAATGTTTATTTCCCCCCTAAACACTATTAAAGAGTCTCTCAGCAAAGTGTGAGAGAGGGGGAACAGGAGGGTTTATTAAGAGTGCTCTAGTGCTTGGGTTCTTAAATTATGTCCGGAGGCTGAAAACAGTGTTAACAGTGTGTTTTTAGTGAAATCAGAATTATTTAAAATGGCATGAGTTTGTGTTGTTGTTTTTTTCAAGCTGAGATGCTGAAAATGTGCTTTATGGACTGAAAAAATATAAAAAGTTTTTATCTGCATATCCTCATACTCACCCATGATGTGTTGCAGTTCTGATATGGCAGCACCAAAGCCTTGATTTATTTCTGTCAAAGCTGAAGGTGTAGCTCATGTTCTGCCGTAATGTGCATTTTCAGACGGACTCCGTACTCATTAATTGACAGGTGCTTCTAAGAATCAAAATTTACTCCAAGGATGCAGATATCTAACACTTGCAGATACATCAAGGAGGATGGAGGGATTAGTTGGTGAAGGGGTGAATTAATGCAGATCTCAGAGGGAAAGAAGGGGGTAAGAGTGAGTTGGGAGTCAATGACCATTGAGTCAACTGGCCAATTACCATGCAGAGACTGAACCCGAGCTCTGAGCTTCCTGTCTGTGATGATGCATCCAAAAATGAAGACATGTGGGTGCCTAGGTGCTAACAGTGTATCAAGACAGGACAGCTCACAGTAAGATGCAGATAAGTTGATTTAGGTCTTTATTTAGACATAGGATGCAGATTATACAAGGGAAACCAAGTGTGTCCCATGGTGGAAACCTATAAAGAGGTAGACATTCAATCCTTAAATGTCTGGGGTGTTTCTATTTCTATTTTGTTGCACAATTCTGTTTTTTCCATGAACCATCTGTGTTTGTGTGTGTGCAGGCATGTGAATGTGTTTATTCATATGTAACCCTGTTGGTATGTTATGCAAGATACCACTGTCCAACTGAGGTTTTGTCGGTGCAAGTGCGAGGGCATGGCCAAATTCCTGCGTCTTAAGACTTATGTGAATCAGCGAAGCTTGGCAGGAACACGTGTGGGTAAATGGACAGCAGTTGTAAAGATTGTCGAGATATTTCAAACAAAGTATCCATGATCTATGGTAAACTTGCAGCTAAACCCCAAACTCAGAGAAGAAGGAAGAGGGCCAGCTTAAACCAGTGGCATGAGATGCCAAGATTGGAGAGGAAAACCAATTCACTGGGTGCTTACAGGGGTTGCTTATGATTTGCCTTTCATAGATGAGTACTTCAACATTTTACAAACACTACCTTTGGGAATGGAGCACTAATGCATCATGGGTGCACAAGTATGTAAAACATGGTACTTCCCTGCCTATTACATACTATGTCACAGATGTCACTCCTGGTACATGTGTAGGATTTAATACAATTAGTTCTTTAAGCATTCGAGCCATGTACGTTGTCATCTTAAGCTTAAACACACTATCACTTTGAAATATGCAAACCGCAACTTGGGACACATTAAAAATGCCTGTGACAGGGCTGTCAGCATACAATTAAAATGATTAAAACCTACAACCACAGCTTCTATCCATGGCAGACAAAGTCTGTTGAATTGTCCCACAGATCAGTGAACAGTGGGGAATACAAAAAAATATACTGTAAAATATATACAGTAAGCATATATTATACATAATTCAATACTATAGCTCTTATAAACAGGATTGTAAACAAAATATAAATACCTGTGGCACTGTGTTATCAGTCATTGTGCTGAGACAGTAGGTGATAAGTCCCAAGTGATACTATAATTGAACACTTATAGATGACATGATAACCCTTATGCTTTCCATTTGCCCTAATTCTTGAAAAACACCTGACTAAAATATATAAATACTTCAAATAATAAACAGTTTCAGTTGTAACTGATTTGTTGGTTGCGCAACACAAACCTGAAAAATAGTTTAACTCCTAAAGAGTGGTAGGTGAAACGTAACATACAGTACAAGTGGTCTTTGAAATTCAAGAGTTAGACACTAAAGTTTAAATACTGATGTTGGTATTGTAGAACCAAGCATATAGCACGAATAGTGGTGCCACATGACAGTCTGACCTGACATCTGCCTTGAGCATCATCTAGAAAGTTACAAGGGTTTATAAATTTCAAACAGTGGCGTTTCATCAGCCTGATCCCATTTTGTTCAGGGCACAATAACAAAAGAAACATTAACGTGTCAAAATAAGTTTAAATATTCCATTGTACTCTGTACGACTGATATTCATACCATATGGTACACATCCTCTAGAGTCTGGCGTCTGTCAAATGTTTTAGGTCAGGTTTTGATTGCTAGTTGGTGTCTTATTGCCTAGGACTTAAAATGCGTCTCTTGGGACACATGGGTTTCTGGCTGGATTCTAAATATATATTTCCTTCCTTAAATGTTTTAGTGATAAATTAATTACCCTTTTACAGCAAGGCTGCCAAAAGGTTATTGTGTCCATCCTTAGCACCAGCAGCAAGATTTGAATTCCTGCTATAAGCTTTGAATAAGAGGGAGGCTGATATAACTAACATGATATCTACAAATACTTCCAAAGTGTCCAGTATTTTCATTATTAAGTTATTATTTAAAATAAATTCTACGTTCAAAGTTTAAATACACAAAATATATGTTCATATTTTAGTTTTCCTATTATACCATGTGAACTTCATACTTAAACATCCCTCTGCTCTTGCCAACAGAGATCTCTGGTGTGAGCTCAGGGTGCCAGCAGGGTGGCTGTCTGACCTGCTCTGACTACAATGGCTGCCTGTCCTGCAAGCCACGCTTCTTCATGCATTTGGAGAGGATTGGGATGAAGCAGATCGGGGTGTGCATGACTTCCTGCCCTCCAGGCTTTTACGGCACACGCTCCCCAGAAAGAAACACCTGCACAAGTAAGCCATAACAAGTAACAACATAGTAGACTGATAACAGAATAGTTATGAAAATATTCCTTGTATTACATGTTCCCAATTTAGGTGATGAGTATGTAGGTGTGGTATTAATAGTCAGACTTCTGTGTAATGATTCAGTATAATCCTCTCTTATAACAAACACACACAGAAAAACATCTCACACTTGTCTTAAATCTGGCCTTTTAACAGTGTGTTGTTTCACTGACATGTGAAAAGTATAAACATAAGTCTTGTTGGCTCCGAGACATTGTCAAAACGATCCTACCTTTCGTACCTCCATACACACTTCTTTACAAGCAGCAGTTTGTGGAATATGGCATTATGTGAAAGACTCGATACTTGCATAACATTATATCAAATCATGTGTCGCTTTACTAAAATCTTATTTCACAAGCCACCCTGTGAGACATCAATCTTACTGCAGTGGCCTATATTCTTGACTTTATTCCCAGTGAGACACGCACACATGAACACATACTGACACCCTGTATATTTAACACGCAGGACACAATCGATAACTTGTATGGTTAAATAAACGCTGGCGGTGGGTCTATGTTTCTCTGTCAGAGTGCAGGTCGGAGTGCGACTCCTGCTTCAACAAGAACTTCTGCACACGCTGCCGAGCAGATTTCTACCTTCACCTGGGCAAGTGCCTGGAGAACTGCCCCGAGGGGCTGGTCCGCAGCGATATACAGAGAGAGTGTATTCCCAGTGAGTGTTTAGAGTTCACATTTATCATGGACAGGAATAAAATGTGGAGTTTGCTCTTTATTTAACTCTGTTTACCACGTGTTTATCCCACATTAGCTATGTAGAATTTACCAAATCATTCTGACTTTGTAAATCGCTGTCACGTAAAACACATTTATGTGCTAAATTTGCCCACTGTAATCACAGATACATAATATTGCTTTTGTCTTTGCAGAGTGCCCTGCAGACTGTGAGTCGTGTACGAACAGTGAGACATGCACACAGTGCCGGCCAGACCTGTACCAGCTCAGTGGAAGGTGCCACCATGTCTGTCCAGGGGACTACGAGCCCAATGACAAACTCATGGAGTGCACAGCACAAGGTCAGTCGAGTGTGCATGTGTGGATGTGTCAGGAAAGATAAAACAGCCTAAGATGCCTGTCTTGTTGGTAGAGGCCCATGCCACATTGGCAAATAAGGTTTAAGAAAAGAGTAAGTCCATTTCCAACTTCAAAACAAAAAATACATCTCTTTCTCAATTTCAAAACAGTGAACTGCGAGGTGGGTGAGTGGAGCGAGTGGAGCCCCTGCACTCGGTCCGGTAGAACCTGTGGGTTCAAGCGTGGCCAGGAGACCCGCACACGGCAGGTCCTCCAGCACCCTTCACCCTTTGGCAACCCCTGTCCTGAGATCTCAGAGATCAAAGAGTGCCTGGTCAAGAGGAAGAAATGTCCAGGTAAGAAGAACACAAAGAAAAAAAATACTGTTACTGTAGCAAAGTTGAAGCGTGTTTATGTTCCAGCTATGTGTCAAGTCCTGACTCCAGATTCTTGTGATCCAGAATTTTAACGTTAAAAAAAAAATTGTGAAATGGGCACATTCTAGATGTTGTAGTTGCTGCATTGTATTTGTGACACATGGCACGGTTTCTACTCTCTATGAATTCCAGACCTTGCTGCTTCAGCTTGTACAATCACAGCTAGTCGTTCTTCCGCTCAGGACTATGACTGTTTACTCAGAGGATTGTCATTGTGGTTAGAGTGAGGACAGTCGGGGGAACACACATGTGTGATGTTGCAATGGGTATGTTGTGTGTTTTCCCACGAGACCTCTTTGGATTTTTAAACAGTAAAACCGCTTTCTCTGCTCCCAGTAAACAGGGAATAGCGTGATCATTTCTAATGAAGAGAGTGAAAACTGCTTTCAGACGGGCTTGTCTCTGTATAAAACCCGATGCTGTGCCGCATTTACGATCGCTTTGTGTTATGTATGCACTGCGTGTGTGTGGTTACTGAGCTGCTTGGCGGCTAGGGCTGGTTGTTTTTTAGCCTGGGCTCTGTAGTGTTAAATGACAGATCGCAGACAGGGTAGGAGGCTGAGATCCAGCCCCCTGGGGCCTCACACTTACAGAACAAACAGAGTGTGTATGTGTGCGTGTGTTTGTGTGCATGTGCGTGTGTGTGATGCAGCAGAAAAGCAGTTGACTCTGGAGCAGTAACAGCCAGCTCAACATCAACATCCTCCCCCTGGGAGGCACGCGGCGACCAGGGGATCAGTATTGGTTTATCCCCACAGCTGCCAATACACACACACACACACATGCAAACCAACACATGCACACATGCAAATCCAGAAACAGATACACCATCTCCATTTCAAACAAGTCAGACAAATGCACACTTGGGCTCACTAAAAACACACACACGCACACACATACCATCTTTGTCTCGCTAAAATAACTACACAGCCGTCGCTCATGGTGGTAATTTGTGAAGAGAGTCAACAAGGTGAACGTGATTTGTAAGGCAGACTGTTAGATTTGCCCTCTGTCACCCCCGCTATTCCTCTACCTCACTTTCTATCTGTTTCTCTCTACTGATCCATTCCCCCATCCTCATCCCCTCCACAAACACACACTCCCTACCACACTAAAGAAAACATAGACCCCCATATAAGCTCCCTGTTGGCCCAGTCAGTTGGGTTGGGGCCGAGACTTTAGTGTAGAGTCGACGGCTCTGTTGATCTAGCCTGAGCCTGGTGGAAGGGGGGGGTTACAGAGAGAAGCGAGGTGAATTGAAAGAACGAAAGAACAAAAAGCGAAAGATGTGTATAGTCTCTCACACACCACAGACCCTGTTTATCGACATTGCCCCCGCTTGTGATTAGTGACAGTTGTTCCCGCTCCGAGAGCATCCTTGGTGAATGAGAGCTAATTATCTGCTTTGGTGTGTCCTCTCCTCACTGTTTACGTTCTGCACACGCTACGAGGTCAGTGGTCCGACCTCGGAGAGCCCCCAGTAATCCTCCAGCAGCCCTCAGACACTGATACATCCTCCTCCCTTTTCTTTCCTCCTCTTTTGCACTTTCTGCTTTTGCCTTCTCCTCCCCCTATGTCCTACCTCTCCCGTTCTTCTCCATGCTAAATACTTTTACTCCTCCACATCCTACTAAGTCTTTGCTCATTTATCCTCTTTCCATCCTGTTAATCCTGTTGGTTCTACACGTTACTTATTTTTAATTACTTACTATACTTTCCTCAACCCAAAACCCCTCTCTAATCCTGATAACATACTCTAAGGATTTGACTAACTCAGTCTGTTGAAGTCTCATATGAACTTCAGAAAACTTTTCAGTACATTTTTGCACAGAATGAGGACTGTGTATTGTGTCTCCCATTTACATCGGAAGCACATTTGGAAAAGTTAATGGCCATTATGAACAGGTAGAATTATTACAGCAAGCAAAACCTGTTTCACTGTTCACATGGACATGGCAATTGTTAGAAAACTAGCCTGTCTGTCCAAAGTTCAGTCCACCTACCAGCACATTTAAAGCTCCTTAAAGATCCATACACAAACAAAAAATGCCAAGTTGTTGTTTTATGGCTTCTTTCCACTGCTTACAGCCTGTAGGTTAAGTTACAGTCCTCTGCCCTCTGTTGACTAGTTTCATATTTAATGCACAGATATTAGAATGGTGTCAATCTTGTCACATAACTCTCTGCAAGAATTTCCCAAAAGGTTAAACTATTCCTTTAAGTATGAGCCACCAGCTGTTACAGCCTCAAGTTCTACAGAACCATTGCAAAATTTCAACTTCCAGTTGGTCCTTATTAATTCTAAACAATGTTTTAAGCTATGACGTCAGAAAATTGTAGGAGACGTGCTGAAATATTCAGGAGTCAGAAAAACTTGGTGCTGTCCCTCTGTTATCTACAGCTAGAGCCTGTGAATGTGTTGTCTCTTTCAAGTTAATGCTGGCTAATTTGTCCTTTGGTCCTTTGATGGACCTGCTGTTCACCTCTCTATCTGTGTAGCTGGACATCCTGTGTACCCTCCCACACACACACACATACACATACACATAAAGACACTCATGCAGACTTATTGCACACAGAGAGACATACAGTTAAGCAAGCTGGCATCAACCAGTCAGTGAGGGGGGATTGATACACACACACACACACACACACACACTCTGACACATCCAGAACGCCCCTCATGACATCCTGGCGGCCATGCGGCAGGCATTCCACTTGTGGGACAGCCCATAGCCTTTAATCCCAGCCTGGCTCCCGCCAAAAGCTCCCCGGACGACAGAACGCCTGCCACGGAGGATGTGCCACCATAAAACACACAGTGCTCCTCAAACCGCACACACACATGCACACACACACACCTCCCCTTGCCCTCAGTGTCCCTGCGCTCTCTCATTTGATCTCTGTCTGTTTCCTACTTTCAACTTGTTCTTTGGTTCATTCAATACTCTCTCTGGATAGTTATTCATTTCATCTACTACTCTTTTTCTCCCTCCATGTCTCTTCCACCAGCATGCTCACTCACTCATTGTGCCGACACGCAGACACAGCGTATAGTGTCCCACCCAGTAAAGCCCCTCTCTGTGCTCTTAGTACAGTTTACTGACTCGCACCCTTTGTGAATGCGCGGCAACAGATTTCTAGAAGTTACATTGTAGCCACAGACAATTCAGCCGATCCACACTAATGACAGTGTTTATACTGTGCAGCGAGGGATTTCAGGGGAAATGTATACAGTAAAAAGATGACAAATACTTGTCATCTGTACAGAATGTGGCCCTAACTGTATGTGGAATCTAAGAGAAGTTTTCTTTTATATGCCAAATGCTCAATTTGGATACTTGCGTTAGTACAATCACATGTAGTAGCCTACAATGTGTAGACTATGTACTTACTTGCGTAGTGCATGAATATTGACATGGTAATATTGTCTTAAATCAAACACGGTCATTGTGCAACTCTATTACAACATTTGACCGCTTCCTTTTGATTTTAATGTAAAATCGTAACTGGGCAGATCATTATCGCCAACATTTGACTGCGATTGTCACCCGACAAAATATCTACCGGCTTGTTTGCTCACTTTGATTAAATTGTATTAAAAATGAATAAACATTAACATAGTTTTACTTGTTTGCGTGTGCAATCGCAACCGCTGCAGCTTCCTCTGCCGCCATTTTCACAAATTTGAAAAGGTTGGTGGTCCCTCCCCTTCCGCTACATAGCCAAGATGGCGACCGTTGAGAGTGACAAGTGTTCAGTGTTCCACACTCAGCTTTTTGACCATAATGAGAACATAATGGTCTAGTGCACTGGTTGGGAGTGGTTTAAAATTGTATCTTGGTTGTTTTATCCAACACAAATAGTAAAAGCGACAGCATGATAAAACTTTGGACAGAGCCAGGCTAGCAGTTTCCCCCTCATGAGAGTGGTATAGGACTTTTCATTTAACTCTTGTCAAGAAAGCAAATAAGCCTATGTCCCAAAATGCCAAACTATACATCTAACAGATGTTGCATTATTTCCCTTTTATAGCATTTAGAATAATTCAACTTCTACCAATAATCAACAATAATTTCACTTCAAAAATGTCATTCCCATATTTAGTTTGGTACAACTTTACAGTGGCTTTTGAATTTGAATAAAGCAGTATGAGTGCATTTCTTCAATACTCATTGACCTAGCATCCCACGTGTACAGACTGTACAAATGTAATGCATACTCTTAAAATTATTCCAAGTGGAAGTGATCAAAAATTAAGTAATAGTTTAAATCATTTGACTGTGTTAGAAGTTTGTATTACAATTACTGAGCAATCTTAATTTGTTCACTTTTGGAGACTTTTATGTTGAAGCACGTGGATTCCCCAAAACACTCACAACAACATCACCAGCTGGAACTCTTATTCTGCAAGAAATGTAATATATTCTTGTGAAGTGCTTTCACATTCTTACAGCATATTCACTGCAAAAACTGAGCTCTCTAAAACAAGGAAAAAAGCATTAAAATGGGGGAAATATTACTCAAAATGAACAGAACAAGAATATTTCACTTCACCAAAAGAACTTGAAACAAGTGAAATTCTCTAACATAAAAGCCGCCTGGTAAGAAGATATATCTTGTCAGACATAAAACAAGTATATTTTTCCTTCAATTAAGATAATTAATCTTACTAAGATTTTAGTTTTTGAAGTGTTGTACAAACCTCGGTTAGGACTAATCAATGAATTAAGGCAAGTGTGGAAGCTTTTCTTAATCTTTCACATTCAAATAAAGCTATATCACTGCAGGTTTAGTCCATAAAATGCCTTGAAGATTTTCACGTGTAGTCACCAGAGCCAACCACTCATTAACTGCCAGTCTAAAATTCTTGATAATGACATTATTCATTAAAACTTGGCTTTTGGGAATGCGCTAAATGTCCATTGAAAATGTTCCAAAACCTCCAAAAGGTGTCTTATTTGCGTACCATTACACACATGTCAACACAAAGCTTACTTATAAAGCCCATCACAAACTGTTCAAACTAACCAAACGAAGGTTGGTTTGATAAACACTCTCCTAATCGTCTCAACACTGGCATGGATTAGGTTTCTCCTCTAGCTCCGCAAAAGTATGAGGGCTACAGTATGACTAATCCACTGAACTTGTAAATAGTTGTAAATGGTGTCAGGGCAGAGAAAACAATAAGAGTGTAGGGGACTTCCTGTGTTCATAGGACAGGAGGCAGACCCCAAATGAGTCAGTGCACCAGATAACTCCAACTGTCCATCCACGCACCCACCTATCTATACCATTTTTAATTATTTTTACTTTTACTATTAAACTTTGTGAACACTGTGTTCACTGTGTGTTCATATTGTGTTTATGCACATTTTTCTAGAAAAACAGTGGACAGGTAGAGAGCTTGGTGTCACTAGCGCCAAATGTGTGGGTCAGACATGTTCCCTGGTCCAGACAGAGCCCTGGTTTGATTAATGAACAGAAAGAAAGAGAGAGGATGAGCATAGGGGGGCCGAATAGGAGCGAGACAAGAGAGAGAGATCTCTTTCTCTCTCTCCCTGTGTCTGTGCCTACTGCCTACTTCAGCAGTTTCACAATCCCCGACTGGCCAGCCAACCAGCCAAGCAGGCCGTGCTGCTCCACTCCACACACACATGAACAGCAGCAGTACAACAACAGGAAAGGGCCTCCTCTGCTTTCACTTGCAGGTCCTGTCTCCAACCTCACTGGGGGTTGTTATTATCATTAATAACTGTAGCTCGAGCAGAGATAAACCTTCAGCATTCCAAAACTCTTGGTTTTGTTTATGAGATGGTGTTGCAAGAACAGATAAATTGTGGGTTTATTTAAAGGTTTTCTATTTTGGACAACAGTCTGCTCATCGCTGGGAGAGAACAGCTATGTGATTAAAGACTGCCATCTACTGGTGAATACCAAGCATTGCAATAACCAGCGTTGCACTTTAAAGTAAAACTGCATCCTCTATTGTGTTTGTAATGGGTTCACCCTCCCTCAACATGTCTTGCTACTTTACTACTTGTTTGATATGTTGCTTTCATTACTTACAGGCTGATGCTATGAGGAATGTAAATCACAAGTCTCCCAGTAATCAGTGGTTTGTCAAACAAATATCAACAGAAGTAAACTCGCTTGAGCTAAAATATTACACCATTGATATTTTGAGCCACAGCAAAACCACAATACTTTATAAGAAATAATCTTAGTATGGAACATGTGTGTTTGAGGTTCCCTAGTTGAATATTCACTGAGACATTAAACACACTGTATATGTTACGAGACATATACAGTAGGCAAATGCATTACAATCTGCACAATTTACATGAAGAACTGCATTTCAGACATGTTCTATGGCTGTATTAATTGCATTATGTGTACAAATGTAAAGTTTAACATTATTTATAGAAAATATTGATTAGTAGAATGAAAATGATGCATAATAAAACCTTTCTTAATTTAATACTACCTCCCGAAATGGACAGGTTAAGATGGTGAGCCTCATCCTCTCCCCCTCTTTACTAATGTTTGTTATTTCATTTTCTGAACCTCCAGGAGTGCACAGGAAGAGTGAGCGAAGAGAACGGAGGAATCGCAACAACCGGAAAGAAAAGGAGACCCAAGAGGGGCGACGGGAGAGGAAGAGAGAGAGAGAGAGACACACAAGTGAACGTGAAGACTCTGATAACAGGAACAAAACAGAGCACAGGCACCGCCGAGGCCATGACACAGAACCAATCTCCCCTCAAAGCGCCCTTGTACAGTAGTGCTCTGGACAGACAACATCTAGCACCTCCCCATTCTCCTCCCATTGATCCTTCTCCTAACTTCCCCACCCCCACCCACTGTTCACCCCCTCGACCCCTCTCTGCAGGGGTGTTGCTGCTACCTGTATGATTTGAATATAATTTTTATGCACAAGCGGGATGGGGCACATTCAGCCACAAGGCTTCAGCCACTATGGACTTTAAAAAGTATTTTTTTCCTACCCTGTAGCCTCCCTTCACTTTCACCACTGAGAGTGTCTCTATTGAAAAGTGCAGTAGACACTGTTGAGACTACTGTCGGGACTGAAGACAAAGTGAGAAATGTCTGTGACTGCGTGGAGGACTGGCAGACAGACGGACAGAGAGTAAAAGACGTTATTTGCTATCTATATGCTTGTAGATATGGTTATTTAATGGGGCCCTGGTACAACATTGCGCATCTTGGTTTTTGAATGTAGAATTTGCAACATTATGTAGAACATTTGTTTATTATTGTTGTTCCTGTTCTTTAGATCTCTTTATTTTATTTGGTGCAGAATTTGTAAAGAAAAAACAAAAAGTGAGTATTGCCATCTTGTGACATCATCATCACTACCAATGACATGTCGGAGAATCTGCATGCTGTGAATCAAAAGGAGTACGGTCAGAAACTGAAAACCATTTCCATTTGTTCCGTATGTCTTAGACAAAAGCTAGTTTTATCTAAAGAAGTCAAATCTATCATTGTTTTATTATTTTTGTGTAAATGGAATCTATGCTCTCAGTAAAGCTCCTTGACTAGGATCCAAAAGCACCTGTATGTCAAATAAAACTATAATGGGTTTGTATCTGTGTCTGTCATCTGTTTTCTCCTCTCACTGCCATCTCGTGCACTCCACTTGAACATGTTCAAAGTCCTCTCAGAGCAAAAGGAAAGTGAAAGTCAGTACAGTATGCAGTGACTCAGAGGTTACCACGGGATCATTTAGGTAAAAAAATTGTAGCAGTACTAGTGTCACACACTGATACCTGCACACTTGTCCTGGATACTGATATCTCTTAGTGTTAAAGCCACAAAATATTCTGTGGCAACTGGAAAACACAGAGTTAACAATAGTATAATACAGGCCATAGCAGCGTGGAAGGCATCTATCACTTTGTCCATTTCTTTTCTAATATAACCTACCAAACTTGTTCCTAATCACTAGTGGATCAACATGATGTTGAAATAAATCAAGCTACCTGCCACCTCATTATTTAAGTCGAAGTCCACAATAGTGATTAGATTACTCTCCTCCCCCAGGACAATATGCCCCTTTTATTTTTCTGTAAATAAGCAACTGCGACTACTCCCATCATGCAGCGCCAACTTCACAGTGAGATGTATATTTTCCTAAATTAATTAATTCATGTGTATAATTAATTTGAATCACTTCTCTAATATTAAAGTATTAATACATTTTGAACAACCCATTTCCAGACTACTTTAGTGCTTATAAAGTTTGTCAATGAACAAGATTTAGCATCAGAAACGAGGGATCTGCTTTCATGAAGAGTGTCAGTGGCCCTAAACAATTGGTTAGTTTCATCTGTATGACGTCAACCCAAATTATTTCTGTAAAGCAAAACCAAGAAAAAAAGAATTTCTTAAAGCGAAACTGTTTATTGGTGAAGTATTTTCCTCATTAGTGACATCTATTTTCATCAGTAGGCATGATGACAGTATTTCCTCTTCAGTCAGCAGAGTAATCCTCACTAATACAGACTGTATACATGAAAATATATGAAATTTTGTTTAAATTTAACATTTGCAGAATATAGATAAGTCACAGTACAGTATGTACACAATTCATAGGTGCAAGATAAAGCCATGTTTGAAAAAGTATGGGAGATGATACATAGTAAAGGAGGACCATGGTTAAAACCAGGATTTTTGAATCAACATGACCCTACTTCTAAAACACAAAAGAGGAAATACTGTGACAGATCTTGAGATTTACTCAGAGGCCTTTTCAGTTAATAATTTATCACAGTTGTTTGTTTTAATCTAAATGAATATACCCCATTCATTTCATATTAGCCACAAAATCCTCGCCCTTCTTGATAGAAGCCTTCAGCTCATCAATGGCGTCAGCGACCAGCTTCTCCTCAAAGGCAGACAGCTTGCCCAGTCCAAGGTTCTTCTCAATGCCGTTCTTCCCCAGTAGAAGAGGCGTGGAGAAGTACTTGCACTCGGTCTCCTCAGACCTGACATAGGAGCACTCCACCACACCCTCCTTTCCATTCATGGCATCCAGGACGGAGAAGGTGAAGCGGGCACCAGCATAGGCCATGGAGAGGGTAGCAGATCCAGCTCCGGCCTTGGCTTTCACCACCTCTGTGCCAGCCTCCTGAATCCTGCCAGTCAGAGCAGACAGCTGGTCAGCAGGGAACTCCACTTTTGGAGTGCACTGGGAAATGAGGGGGATGATGGTCTTTCCAGCGTGACCTCCAATAACTGGTACATTAACACGAGCTGGGTCAAGGCCTTTGAGCTCTGCCACAAAGGCGTTTGCTCTGACAATGTCCAGGGTTGTGACACCAAACACTCTGTTAGGGTTGTACACACCATGCTTCTTCATGACCTCTGATGTAATGGGGATAGTGGAGTTGACAGGGTTGGCGATGATGCAGATCATAGCTTCCGGGCAGTTGCGGGCGCAGGCATCGGCTAAGGTGGCTACAATGGTAGCATTGGTGTTGAAGAGGTCATCACGGGTCATGCCAGGTTTTCTGGGTACACCGGCGGGGATGACCACGACGTCGCAGCCCTGAAGGGCAGCATCCAGCTGGTCGGGACCCATGTGGCCGGACACCTGGGCTCTTGTCTCGATGTGGCTCAGGTCTGCAGCCACCCCGGGGGTGTGGGCAATATCAAACAGGGAGAGGTGACTCACCAGGGGGCTATTCTTAAGTAGCAGAGAGAGCGGCTGGCCTATGCCGCCTGACGCTCCCAGTACCGCCACCTTGGCGTTGTTGTGCGAGGAGGTGGATAAGCTCCGGGCGAGGCGAACTGTAGGTCTCACGGCGCGGGAAAACATTTTATTTCTGTTACTCCTCTTCTTACTTTAGCAAAAAATAACAATACCTGAAGAGCCCGTCTCCTGTGTGACACCAACGTCCTCTAGCCACGAGCGAACAGGAAGACTGTTAACGGACATGCGTAGAGAATAAGTATCGTGGGCGTACGTGAAATTGCGTCAGCGCGTACTGCTCCGTCACCCTCTTTATAGCAGCGTCTTTTTTCGGAGGAAAACAAAGCCAGTCAACGCTGGAAGTCGGTAATTTAGCATTGGAAATCAGTGCCGTGACACGAATTGTAGGTGTACACCAGACCAGCACAGCTAAATTTAACGGTACGTTCGCAGTCGTTGTATTATTTCTGTTGTGAGGAAATGTCCTTGCTCTTTATCATATCGTGCAACTAAAATAAGCTAGCGCCGTCAGATGAACTCCGTCTATTTGCTGGATTCAGACTGCTGCCGACAGCTAGCCAGCGTTAGCTACAACAGGTCTTATTGTTGTGAGAGAAATCCCTCTATACGGGTTGACTTGTGTTTCTACTTGTAACGTTAACGTCAAAAACAAACGGATTTTTAGTAGCTGCTCTGTATGTAACGTTAGCTAAAGTAGTTTGTTTTTAACGTTAGGCTGTCACGAATTAGTGTGAATATTCGAGCGTTAGCTAACGTTAGCTGTTGATTTTACTTGAGTAACGTTAGCTGTGATCGTCTCTACAAGGCCAGCCGGGTTAACACCGTTAGCTGACATAGTTCACAGCTTGTAGTCAGACTGTTAACAGAGCAGTCCTTTGTTCACAGACTGAAGTAATGTTAACCCCTAGGTTACATTTCAGTCAGAGCGTTAATTCACGTTCATGTTAGCTAACTTGTAGCTAGTCCATTTTAACACCGGGGTTAGTGCAACTTGTTTGTCACATACGGTTTGGTTTTCAAATAATGTTGACACAAGCGATGGCTTTATATTGTTTATCACACGTACTTTTCTGGACAGTCTGGAAATAAATACATTTTCACAGATTCCTCTTTTCCTTTTGGCAGTGGCAAGTTTGAAGGTCCATCAGCTCTCCTAATGATACAGCAGCATTAAGGGTACTTCCAGTAAGTATCAAATAACATGTCTGTCAGCCTCCTTTTAAGGTTACAGGCGCATGTAGATTATAGTATCATTCTGTATTTATTTATTTATTTATAATTCTTAGTTTGCCTCCATCTTGGGACTATTTATTGACAGTGACTTGCAGTTGAGGGTTGTTATCATGACACCAGCACTAAAATAAAAATGTGCTCTCATTGCAGATTATATATCTCAATAGAATTTTGATATGTGTGGACCTAAAAACAACCATAATAGTCTTCTGATTTCTCTCTTCAAAATGAATAATACCGATTCAAAGAAAAGATAACAATCCTAACATGCTCACTATGACCTTTTATTTACAACTGTCCCCTTTCCTCAGTACTTCCTAAGGATGGCTAGTTGTGGGGAGGTAGACCACTCTGTTAGCTCTCTTCCCTCCAGTAAGAAAGGCAGCAACAGTGGTGGTGGAAGTGGGAACAGTGCAGAATCATCATGCTCTGGCTCCAGCAACTCATCCCCAGCCCTGTCTGTGCCGGAGTGTGCCATCTGTCTGCAGAGCTGCGTCCACCCAGTCCAACTGCCATGCCATCACGTCTTCTGTTTTCTGTGTGTGAAGGGAGCATCCTGGCAGAGCAAACGCTGCGCTCTCTGCAGACAGGAAGTACCAGATGACTTCCTGGAAAGGCCCACACTTCTCTCTCCAGAGGAGTTGAAAGCATCGGCAGGAGGTCGGGGTGGGGCATCAAGTGATCACGCCTGGTATTATGAGGGGCGTAATGGTTGGTGGCAGTATGATGAGCGAACCAGCCGCGAGCTGGAGGACGCTTTCTCCAAGGGCAAGAAAACAGCTGAAATGCTGATTGCTGGTTTTTTGTATGTAGCCGACTTGGAGAACATGGTGCAGTACAGGCGTAACGAGCACGGGCGTAGACGCAAGATGAAGAGGGACATTTTGGATATCCCCAAGAAGGGAGTGGCAGGACTGCGTTTGGACACTGAAGGTGTTACTGGGGCCATTGGGGCAGCAGGTCGAGAAAACTCTGCTGATGGGGCTGATACCACAGTAGCAGGTGTACAGCAGGTTACAGGAAACCCCTCATCTGTTATAGCCACTGCCAGACCTCCCACCTCCCTTGGTGGCCAGCCTGGCAGCAGCAACAGCAGCCCCACTCTGGAAGATGCTCTCTCCCAGCTGCAGATCAGCCCCAGGCCCACACCTCATGAGCGGTCTGAGGCTGGGGAAGGAGAGGAAGAGGATGAGGAAGAGGAGGCCTCACCCTCCAGGTCCTCTGACCCTCACACCTCTGTGGACGAGTCTGGCTCTGGAGACTGGAGTGATGACGAGGAAGAGGAGGATGAAGAGGAAGGGGGAGATGCGGAGCGTGCAGAGCCCTGGGAGGATAGGCCACGGAGGCAAAGACTGAATCCAGAGGACAGAGCCCCTCCTGGCGCAGAGTCCACCTCCCCCCCTTCCTCATCCAGTAGCAGTGGAAGGTCCAGAATGCCCGATGGCCAGTGTACAGTGACTGAAGTGTGAAGTCATCGTTGATACCATCATCACCAAATGGCTATGTTACATTTCATTAATTTATTCCTCACTGTATGCTATTGTTCACTCTGTCACGGATGGAATGTGGGTGGATTGCTTGGAACAAGAGAAATTAAGCATAACATACTAAACAACTAAATTTCTTTTTTTTTTTCTCTCTCTAATTTGAACTTTTCTGGCTCCCAATAACCTGGATGTATCTGTATGATTGGGTTTGTCATTGTCATCCTGTGTGTATATACCCAGCCAGTAAAAGTAATGTTTTCTGTTCTAGCACTGAGCGGTCAAGTACTGACAGGAGGTACAGCTTGGTAAACAGCCAGATGGATACAGCATGTTGTTGTGAGCCATGAAATCTCATAATTGTCTGTCCAGAACATCATGTGTAGTAGGTGTAGCAGACTTATTGTGGTGTTCAGCTGCCACCGATCTGCTTACTTTTTAGCCATTTGGTTGCCGATACATGGAGTCTCCTTTCTAAATTTTAGAACCGTGTAAGTTAAATGTGACTTGCCAACTAGCTTCTGCCAATCCTAGGTATCCTTGTGTTGAAAGAGGGTTTCTGGGAGTCTCAGCCAGCTCTGTGACTTTTGCGAGAGAAAGCATAACTGGGGATTTTACTCCGTGAAATGGAACTGTCTTTTAACATTATCATGAACGGCTGCATTTTAATCAAATCCGCTTTAACTCTCTCAGCTAACATAGCACACAGAAATGGGCTTCTTAGAGCTCAAGTCATCTGACTACTCTTGCAAAGAATTTATTCCTTGAACTGTTCCTAACCTCCACCCTACCTAGATGATTTCCTTACGACCGATTTAACTGATGTGAAGCCTTTCCTTCACATTTCTGAAATGCAACTGTAAACTTTTGTCATTTCAGAGCAGATTGTGGTTTTAAAGAAAATCTTCAGGTTGTTTATCCAGATAAAGAAAGGAAACCGAAGTACTAACTAACTGACTGTCTTAAGCTATGTGCGTAATTAAATTTCTCACTTAATGTGCTACAACATTACACAACAGTATTGTAACTCTAGAGCCTGCAGGATTATCTGACCTATCGTTTCTTAGATTTGATTTCAATTAACCTGCAGCTTTTTGAATGTCTAATGTCTGTAGAGTTTACAAATCCTGTTTTAAATGACTGTGCATTATAGAAGTACATATCAAATGTATTTTAACCTTTCCCAACTTTAAATAATTGGCATTTTAATGTGAAGTGTCAGTGTTTTCATTTTAAAGCTGTTGAGGCCTTGGTAGCCTTAATAGTATTCTTATTGTCCCTGGCTAAAGTATTCTCAATTGGTGTGTTTCTAAAGTTTTGTGATTTGTGCATGTTTGAAGAGAGAGTTATTTAAACACCACTGGTTGGCGGGATGTTGAGAATTCATGTTTTTGGGTTTGGTTTGAGTAAATGTCTTTTTAATTTGTTTTGTTTTTTGCATTTCTTACTGTTGTAAATCCTCTTGTGTGATGTCTGAGGCAGCAAGAGAACAAGAACATGCCATTGCAATTGTCCATTCTGCAGAGATTTCAAGTTATGTTATTTTTATATTTCTTACCTGCTTACATCATCTGCTCAGACTTAGACATTCTGAAAAATAAAGTTTGTGTAACAGTTTTTGCTTGGCAACTTTTTTTTCTTACACGGTTTGTAATTTAAAAATAAATTGTCATTTCATCGCTCTAAATTAATAATATTTTGGTGCTCGTCTCCGATTGTTGGTGTGTAGTTTATATTTTTTTGGCCTTCTCTTTTTACTGCGTGATGAGTTGCATGTGAGTTTGATTTTTATTTTTATTTTTTTCTCTTCTTTTAAATATATCAGTCTTCAGTGTTACATAAGTAGGACTATCAATGGGCCCATTGTAAGTAAGATTTCACCCTTTCTCCACATTACTAACTAGAGATTTTTCAAAGAGGGAGAAAATCACATTCTTCCCCTGAATATAGGGACTGAAATATTCAGTGCCTGTTACTCATATAACAAAGCATTCAAAATAAGACTTAATTACACATGTACAAGAAAACTAGGGAAAGTCATTATGGTAGCTATAAATACATGATCAAAAATACTTGATAGCCTAACTTTGCAACAAAAACTTGGGTGGTGACACTAGCTGATTTTATGTAATGAATATGAGCTTGAACATGTTTTGTCCAGGGTATAAAGTGAAAGTATGAAAATCAAGCTGTTTTTGTGTGCTGGATTCATAACTGAGTAACTGAAATAATAGTTTTTTAATGATCTGATTTTGGATTCCCTATTGAAAATGAAAAGTGACACACAGATTAAGATACAATTTATGAATCCATAATGTCCACAGTATGCCGTGTCTTCTCTTTCTGTCACTGGAGAGCATATAAACAAGTGTTTATGTACTGCGTATCATAATGAGGCCAACTCTTCCCTTCACTCACCTTGTAGATGTTTGGTATTCTGACCACATCAGCTATCAGCACTCCAGCTGGGTTATCTGGCCAGGAAACGCGACCTCTGGAAAGGGAAAAGGACATAAAGGCCTGGCATCCTCCAGGGACCTGTCCCGCTCAGGCCATTTCAGTCTGTGCACGTCTGTACTTTTGCAGTACCTAATTTGTGCAAATCAGAAAATGTGCATTGAAAAACAAGCTACAAATTGGTGCCAAAAAAAAACAAACCTGTATTTCAGCTGTTCAATTTGGCTTTGTGCTTCACCATCTATCAAGGTTCCACATGCATGATGAGAGCTGCTGCGTAATGCCCTGACCCACAGCTAAGAATCTCCCAATAGAATAGTAACAGAGAGAGTGGGGATGATCAAGGCCACAATGACACACTTTGAGCAGAGCAGAATCTGAACTAACCTACAAAACTGAGAAGTGAAGAGGAAAGACGTGCAGCAGCATTACTCTCAATCATGCAGACATGCTGATGCCTTGTGCTTGTTGTAGTGCTTGTTTTACCTCATCAGTATCTGTCTGCTTCAGTTAGGCTAGGCCTAGCATGATCTAATCATTACCATAATCACATTTTCAGGCGACCTAGAGGAATGACAGTGCTCATTTGTTTCACTTATGGGTACAGATGAGATTTATGAGTGTCGTCCTTTATACTGTAATACCCATTGAATCATACAGCATATTCACTGTTTTATTGCAGTAACAGATCTAAACAAAATAATAAACACAATCAGTCTACAGAGTATTAATGAGTAATTAATATAGTAGTAGAGTAATAATAATTTCTCAGGGCATGCAACACCAGTGACGCATATTTTTCTGTAAACAGGAGGCTGCAGAGTTCAGTTTGTAAAATATAACACCAAAGGGACAGAGGAGTTTATGCCATTAATTTAGAGTTATGTTTCCAATGTGTGGTCAAAAGCATATTATCAGTGTCACGGCTCCTACTCGTGTGATAAGTAGGCATAATGTCACAAAGAGAGATACCAACCAAAATAAATCACAACCATTGAAGTATATAACACTGAGTGATCTCTATCAGTGTATTAGATGCAATGAAGCAGGTGATTTATTGAAATGATACAGTTTGTAGTCCTAACTATCAAAGAATGCACCGTTTATGTCTCTACACTGCAAAAGACCATATTGTAGACACAGCATTCAGCTTATTACATTAAAATACATATGTCTTCAGCACACCAAAAAACTAAGTAAGTTTATTGATGTCAAACAAGAGGATGTCTGTGGCAGTTCTCCTCCAGACAGTTTTAACCTGGACAGGGTTTTCCAAAAATGTCTCGGTTGACCATCTTGGCTGATCGGAGAAGTTCTTAGGAAAGTGGACACAGACATTCATTTGTGTTTGGACTTGCTGGCCAAGGCCTGCAGGTTAGCCGGACCGCCCCACACCGTGCCAAAAACATCCTTCTCAGTCCTCAGAGCCTCTGACAGAGGGAGCTCTCTCCCTGACAACACTACCTTTTTCACAGCCTGGATCACCGGGGCAGGTCCTTTTGCATAGTGACTAAGCCAGTTTTCAGCCCTCTGTAGGAGAGTCCCTGCACCCTCCTCTTCCTGGGGGACCTCCAGGACTCCATCTGCCAGTCCAATCTGCAGGCCAAGTTCGGGGGCCACTTTAAGAGCACCACCAAGCAGCTTCAACGCATTCTGGCTTCCTACAATGCGGACAAGTCGCGCGGTGCCTCCCCAGCCCGGGACCAGGCCCATGTGTTTATGGACAAACTGGATCACACTGCCAGGTGCCATTAACCTGTGAGGGAGAGAGATGACGGACACAAGTTATATCATTGGCAAACTTTTAAATGGAAGGCAATGGTTTAAACAGATTCTAGGGTGTTTTTTTGTATTCGCTTTACCTGAAATCGCAGGCAGTGGTGAGCTCTGCACCTCCTCCCAGCGCTCTCCCCTCCACCAGAGCAACAGAGATCAGAGGCAGCCTGCACTGACAAAACCAGTCTGTCACCATACTGTGGTGCACCTAACATAATTGCTAAACTCCAACGTCATTAAGCTCAGACTGGTTTCTCCTGCTTTACTCTGCACTGATATTTACTAGAGGAGTAGAGGGGTAAATGCGAGCCCTTACCTGAGTAGTCTTGTAAGAGCATTCTGCATGAACATACACATCTTCATGCCATCCTACAAGGCAAAAGAAACCTCATTTAGAGATCGTCGGGCAAGAGATACTGTGACAAATTAAAGCCACAGCAAAGAAATACTCTAATGGATTTCTCTGCTTTTCTACCTGTGGGTTAGATATCGCCCTGACAGCGTTCAGGTCTGATCCAGAGCAGAAAGTTCCAGCAGCACCCTGAACAATGAGGCCTTTACCATCCGTCCAGCTCTCCAGCTGGCTCACCCTCTCCTCCAGGTCCACCATCATACTACCTGGGAGGAAGGAAAAACCCAAAACTACCAACTTGGCTAACTTGTTTATGTTTGCGTATACTGGTAAGTGATTATGTGCAAATGAGTTTTATCCAGAGGAATACCAAATCTGCACTAGTCAATCTGCAAATGTACAGTCACCATACCAGAGAAGGCATTCATGCGAGAGGAGTTGTTGATGGTCAGCACAGCGATGCCAGACTCTTGTTTGAGCAGGTCAATGGAGCCTCCAGGAAAGGCCCGCAGTTTCTCTCTGATCTCCTCCTGGTTGAAGCCATGGATGCTGGAATACACACAGCCACTGCTCTGTCTCTGCAGCAGCCTAGGAGGAACAACATTTATGTAGTTTATTAAAATCCAATCAATTGCATTCAATCAGGATACAGATCAAAAAGAGAGGAAATGTTGAACCCTTCATTTAACTGCTGCAACAATAAACAATCTGCCTTTTCACTCTGTTGTTCTGTACATGATCAGCTTGCTTTAATCTAAATGATAAGTTTATTCAAATCAAACTGAATATGTGAAATTGTAGTATAAAGAAATAAGTAATGCAAAACTGCCTCATGGAAATCAGACAGGTGCTGCTAAGGACTGAAAGTGAATGCTTGCACTGGCACACAGCAGGACAATAAATGCTTTTAATACACTCCCTTACCTCTCTGTAAATCAGCCTGAAGGAGGTATGGTATGATTTTGACTAAATAGTCCCAATCAGAGATGTTATTACTTTTGGAGATGAGCCTTTCACCAATCTCAGCACCTCAGAAATGCATTTTGATTGTTGGACTTTGTCTGTGATTTGTGAACAAATGTGGGTTCGATAGACTTGCTGTTCCTTTATTTATAAGTTTACTTACTGTCACCAGCATGGTGATAAACAAATGCCGGCTGGACTCCCTTACCTGGCCCAGGCTCCACAGCTGCCGCTGCTCCTCAGGAGTTGTTGCCTCACTGCACACAGCACCATCCTGCAGCAGTATGGAGATGGAGGAATGTGGTAATTATATCATTTCACATTTACCTTCATTGGGAGAAATTGCATCAGACATATTACTGTATTAAAGAAGGAGTTGGGCACATATAAAGGGGGTACAAATTAAGGAAGCATTAAGATACTCCGCTAGCTGAGTAAGAACAGCAGCAGCTGCTGTTTCGAGCATGTTGGCACAATGAAAATTATCAGAATCAAATCAATTACTATGACTTTTGAAAGAATTGGGACTACATTAACTATGGCTCTGTTCTGTGTGTCCCATGAGAGGGTGACATTGAGCCGGTATTCACAATACCAAGACTTTGAAATTGAAGCAGCTAAATGGAATTCCGCCATCAATGATTTTATTATTTACATTTTATTGTTTCCCCCACTGTGACATGTAAATATATGTCTGTGGAAAAGGTCTACTGAAATACATATTCCCACATATGTATACATTGTGACACGATCCCCATCTTATTCCTGCATGATTGGCTGAGCTTCAAATCCATAAATATATATTTCTTCTCTTTCAAATATCCAGTTAGGAGGAATCTTTAAGAATAAGGATATTACATTACTTTACTTAACAATATCATCATCATAACAAAACAATCCATTGGAATATAGATGGAAAAACATTCTTAGGAGGCCTAATTGAGAGAATTGCACAGATTAGTTTGTCACTGTAGTAATCTTGCATGTGTTATAAATGAAGTTGGTTTTAACAAAGCCTAGTGTAAGTGCAGGGATTCGCTGTCTTTTCCTAAGTCCTTATGAATTCTGCATCTGCATCTTTGTTTGACTTCATCACTTTTTACAACAAGGTCAAGGAAAAGTGTTAAGGAAAAGACATTTTTTGACTATTTGGCCACAGCCAGTTTACATAATCTCCCATCATAGCTCCACCTGACTTATTAGCCAGATAAACACATACACCTTTTGGGGCTTTTAATCAAACAGACGAGAGCTCTGTAACAGCACTTGATGAACCTACAAACTAGGGGAAGGCAGATATAAAAAGAGAGGAGCACTTGAAAATATTCCTAGATAAGTACCACAGGGACATTAACGTTATGCAGTGAGCATAGCCAGTAAACGGAAATTTAGACACTTACTTTCACATTTAAATACACCATTTTATTGACAAAAACAATAGCACTATAATATATATATATATATATATATATATAGGATTCGAGTCTTAATACTTTTTCGGTTTAAACTACTGGAAGCAAACTAGTTACACACGCCACTCATGAATAACCTTTCAAAGCTGCTAAATATTTTACTAGCGTGTTCTACGTGTTCACTACGTGTTCTGCAGTAAACCATTGAATCTTTATGTTTGGGAGCTAAATGTCTTTAGTACAAACGTGGTATACGTTTGTGCCCCAATCTAACTTTAAAACGTGCGCATACATCGAGCAGCATAGTTAATTAATATATTTCGTGAAACCTTTTTAACATGCCTGTACAATACTTACAAAACATTTAGCAACAAAACTGTAAGCACCGACCTTTCTTATTGATAGTCGTGTGGCGTTACACTGAAATCCCTCCCCCTAGAAACTACAGCTCATCGGAAGTAGTCTGGCCTTATCGTTAGAAATCATCATGGAAATCATTGCCATCATTTTTAGGGGTGCTCAAGCACACCTACACTTCACCTTAGCACCACTAAATAGTCTGACACGAGACATCCTGTTTTTTTGTTATTTAATTTCTTTGGGGACTTTCTAAGGACACCAGATGCCTATTTTCAATTGTCTTTTCAACACATGGTAATTTTTCCATTTAGGTATGTGGTTCTGAAATTAAATAAAAATACAAAGTTAATACTAGGTTGCAAACAATAAACATCAAATCAAATGAACAGCATTAAATACATCAATTAACTAAGACACAAACCAGGTATAGGCCTAACTTTACTGTAAATTCTTCGGGCAGCCGTCCTCGCCAGAAAAACAGCCGTTGATCAACTAAGCAAGTAGCTTTTTTAAGACCGACATATTTACGACGTCTATGAAGATTCTCAGTCATCCAGGTCATAGTTATCCAACGAAGGTTAAAATCAAGGGCAACAGGACTTGGTTGAAGATACTGGAAGACGTTTCGTCCCTCATCCAAAGGACTTCTTCAGTTCCAGAACTGAAGATACAGGAACGTCTTCCAGTATCTTCAACCAAGTCCAGTTGCCCTTGATTTTAACCTTCGTTGGATATATTTACGACCCATATTTACGTTGATAAATTTTTAGGCCATGAACTCTGGTGGCCATATGATGGGAGCACAGGAGGAAGTAAAAAAAAATGGTCAAACATTCACCCTAGAGAGCAGTTTTCAAGCCACCTGCAAAACCAAGTCAAGGTTGACTTTGATGTTTTAAGTTAAATTACTTTACATGTTACCTGTTACTTGTTACTTATTTAAAGTTTTAAGTTAAACCTACATAACATAGCCCGCTTATTTTAACCCAAACCACTTTTCTTAAACCTAACAAAGTAGCTTTGTTGCCAAAAAGCGTTTCACAATATTCACCACCTATTTAACTTCATGTGATTTATGTCATGTAATTTTACTTTGATTTTTTTTTTGTTTTTGTCATAAATAAAGACGGCTGTACATGTGCATTACATTACATTACAGTACATCAAGCAAGTGCAATAAAACAAGACATAGCAATATTACTTACTAGTTTAACAGAAAGAAGGCCAGCTCGGCGTCTGTCTTAAAGCCTTTTATTTCACGAAGCTCTCGCCAGCTTCTTATTCACTCTCTCTTTTTCTCTTCTTAGCTTCCTCTATGAATGTCTTCAGTCTCTTTGCCTCCGCCATTACCTAATGTTACGGCCATATATTTGTTCTGTTATGTTACCCTCTTGCCTGGATCCGGCACAACACCTGCACTGCTCTCCACAAGAAGCAGTACTGCTTGAAACTCTAGTGGAAATCTAGCCAACAAAGCTTCCACTTACAGTGATGTTACCCATGTCCAAGTGTGTTGTGCAAACATCAACTCGGGATTTATAGCTAGCAACTAAACCTCTGGCTGATTTTCCTTGAGTCAACAACTTTGCTAACACAGGCAAACAGCAAGCAAGCTCAACAACACAAGACACAGCAAACCAGCTAATAAGTTATTACGGACTAGTCCAACAGCAAGAAGGCCAGCTCAGCATCGGTCTTGCTTCCTCTCAGCTCTTTTAGTTTACACCAAAGGTTTAAAAGCCAGTCTGACATTCCCTTCACTTGTCCCAGTCTCTTGAGACAGATAAAAAGAAAGAGTGGCCAAGTCACTGCCTGAACTTACACAAACCGTTATGGCCCACAGAATTCTTATTCTCAGAGGTATCCTCTCCTAGGTGCAGCCATGATGTCACTAAGGCCATAAAAGGAGAAGGCATCAGTTGTTTGTTGCTGTTCCACTGATGCGCGAGCAGGTGTTTGCCCTTTTAGCACTGAACATTGTTTTCCCTAAGTGCAGGTCTAACTCGCCTGTGGAGCAGACTACTTTTCTTTGTTTTTCTTTTGTTATCTTTTGTTCACATTTTTGGATCCTGAAGGAGACCGTTATCCACAATACAACGCTTTACAGTAATACCTGCAGAAGAAGATACAGACTACACCTTCCTATCACGGGGATAACCACTAAAGCCCCAAACTCTTGATCTATTATCGCCGACCTGCCGATAAAGCCGCCAACTGTGTGGTAACCAAGAAAAACTCAGCTAGTTTACTGAAAATGGACTGCCGCATCATATCGCTATTAAGAAGCGATTCCAAGTATGAGGCTTTTGTGTCTGGGCAGAGATTAGGTTTATAACTGTTATTGTAACTTTGCAAACTTCAATGTGGTAAAAATGTTCTTTTTGTGGGATATACAGGATGTTGCGTCCTGTTTATTCCTGTGTGTTTTTGTGCCTTGCTTGTTTTAGTTTGTATCGGTTCTACCAATACTACAGTGCTGTAACTTTGTTTGTTACCGATACTGTGTGTGAAGCCAATAACGGTGCTTTATCAAGAGTGGAGTGCAGTAACATGACTGCCAAATGCAAGTTCACCACCGGTTCCTATGTGATAAAGTGACTTATTGAATTATTGTGTTTTACTACGGTAATTAGGATTTGTATATTTTTACCTGTGTTAGTTTCTGCCACTGCTTGCAGAGTAAACAACTATACTGTGACTAAAGTCCAGGACCATAGCCGTGAATGGAAGTTCACTGCTGGGTACTGTGACGTTAACCTAGGCTCGGCAAACATCTTATAGATCTTATCTCTTCCCCTATTCCAACCTCCACCCACACACTTAACACGCATCCACGCATACAGATCCGGCACAGCTGTAGCCTAAAGTCCAGTTGTGCTCCACGCTATTTTGATAAGGAAAGAGTGCATCTGCAATTCTGGGTCTAAAGCCTTTCTTAAGCTTTTCGGGCCTGCCCACTATTTGGATCATTGTGTGATGAGCCATCTTCCTTGCCCCCCCTATTGTCACGCACACACCTACAAATTCTTGTTCACCCTGTTAACATAAAAAAATAGTATTCAGATATTGGCATTTATAGGTGGGCAAACCCCTTTTTGAGATTGTTTTCACGTTTGGTTATTGGTCTCTGATTCCAAGGTGGTGCCACGTATTTATTCCTCTTATATTTCCTTGATATTTTGCTAATGACCAGACCTGCCTGCCTTTACTGAAACTTCAAATAGGCCCAGTTGAAACATTGCCACTTCTGGTTTAAATGGCCATTTTGAACTTTAAAAATCATCAGAAATGGATTCAGCATCCTCCCCCAAAACTACTCTACTATTGTCCAAATCAGCCAAGCAGTTGCTAAAATGTTGTCCATATAGGTGATTGTTCTATGCTAATTATGCTAATTACCTAATCAATATATGCAAGTTAGCATCCGTCAGTTTCTACTACTGAGGACCCATACTGTGCATTTCTAGCACAAAACTTTGGGAGTTGCTGGCAAGAAGGCTATAATGGCAAGATGTGGTTCCTCAACATCCCCACAGGGGGGCAGAACAAAATCGCCAAACAGCAAAATTGATTAGGGATTCATTGATTAGTATATCATTAGCTTTTTTCAATAAGCCAAATATATCTATCCACTGTAATACTAGTCCACATACATTTTATGCAACACTCTACAAGCTATAATTTATTTTTCAACATGAACAGAAATGTTCACCATTAGCCAATGCACTACACAGAGATATCTGCTCTTTGTCTGTCACAACTCTGTAAACACAGCATAGTGAGGAACTGGCTCTACAGACATGTCCTTATTCAGTAGTAATGACAGAGGGCTTTAAATAACACCTACAAGTTACAGTGCAGCATTTGCACAGGCAGCTGACGGTTTATTAACATGGGCTATTGTCAAGTTTTCATCATCATACTGTGTCTGTGTAAAGTAGCAAAATAGCAGGTTTTGTTTGATTCAAGACCTAAAACGCCAGTGAGCTGAGTCATATCACTGTGGACACTTCCAAGTCTAACACTGTCAACATATTGTCAAACAAAAGCCTGCTTTGAGATTTGGTTTAATGTGTGGCCAAGTGAAACAATCTTCAAATGTCAGTGATAAAAGGCATTTTCAAAGATATTAAATAAAGGGTTTGGAATAATATAAGAACTTGGGTTAGAACTGATGTTAAGACAAGACTGAGGCAAAATGCAGCCTAATTTTATAATTGATTTAAGGGCAGTAGTTGTATTCTGGCCTTGCACTTTTTCCATCAAAAGTACTACCTTAGAAGATGCAGCCTTTGTTTCAGGAATGGTCTTGTTGAAACTCCTCCTTGAAACATGTTATGTCATAACAAGAAGGACTACTGCCTTTCTGATGGGCAGTAAAAAGTGTGAATTGCTCTGAATCATAATACTGTGCAAACACAGTATAAATAATAATAATAATAATCTTTATTTGTAGAGCACTTTTCAAAAACAAGTTACAAAGTGCTTTAACAAGTGTAAAGACAATAATACCCAAAAGACAATAATACAAAAACAATACAAGATAAAAGCAAGAAAATTGAAAAGACTAAAATACACGTTTAAGATAAATATAAAATAAGTAAAATAGAATAGAATAAAAGGGATAAAATAAAGTCAAATAAGATCGGGAAAGGCTCTCCTATAAAAGTATGTTTTAAGAAGGGACTTAAAAGAGTTCACTGACTCAGCTGACCTGATTTCCTCGGGCAGGCTGTTCCAGAGCCTCGGGGCCCTGACAGCAAACGCTCTGTCCCCTTTAGTTTTCAGTCGAGACTCTGGAACAGACAACAGACCTCTGCCCGAGGATCTCAAGGTACGTGCTGGTGTGTATGGGACTAAAAGTTCAGAAATATAACAAGGCGACAGGCCATGAAGAGCTAAATACTGAGCATAATCAAAGCATATGTGTAAATACTGAGGTCTGTAAAGATTTCTACAATTTTATTTGTGTGTAAAGGAGACAGGTGGAAGGTTAGATTGACAAACCTATGAGACAAACGTAATGTTTGGGGAGTGAGAATTAGAAATGAAGGAGTTCAATCTGTGAGACAAACAGGCAAACAAACAACCACAAGAGGATGATATAAAGACCGATGTGCAGGAAAAGGAGGGGAAATGTGGCTAAACAGAGGGAGGTTGAGACACTTCCTGTCCTGTGGTCTGATCTATGGCTACTGGGACCATAAATCCTTCACTTCTATCTGCACATTCTCTACCGCTACCCTGAACGTATCTGTGAAAACAAATTAAGGAACCAAAAATATCTTTCTGTTTCAATTGGCTCACTGAGGATTCCAGAGACATGCGGAATCAAACGTCTTAAACAAATGAAGTGTCACAAAAGTGATTGTGTATTGTAACATATTCACATACCTGATCTTACATCTGTACGAAATCTACACTGAAAGCACATTACTTCAGTTACATTCACTCATGCTAAATACTATACCATTGAAAATTCCACATATTTCATGCAACTATTAAATCCCATTAAAACATTTAAAAATGTTTCATTGAACTCTTTGAAATATTCTCTTTAATATTCTCCACCTCTTTAGACTGTATTGTAACATTTTTATTTACTGGTACACGTAAAAATATACATTATCTGTACTGTATTCTCATTTCACCCGAGTACCCGCCTTTTTTCCTCTACTAGACAAAGAGAAGAAGATCCAGAAGCTGTGCTTGATTGAAGAGTACATCACTTGACTGGGGACAACTGTTAGGTCCCTTAGATATAAAAATCAAATAAATTTACCATGAGACAAACTTATCAAACTTATCTCTACAATTTTTGACGTGTAAAGCATATTTTTAGACAGGGAATTCTGCTTTTTCAAGAAAGTCTACAAGGGTGTTGTATATTTTATATCTTCTAATATATATCTTCTTTTCCTTCTAATTGAGGTCTTCCTCTACTTTTGTGGTTCCTAAACATTGATTTTGATGAGTGATGAGTTTGTTTGCTGATGACCTGATTCAGAATTGTATCTATAAGATGTAAAAAAAAATGTCTTCAGATTACTTCCTGAGGAGCAGCTAAAAATATATCAGTTTTCTAGCCATGTGAATCCAAGAAAAGCAAGTAATCCTTCATATTTGTGAATCTGTAACTATTAGATTTGTGTTCACTTGATAAAGAACTTAAATGAATACTCCTCTATCAAAATGACTCATCTGCTGTGTGCCAGTAAATGTCATCAAATGCTTTTGAAAATTTAATGTAATTTCGTCTTGTTTATTTGTTTATATGTTGCTTATTTATTGTGTGTAATTTGTTAATTCTTGATATTTTGGTTTAATAATAGTAGTGGCAGTAGCAATAATAGGCCTCCAACCCCAAAATAAGCTGAAGTTCCTAGAAGAAACTCCAACCAAAATGGTTCCAGAACATAGCTGAGGCCATGCTGGGGGGAAAAGGGTTCCTAAAGGAACCTGATAAACTACCCCAAGTTTCTCAGAGAATTGATTAAAAGGGTTCCGCCAGTGTGGCAAACTGAGGAACCCTTAAAGCAGCCTCCAGTCTATTTAAAATAGAGGAAGGAATTCAAAAAGGGACTCTTCCCAGGCAGACATTCCAGACACACTGACTCTCCTTCTTGCTCTGTACAGTACATTCAGCTGGTTCAGCCAGCCAGCAACCTGTCTCTAGATATCACTCTGTGAAGTGCGGCACCTGGAGGACATGGTGGTTTAGTGGATTTTGCATACATAGCAGTCTCTAAATCACCCACAAGTGCGCGTAAATGATTGTCTATCTGTGCCAGGTATACTCTTTTATAAACTTTCATTCCCAAACTGTTATCTTACTCCATTCATCCTCTGCTCAGCCCTTTCAGTCATTTTGATTTAAGTCGGCCCTGCTGTTTTACGAGCCGTCTGTCCAGATATCAGTGATGCCAGCTGATAATGGAAGCCTGTCTGAAATTACAACCTGGCTAACGGGAGAGAGAGAGAGAGAGAGAGAGAGAGAGAGAGAGAGAGAGAGAGAGAGAGAGAGAGAGAGAGAGAGAGAGAGAGAGAGAGATGTATGCCTGTGTGTGTACTGTATGTGGGATGCATCAGTGAACTGATCGATATGCAGCTGTCTGGGGCTCCACAGGAAGTCAGGGAATGTACTGCAGTCAGCATGGATCTATACCAGCTCACCAAGATAAGAAAGCACACACACACACACACACACACACATATCAGATAAGTGCCACTGAGGGTCTATTTCAAAGCAGGAAGAATGGCAGCTTGGCAGGTGCCAGAGGCTCTCAGGGACCTGGAGGTTTCCTGTAAGGAGTGCAGGGAGGTCAGGGGAGCTGGGATGTGTCAGCAGCAACTCAAAATGCAAACATTTTCTGTAATACTTACTGTATATCAAACCACACCTAAACTGTGAAAATATGACCATATACCAAAAGCAGTACTCAAACTAGCTTATTAACATCTCTCAAAGCTAAAAAAAAACATGCCTAAGTAATATAATGTGACTAATCTCTATTGGCAGATATATACTGTATATAATAACCAAATGTACCTGAAAATTATACCTTGGTCAGAGTAAGGAGACTACAGAAAGGTCCTGCTTTGGTCTAGACCAAAATAATCTGTTGAAGAAGCTGCTGTGTCTACACTTGATGACAATCATTTGTTAAGTAACTGTGGTCACCCTGAGTTTGCATGATAAAACACAGATTGTTCCATAAATTCTTTCCAGTGTTGTTGTGTCTTTAGCTGCACTGGAATCAAAACAGTTAGTACTGGTTATATAATGGTTTCAGCATCTGGAAACCTCCAGACTTGACCACAGGCCAATACTGGGAATCTACGCTCCTGCCCAACCTTGACACAGGAAAACAGGGCGAGACAGCCAACACAGCCTTAGGCTGGGCATCAGGAGAGAATGACAATATTTATATTTATATCAGCGGGTTAGGATTTCTGGCACCATAACATTGTCGCACCTGTTATTTCAGTCAGCTTAAGGTGCCAGGTTTCAGGGTGAGGGGTTAGGTGTCCGACCCTCTCAGGGCCAAGGGTGTGTATGGCTGTGTGTGCGCATGGGCGCGTGTGCCTTTGAATGTTTATGTACATGAATGGGCATATGTGTGTATATGTGAAAATTTACCAGACAGTGCAGTAAACACAACACTAAATAATAATACAGGTATTTTCATGTTGTAGACAGGCAAACAAAAAGGTAAGAAGTGAGATGGTGAAAACTCATCACAGCACCTGACAAACAAAATCACACACATTTGGAAAAAGGAATGCATAAACATTTATGGAGGGATACATTTCACATACAGCAACATACAGCAGAAAAGCACAGAGACACACACCCACACTATGAAAGTAATTTAAGGTTCCTCTGCTGCTGTCACATAGCTCTGCAGTCATCACTCAGAGGAGACATCATAGTGTCACCAAAGATGTCAGTCAATAAGACTGAAGGAGCCAGACAGTCATCTGGTTTTGGTGCTTCATCTTTGAGTTGAACAGTCGTCCTCTTGATGCACACAGAAATATTTCTGTGCTATGTTTGATTGAGAAATATTATTACATTTATTGTTAACTTCAATCATTCCTCCTACTGCAGGCTAAGGATTGAAGAGGCCTGAACCAGGGCATGGCAACTGCACAGTGGCAAGGTCGGCTTAGCTTGTCGTTTGTGAACAAAATTTATTGGAGAGTGGAGAAAATAATACAGGTTAAATAAGACTGAAAGTGTTTGTCTACAGGGCTGCTCAACTTCTGAAATAGCACGTTATAATAATACTCCCTGTATAATGTGTTATGTTGTACTGCTGCTTTCATACTTACCCTTCACAAACGGAATTAAGCTGCCAAGAAACTATTTTGTGTAATTATTTGAGAAAACTAGTCAGTAAAAGCTGCACAGCGTGACAACAGCACAAGTGTAACACAAACGTTAATACTTCGGCATGTGATATCAAAAGAGAAGATAAATCATTTAGTCCTTATGTTTATTACACAAAAAGAACAGCAAAGGCATCACCTTCATCATGATATGATTCACCACTTTGACCCACCACTCTGTACTACTTAGCTGAGAAATGTCTTGATATGTGACTATTCAGAATTAGTAAAGGTAGAAAAATGCTTCTTTTTGTTGTTTGTTTCACAAGCATCATCATTTCTGCTATGCACTAAAGCAGGCTCTCACAAATGTTGTAACATATACTTTAACTGGAAAACAAAATAGACTGTAAAAATAAATGCCATTATAGACAATGCATGTAAGTTTCAAATCAGGAAAATGCATATAAAGAAACCAGCCTTTGGTACAAAGTTATTAAAAAAGGAAATCACATTTACAGCTTTGCGTTACTGTAATCATGAAAAATATAAAGCTAGTTGTGAATGTAAAGCAAAATGTTTGTCACAGGCAAGGTACAGTCCAGGCATGTACTGTAATATTCAAGACAGTAGAAAACTGCTTTATTTAGCACAGCGACAGTGATGCTAGAGGAAAATCTCTGCTCCACTGCCTGTATCTCTGAATCCAACATGATGCTGCATATTGTTCATCCAACATAGTTTGTGCAAAAAGCACACAAAACATGTTGCACACAATATACAGTATATTAAAGACATTCTGGATTTCATTTGGTTAAAACCTTGTCAGATCATTTGAATAAGAGCTAGCATCACTTTTAATGTGTAAATACAGTATTTAGGACAGAAGGAGTCGTGAAGGGTCTGCTGTTGCTAGATCTTGCAAGGCTACACAAGAATCTACACCTGAGCATAGGATATCCATTCAGGTTGGCATGATGAATGATGCATTAGTTGTAGAAAGTGATGTTTTCACTGAGGCTAAACATGATGCCTGGCAGGTTAATCAGAGCATACTGCTGAATATGTGAAGCCGCTTCAGATCCTTTTTTGCTTTCCTTGCCTTAGCCTCCACTGGATGCTGCATACATTCTAAAAGGTGAGTTGTTGAACTCACAACTAAAAGCACTTCTGAGTCTGTAGGAGTGGAGAAGCAGTCTGGGTTTGGTATGCACAACAGTAATGAAAAAAAGGAAGGCTCGGGGTACAGAAATGATCACTAAAGGCTTCTTGTTGGTTCACATGGTGAGGTGGGGATCAAATGATGACAGTCTCCATATGAAAAGCGTGTGAGTAGGTAAAGGAGGAAGTGTGTTTCTGGAGGGGGATGGATTGAGGCACAACTGGAGTGGTGCAGGGAGAGGAGGAGGTGGAGGAGGAGGAAGTTGGGGAGCGGCTAGCCCATCGGGAGGGGAGGCGTCGGTTGGCTGGACGGGCGGGCCTCGAGAAGTTCTTCTGCACGGGGGAAGAGGAGACAGAAGACTCTTCGTTCTCCTGTGGAGAAACAAATGAATTACCATATAGGATTATCACACCGCTCCCAATAACAATCAAATTCACACACTCAGATACTTTACATTTTGTCACGTGTTCCATCTGTAGTCTTCTTGACCCTGGGGGAAACAACAGGCATATTTCAAACAGGAACTACTACATTCAGCCCGCTCATGTGGAAAGGTCACACAAGTAGATCCCATTCCTCTTGGTGAAGAGAGAAGCATCTGAACTGAAATACTGCTGTTCTGCCGCCACTTAACAGAACTCATTTGAGCATTTTGTTTTGGACAGTGCACCTCGGCTGAGGTCAAACTAAACTGGTGCATCTAATTACGTTCTTTTCATGAGGTCAAATAAAATTGGCTTGATAATCGCTCCCACAATTTCTTTAACATTTGCATGACTTTAAAGGAGCGTAATCACTTCAGCTTTCTCGTTTCTGTGGTCTGCCAAGGGCATTTAGTCAGCTGGCTTCTTGCAGATACTTCTGTAATTACAACACAAAGACCAGAAAAACACTTCTTCCACTACGAGGCCCCACGGAAAGACTGAAAGATAAAAGACAAGTTGATGAGGTTGATAGACCTCCTGCCAAGTTTAAACGTTATATGCACACTACCATTTCCTTTTGTTAGGAGCCTTTAAGCAATGGAATGGCCCAGATGCCCAGATTATAATGGAGGCTCTGGCCTGCTTCTGTCTCTTAGCACATACCAGAAATAAACAACATTCCCACAAGAGCTGTCCTCAGTCAAGGGCAATTGCTTAGTGTCTCAGAATGGAATGAAACAGAACAAAATGTGCAAGTTCATCCAGGTCCGCCGGTGTAATTGGCCTTGGAAATCAAGTTTGACTTAATTGTATTTTAGTCAAAACAAAATACAGATATTTTATTCCAAGAAAATGCTTCTAAATGTTAACATCTGTATAGTGAATAGCACAACTGCTGAGGGGCAAGCTGGGTGCTTATATGTGAAAGTGTGAATATAGATCGTACATATCAGACGCTACCCACCTGCACTGATAGATGCACCTCTTTCACACCCATGGTACTGGAACTGTGGCTGCTGAGCTGTGCATGTCTGGTGTGTGTCTGTGAGGCGTGTGAAGTCTGTGTGTGTCTCATCATGGGTGGTAAGGGCAGAGGGTCCATGTCCAGTATGTCCAGTTCTGTGACGTTCTCCTCCTGCCTGACACTGGCGTTGAGACTTGAAGCCATCTCGTCCTGTTGGCAGTGGTTCTGTTGAGCCCGGGCTGCACTCTCATAATTCTTCAGAATCCTTTCCACTGCCCCGTAGTTGGACCTGGATCCCTCGGGCCGTGGGTACGCAGCCAGAGTGAGGGGCTTCCAGGGATGGTCATTCATCATTCGAGGCCCAGGTCTGGAGGAGTCAGACTGGGAAGGAGGAACGGATATATGCCTCGGCTGTGCCTGGTGCCCTGGCTGCGTCAACTGTCTTTGTTTGTTCTCAGCAGACTGGAGTGAGACAGCAACTCTGGCTGGCTGAGACTTTGCACCAATCATCTCACTCCTGAAGCTGGAAGCATTCACATTCTGACCTGGCTGGTTATTTGCAGGCAAGACAGGCTCAGAAAAAATATCCTCTGTGGCGGCTCTCTGTTGTGTTTTCCTGGAAGGACTGCTTGCTGTTTGAACTTTGTGCTTGACCTCAGAATGGTGTGTAGGACTGTGAGGGGTTACTGTGGTTTCTTCCCTAAGTCCAGTCTGCCGCTGTTCAGATGAAAGTTTCACTCTGACCTCTTGACCTTCAGGACCACATCTCCTTGGCTGTACTTCATGAACTGTGGAATCTGAGGTGGAGAGAGGTAATGGGACTTCAGGATTCACACCAGTGACGGTAGTGGTGACATCAGTACAAAGTGACTTAAGTGTTGTCTCCCTGGGAGGTAAAATCTCATCTGATGCACAAGTTTCTGAGTAGAGTGGTTGGCAACCCACAGAGCAGGCATCTGGTACTGTAAAATTGTCTTGTTCCGCTACGTCACGACCCATCTCAGCTTGAAACAAAGTTCTGTTGAACTCAGCTGTTTTTTGTTCCAGCATTATGTTTCTTCTGGAGCCCTGGATGTGGAGGCTGGCAGGTGACATTTCAAGCGAGGATATGAGCAAATCGACAGGTAATTCTTTGACAGTCTGAGGTATTTGTAGCTCAGGGCTTAAGTTCCCAACACCAAAGTCTTTTCCAGCAGTCAATATGTTGACTTCAGAGAAGCTTTTCTGGACAGTCCCGTATGTAGACAACTTACTGCTACTGAACTTGCTTGCATCACATGACCAGCGGTTGTGGCAGCAGCCGACATTACAGTTAGAGTTAGCGGGCACAGAGCACGATGTTACCACACCGTCTATTAAAACTTTTCCTTCATTTTCTTGTAGCATGGCCCCGAACTTCCTGACAATAGATGGGCTGCTACACTTTCTGTCCCCTAGAACACAGGGGCTATGGCACTTCCTCACTGTCGTCATGGGGGATTCTGGGATGTGGAGTTCTGTGTCTAGATGGGTGGGGGTACTCAGGTTCCAGGAGGAGACGCGGGGAGGGATGGGTGGAGCCGCTGTGTCAATCTCAGAGAGTACTCCAGGGCTCGTCTGTGTTTCTCTGTAGCTGTCTGGGTCAGTGGTGTTTGCTCTCCAGGATTTGCTTGGCATTCTGTTGGCCCGCCAGGTGTTATCTGGTGACAAGGTGATCCAGTTTTCCCTCTCCAAGGCCCGCAGGTCATCGTAAATCTGGCTTAGGTCACAGGGTGCTTCGTCCGCCTCCAGTGGGGATTTATCATGGCAAAACAGCATCTCGCTCTCCTGCGGCAGGCTCAGGGATTCAGATCGATTCCTGAAAGGAAATAAACAGTGAGGTGCATTTACTCCAGTCACTTTACATAATAACTCTATTTACATCTCATATATAAATAATTCCACTCGTGACTAGTTTTCAAGAGAGACATGTTAAAATATGACTTATCATTCACTTTCACGCCGCACTGATACAAATGTCTATATTATGTGCATAATAAGCACATCAAGACACCACAGGTGGAGTGATTATCGTAACTCCATGTTGATGCCGGGAATATAACTATTATTTATTTACCTCCTTTCCCCGCTCTTCTTTCTGATCTCATCCTGGTAGCTACAAAGCTCCTCGCTTACACGGGCTATCTCCTTCAGAGCCTGAGACACAGAGAAGGGGAGACAGAGATACAGTGAGACATGCTGAAAGCTGTGCAATGTACAAATAAAACATAAAACTGGGCTTATTAAAGAGCATTATCTATTCAAAGAAACCGATGAATGACAAAGACAGGTATACAGGAGAGAGTACCGGGAGGATGTCTATACTGTATTTAAATATAGTGTTTTTAGCAAAATCGTGTGAAAGACTCACAGCATTGAGAGCAGTGGTGTTCTTCTTCTTGTCGCTGCTGTAATTCAGCTCTGACCAAAGAGGACTTTCTCGGGGGCTCACGTGGACATTCTTTTCATTTTCTTTAGAGAGATTTTTCTGCTGCACTCCGCATCCAGGAACGCCATGAAAAATAGCATCCAGCTCTGTTATATCCACAGCTTCTTTGCTGTCAGTGCCCAAGTCTTGCTGCCAAGTGCATCTGGATCTTAATTCAGGCACCAGCTGATGTTGTGAACGGTCATTCTGAGTGAACTGACCACCAACATTTAATTCACAGAGGCTGTCTACTTCGAAGCAGGTGGAGCGGTGACTGTCTGTGCCGACACAACCACTGCCACGGTTGTGACCAAAAACAGGTAAAGGTGAACGTCTGGTTGGTTCTGGCTGACTGCTGCTGCTGCTGAGCGGCTCGGAGCGGGAGTTGTCACTGAGGAAACTGGAACCAGTGCTGGTTGAGCGTACGCTGAGCCTATGTACGACATCATCATTGTCCTGCCTCCCACTGTCCTGTTCGGTACCTTCTCGCTTGGCCCTCACTTCACAGTACAGCTAGAAAATAGGAAGAAGAATCTTTTTTTCAGCTTTTGTTGAGTAAAGCAAAAATTGTCCTTTTGTAAAAGAATCCTTTAAACACAACAGTAGATTTTTCAATTATTGAGCAAAACCAATAATTTAACTTTATCAGTCAAATACATCAAATACACACAAATAGTTACATCTATCTCATAGTATTATTATATTATCTATTAGATCAAAAAGGTATACCCAAGTCAGAGTATTGTGTTCAAAGGGGCACACATTATGAGCCTACAGTATATTGTATGACTGTCTATACAATATATGGGTCAAGAATGAAAGGATCAGGCAATATAAAAAATGTCAATGGCATAATATCTTTATACTGACAGTACTAAATGCATCTACTGCTCCTGCATAATCACAAACTAAGGATGATGGAGAATAGGATGATGAGAAGCATAGCAGCAAATCTTATGAACATATTTAGACCACAGAAGATTAAAAAAACATTCAAAGAATTCTTTCAAATTAAATTGGATAACCTCTGGCCTCATACCATGGAATCCTAAAATAGTAACTATTTCATGTTGACTGGCCTCCCCTCCCATCACGCAATGCCTAGATGGGACTACTGCCTTTTAGCTTGCTTTATTCCTCTACTGTTTTCCTCTCTCATTTTCTGGTCTCAGAGGGCCAAATGAGAGCCACATGTTCTTTTCATAGCAAATTGTTCCAGTGCCTTCGCACTCTGTCCAACTACTTTTATATGGCTTCCCTCATTAAAAACACTAATCTGCTCTTCTGGGCATGTCAGATTTTGACTCCAGCTTTGTCACCACCCATGCTAAACTGCCTCATTCTTTACCTTTGTCCCACTCTCTTAGGCCCCTTAATTTGCTCTGAATCTCTTCTCTCTCTGACCTATCTTGTACTGTTATACTTCTTCTAAGCTCCCCCTTTTCTAAGCCAACTTAGCTGAAGAAGATCAATTTTCTCATTAGGGCTGAAAGAAACACGTTTTCATTATAAATAAAATCTGCTGAATACTTGGTCGATGAATTGATTTATTGTTTGGTCTATAAAATAATAGAAAGTGTTCATAAGAGGTTCCTGGAGTTCAAGGTTAGGTCTTCTAATTGCTTGTTTTGTCCAAACAACAATACAAAACCTAAATATATATTTGCTGTCAAGACATGAAGATGTACTAACACATAGCAGCAAACTATTACATTTTAACCAGTTAATTTTTGCCATTTTTGTTTAAAAAACACCAAAAAACGTCTATTATCAAAATTGTTGCAGATTACGTTTTGGTCAATCAACTAATTGATCAATTGACTAGTTGTTTCATATTTACTTCTCATATTTACCTAGAAAAATTCTGCTAAAGTATTCTAACTAAAATCTAAAACTGATCTAATATTTAGTTAAACTGACATGATCAGGCATATTTCTCAATATGAACAGATCAAGACTTCCCTAAAGGTTTGTTTATTTATTCATTAAATTTTTCATTTATAAACAAATGACTAATTTGACACAAAGATGGTACTAAAGCTGATGATACACGGAGCAACTTTTAGAGCAATCGTGCAGGGCAACGTTGCCATCAATGGTAATGAGTAAAGATTACTACCGTAATCCCCTTCCCCCACCACTCCGCCACCTGCCCCGCACCGCCGCTATCTGTTCAAAACATAGTCGGACTTGCCACTAGCAACATTGCCCAGCAACATTGCTCAAAAAGTTGCCTCGTGTATCATCAGCTTAAGGCCATATGAATCAGCTTATAAGCCATATGAATGCACTTTCTATTAACCAAACAACATTTTTATTATAGCCACCTATGGAGTAGTATATTTTTATCTATTAATCTCTCTCACAGATGTCTCTGTTGCATGCCAGCTTCTCTGTCTACATCATTCCAGGTCATAGACTGTCTCAATCACTGCCTCTCTCAATATACAGCAATAAGAGAAATAGTAGAACCCTTGCCCCCCTCCTTCCACTACTTCCTTTCCTCATCCTCTGCAGCTGCACTGATCAGGGATATTGTTTTGACAGTGCTGATGGTGAACAGGATGTGTAGGAGGGAAGCGTTAGACACTGTAGGCTACATAGTGCATAGGACAGCATATCCCATATACAAAAAACGTAGATAAGTTTCATAAGTTTGGATATGGTATTACATACTTTTGAGGGGCTTCCTTTAGTTATTTACTTGCTTTACTTTTACCTATAGCCTAAATCTAACCGTAACCCCAAAACAAATCATTAAACCTTGACAAAAATGCAGAAATATTCTCATTCAGACAGACAGTCAGAGCACCTTACCCCTTCTATTTTCCTCTGCATATCCTTCAGCTGGCTCTCCCACTCCCTCCTCTCCACGTCGAACCTCTCAAGCAGCTCGGCTTTCTCCCTTAACCAGTCTTTCTCATTGTGCTCCATGCGACAGCGCAGGTCCATGGCTGTTGAATGTGTGTCTGCCAGGAGCCTCCGCTGCACTTCCCTCTCCTGGCGGAGTGTTGAGGTCTCGCCGTGCTGTTCTCGAGCACTTCGTGATGCCACAGAGCCAGGACCTCCTGCCAACTGGACCCCGCCACTGACCAACCCGGCCCCCTCTCTAGATTCCAACTGAAGAGAAAGAAGCAGACAGGGAGTACAGAGGGCACAGAGGAGGAGAGAAAAGAGAGACAGTGGAGAAAACAGTCAGTGGTGATAAAGGAGAGATTGCCGTGGGGAGAGAGGATGAGAGCCAGATGGCAAGACAAGCAAGGCAGGAGTGAGAGAATTTGTTAAAAGTGGAATTAGGAGAATGAAGGAGTGGTAGGAAGAGAAGGTGGAGGAAGTGGGGAAATTATGCACCATGGGGACGAGTGTGTGTGGGTTCAGAGGAGGGAAGGAGAAGAGAGATTTATTTTTTTAGAATTAAAAAGATGAAAATATCCTGTAAGAACTCACACACAGGGACGATGGGTTCAGGGTTCAAGTCTCTTTTCTAAGGTAGTTCACTAACACAGGATACAGTGCAGGATACGGCAGATTCAAACACTGTCTGCAGAGGATGCATGTGGCCTCAGTGAAACGATACTCGCTGTGCTCATACTGCCGTACCAGTTTTTAGAGAAACACAGATTCATACAGAAAATCTCTCTCAACACAAATAAGGCCAAAACGTCTGATTCCTTTCAACGCTGACATTACGCAAATGTTTTATTGGGTTCAACTGGACATTTTTGTTTGGATGAGAGTATTACTGTGCCCCTATTCAATGCCCTTTTTGAGTTAAAATACCCTGGGTATTTCCCCTGGGAATTTCACTGTGTTGGGGCCAAAAACATGGTGTCACTTTACTGAGAAAAGAATAAGAAACGTTGCAAAACCACACCGCGCTTTGCACTGTGCTTCTAAGTCAGAGATCAAGAGCATAAAAAACTGACTGAATTTGATAACAAAGATTTAAGTCTTGGTAGTCTGATGTGTACCTCTAGATAAGATTATTGTGCTCGGAAAACTAATCAAATATGTCCTAGATCTGTACATTCTGTGATATGTGCATTTCTGTTGCTCTTAAAAATAGAGAAAAACATGTTGGCCTTGGAACTGGAAAGAGCCCAAGACAACGCCTGTGCATATATGCTTGTGCCTCTATGTTTGTGTGTTAGAAAGTGGGAGAGAATACATACGGAGCATGCCTGAGTGTGTTATTTCAGCGTTCAGTCACAGACAGCGACCAAAGCCTTCTTACAAGCCTCGGCCATGGTACTATTTCTGCCTGTGGCCTGGGGTCATGAAATGATGGTGGAGAAAAACAAGTCACCCCTTTCTGTCTGCCTGTGGCTCTTCCAAAAGTTCTCCACAATTACAGATGGATGTTGATGGGTGCTGTCCACAGCCTATTTAAAACATCCCAATGTAAACAAATAGTGAAAGTGCAAAAACAAGAAGCTCGGAGTCAAAATTAAAGAGCTGAAGAGCCTTTTCATTGATTGAGACAGCAAAAAAAAAAAACTTATTCTTAGGGGATATTCAGGAGAAACTTTACATGCAAACAGGAACACAGGTCAACTTCATTACAGCCAGCACAGGGAAAACACACTCATTCATGCATACACAACACAAGTCGGTCTCAAGGAGAGAGTTCCCACTATTCTTGTACACCCTGTCTGTCATTGGATGGCACAGGGTATATGAAGGTAACTGTGTCACCACGGTGACCCACTATAAATAGCAGACACACAGCCTTGTACAATGTCACATTCCTAGGGGAGGCGGGGTAAAGAGAGGAAGGGAAGTTGGCTGCTAAGGCAGAGTGAGATGTCTCCTAGCTGCCAGCAGCTTTCATAAACCAGTGGCATGCGGAGAAATATGCCTGGAAATATCCAGCCTAAGACCTCTGCCTGGGACTCTGGATGTTTGCTTGCTATGTGGTGGGGGAAATGCCTAAAAAGGATGTGGAAACAACATACAGTAGTTACATTCTCAGCCATGATTTGGCCAAACTGTTTGTAGCTACAGGGCTTTGGATTCAATCAAGTGACCAACAAAAGGGATGTAAACTAGCTGCTATCCACAGCTAAAAAATATGTAGAAAGATGTGGAAAACGTATGCATGAAACTTTATTTATAAAGCAATTATGTGAATTTAAGCAGACTCTCCTGGTTAAGTACAGGTCATCTTCACCATGACAACATGCAAATGCCATTTCACTTACGGCTTCATTTCAAATGACCTCAAAATTCAAACTTACTGGACCCAGATCCTTAAGTGTCCAACACTTCTTCCATTCACTGACTTCAGGTTTGTATAACACACTTGGCTGCTTGGATAATCCTCTACAGTATTCTGGTCACCTGCCCCCATTTGTGTGCAGCCGCTTTCAAAGACTCTCTAAAGTGCAGTAATGAACTAACAAAAGCTAGCTGTCCAGCTAGCAGTGGAATACTAATATGTTTATCATATAAAAATGCAAGGGACAGTTATGTTGAGTCTTTGATTGTGTGACTCATTCAGTTGATATACAGTGCATGTTAATTCTACAATTACTTTTCAAATCAAAGTTATTCTAGATGTCATCATTGTGATCAGTATCAGCATTCAAACTGACCAAACAATTACCTTCTACCTCCCCAACACCCTCTGTTTTTGCTCTGTGCCTGAGCTACAAATGGGATCTCCTCTGCACTTATACAGCAAAACCAACATGTAGAAAAATGACAGGAGTCTCTCGTCCATCCTGAAATTGTTCACATGTGAAATGAACTTACTCACTCAACTGACCTCCTCGCATTGATTTGCATGCATTGTTGTCTGCTTTTTAGTGTGGTTCCAGACCTCCGAATCGCTCCCCACACCTGATTTGAAAAATTAATGAAGTGACATGAAATGGCAATTCAGTTTGATTATCAGCCTACTGTCTTTTGTGTTCATGGCTAAAGGACTGTAACAGATTATTAAAAAAAATATGATTTCAGCAACCTTGTCTAGGATCAACAGCCAAATTAATGTAATGCTACATTCTTCAACTATAACCAAAATTGGTTAGAAACCTGTTACAAATTTACTCTAAACTGCCCCATGAGGGGTTAGAAGTTAGTTAGAAGCCTCTAAAGTCTGTAAATGAGTCATCTGATTACTGAGCTGCGAATGATTTCAGAAAACCTGACTTGATGTATTTTGAACCTGATGAACAACCCTAGATTAGAAAGTGGTAAACATGTACCCAAAACTATAAACTGTGGCAGGATGTGACAAAACAGTTTTTACAATTGAGCTCACCCCGCCCTACATAGCTTAGCTCCAAGTCACACTTCCCTTGGTCTGTTTGTGCAATCAATATAGAAATGATTGCGTGTGTGTGCATGTCCCATTCAAAATTATTGTTCAGTTTGAATGTTGACACATGCTTATTATATGAGCACTTTGTTGTGTGTGTGTGTGTGTGTGTGTGTCATCATGGTATAACCCCTTTCAGATGATTAAGCCTCTTTCTCCCACTGCCACACTGGGTTTTTCACACACAACAAAAAAAGAAAAGTAAATGTCTCTGTTTTTATGAGGCTCTCTCTCACCCACAGTGTGAGAAGGCACAGAGCCAGCAGAATGAAGAGAAGAGCTGAACAGTAACATTGTGCCATCTACTCGCACAGAGAGGTGTGTTTGTGTGTGTGAGAGATCTTTGATCTGGGAAAGCCATGTTACTATGTTGCATTTGGTTTTTCTAGTAGCTTCAGAGGACAAACAAAAGGAGAGCTGTGTGCTGGGTGAATGCGTGACCAATCGGTTTTAAGTCTGTGAAAGAAATTATAAGGGGCTCAACTGGGATATAAAGATACTATAGTGACAACATCACAAAAAAACTAGAGATACAACAACATTCAGCACACAGAGAAATCAAACTGAGCAAACATCAGAGTGAACGGTTTAAAATACCAAAGGGTGAACAAGTCTGATCGGGTTCTGACTTCAACTTTTAGGCAACCAAATAAATCCATCTTCTGATATAACGAGAAAAAAAAATTCTAAATCCCTAAAGCCTGTTGCTTTGAAGAATAGTATGCATGGTCCTTCAAGTGATCCGTGCAATGCCTGACACAGCATGGCACAGGTATGCAAACTTAACTCAGACACACACACACACACACACACACAGAGGCTGTCAATGGCAACAATAGGTTAATATTTCATCTACTTTAGAGCTAGCTACTAAAAGCCAAGTTGGGTGTCTGTGTCTGGCTGAGCGGGGATAACTGCGTTTGTCTCCTCGGTGCAAATCTTTTGTCTGAGCTGAGGCTTGAGCTGGATGAATGCCAGGGGGACTTATCACCCTGCCATGTGGTTGGCAAACGTGGCGAGCCCAATTTACACCAAACTGGAGGCCAGACATGCACATATATTTGAAAATACACAAAAACACCCAGGAAACAGTATTGAAACTAGTTGCGTACAAGGATTCTTTACATGCAGTACAAAACTTAAGTACTGCTGTTAAACAAGATTAGTGTTACTTTGTATTTGAGTAACTGCCAATATACTGTGCATGCACCTGCATAGACAAGCATGCACACAGGAAAATGCATAACTAAAGGAATTTTTTTTGTATATGGTTTTGAATGCAGTCTTTAACTGCAAATCCCTCCACACATCATCATCATCCTTGAGTTACCTGTGCAATCCTGCATTTGAGCTCAGCCTTCTCCAGCTCCCAGGCACATCTGTCTCTGGTGTACTGCAGCTGGAGCTCGCCCCTCTTCTCCTCCTCTCTCTTCACCTCTGCCTGCACTTCTTCCAAAACTGTCTTCAGGTCCAGCAGAATCCTCCTGTTCTCCCCTCCCTGCATGGACACAGTTGACAGCAATGGTGTATTGTAATCACTTTTGATAAACTTGCATAAATGAAAGTTATGGTATCACACTTCCCAGATGTAACTGTAGCAATAAGAGAAGAACTGAATGAAATCAATACTTGACAATAAACTGATGCTTAAGGGTGTATCACATTTTGAATTATTTGAAGCCCTAAGGAATATTCTGGGAATATAAGAGAATATACCATTAAACACAACAATATCACTGTGAGGGTGCAAGTGTTTTGCACCACAGACTGCTAAAAGGCACACAGACATATTATTTAGCATTCACGGGGGTAGTAAATATTCCCATTACTTGTATATCTGCCACTTCTCTCAACAATGACTCCTTCTCGCGCATCCATTCTTCCTTGTCATGTACGTGTCTCTTTTTCAAATCCTCAAATTTCTTTTTAAGCCGCGTGTGTGGCGTTTGCTGCTGCTGCTGGGGTTCCGGACCCGGCCACATTTGTCGCCTGAGGACCTCAAGCTGCGCCCCTGCTCCACCTTCTCCGCCACCCGGTGTAGCATCGAACTGGGCTTCGTAGAGCTGACTGAAGACGGTGGGAGGAGAAGAGATCCTCCTCCGCGGGCTGCGGCTTTTGCCCCTGCCCCTGTCTGCCTTATCCATCCTGGAGCACGGCACAAACTCCCATCCCTGAGACGGGACGTAGCCCCCACCAGCACCGCCCCCACCGTGCAGCCCCGAGCCGTTCATAAACGCACTCCACATTCCTCCAGCGCATTAAAATAAAACATTTTTAAAAACAACTTAATGCGAATAATTATTAGAAACTGGCCACCATGGTATTTTGTATCAATTTCTGCCTTGTAAAGCATAAATTGAAATTTATTTTGATACAGTTCAGCATACTTTCCCATCTCCCTACTCAAACTGTTTTTCAGTTAGTGACCGGTGGCATACAGAAAGCGCAAATTATCCAAACCCGGCCAGATCTCCCGTCGGCCACACGGCAGCGTTCAGAAAAGCCGCCACTGCTGTGCTCATACAGGCGACGGGACGGGACGCTTTGGTCCCTTCCATATCCTCAGAGACGAGCGCAGGCCGTCATTCTTGTGCTAGAGACCACACGGTGTGCTGTTTTTATCTTTCAAAGACCTCCTTACTGCTGCACCCCCGCGCTGTTTTCCTTTTACATGTTTGTATCGAAATCTCAGGACGCACCGTGTCGCCTCTCTCCCTTGCGCATGATCGTTGCAGGCGACAAACCAGAGCTGGCAAAGAAGGACACCCAGTAATCAATCCGACGCGATTGGGAGAAGTTCCCAAAAATATCACGGAGCGTACTGATGTAAGAGCAGGAGATATTTTTACCCCCTGTAACCAAGAGTTTATTTTACTAAAGCCAGATAGCCGAACTGTGTCTGGAATAAACAGCAGAGGAACATCCATTAATCAACACCGTCTGCTCTAATTACGTCGCAGGATGCCACCTTGCGCTGTATCCCTGGAAACAAATCAATTTACGCACCGCACAGTGGCAGACCCAAAACAGCTGTAGGCTATGCTGACCTCATTTTAGAGGCAATAAGCCACTTATTGCGGCGTGAGAGCCGTAATGGTTACACTATAACGTCAGTTATTCTTGCAAAATACGCGGTAGGCGTCTTACCTTGTCCGCCCGTTTGCTTACTTTCCCCCTTCCTCATCCGCAGCAGGAGTAGGCCACCATTATGCCATTTCTCATCCAGCTACTATCTTGAGAGGGGGATGACTATCACGAGGAAAACGACGAGGCGTTGGGTTGTATTAATCTTGATTTAACACGCTTGGTGAAAGTTTTCTCGTGTCAGCTTTCGTCAAACGTGCTCGAGCGCAAAACAAACTTCCACTGTCTGAAGCCACACGAAGTAGCCTACGTGCCATTTGGACGAATAGACCCTTACCTCTTCCTCTAATATGGTCCTGAATGTTGCATTGAATGTCCTTGGGAAAAAAACAGCCACCTATATTTAAGCCAACGAAGTAGGTGAAATGAGGTCTAGACTGGAATGCAGTTCAAAACAACTGGAGAGCCTACAGCTGAAATGATGCTTTCATTAACGAGAATGAAATCCTCCTTTCTCTCTCTTCTCCCCTCTGCCTCTTTCCCCCCTTCTCTTTCTCCACAGCTGGCCCTAATATGTGACGTAAAACATCCCACCGGTGGGATGAAAGAAGTGGACCGGTTCCGCCCCCGTTCTGGTGGTCAGGACCGTTGGTTAAACAGATCCACCAGCTGCACATTTTTTGGCTGGATATTTTAGACCCACCCGAGGGCATTTTGACACAATTTTGAAAGTCACAGAATCCAACAGGAGTAAAATGTCATTGATCCTATCACATTTCCCATGGATGTTTGGGTGATTTGTCACAGATTATGTTGACATTTTATCATGACGCACACGGTATAGTTGCCTAAATGGAACTTGCAAGAGACAGGGGCCTAAGATCTGGTTATGGCTAGGAGTGCAACAGGAATGGTTTAAGCCTAAAAGTTGTGTGGGTAAAGAAAACCGTATGACCTTTTGGCTCTACAGACCCAATTAAAACTTCACTAGATAAACTGAAACAATGTGGTGCACAAGCTACCAACAAAGCTGTTTCTAGCTCAGATTTTGGAGACCAGATTTGAGCTGTTTGCAACATTACGGATTCTTAACGCAAACACAACACAACAAAAAAGGCCCCGCACACCCACAAAGGCGTTTTCTTTTAAACTGGAAGAGAGTTCAATGACGCACTCACCTAACACTCTGCTGTCGCTCCAAGGTGTTTGGTCTCCAGTAAATGTTGAAAGCATCTGAGTAGGTGAGTGGCTTGGATCATACATGGGAAATGATAATGTCCTGTACCTTGAGTGACCTTATGTGACGTGTTCAACATAACAGAACTGAAATGAATGAATAAGTTTTAAAAGAAAAAAAAAGAAATAATGACAATGTACATAATATATATATTGAGTGCATGCTTTACAGAACAAAGAACAGGGTGAAAAGGAAAACCAATTTAAAAATGGTGGCGTAAGAGAGCGAGGAAAACAGAACAAGGATGAGAATCAGCAAAATAATGGGCTGAAACATCTTGATGGATGATTGTCAATTGAGAAGGGCGAGACAGAGGGAGTGAGGGGAAGATTGACAGGCAGTAAGAAAAGTTTATATTAGAGAACACAAAAGATACAATTAAAGCCATTCATTGATGTGTTTGCATCAGCTTACAGACAGTGGCTCCTCTGCTTGTTTATCCTCCTGCTTGGGGACATCCAGTCGGTCAATGAAGCTCTGCAACTCTTTCCTGAAGGCCTTCATCTGGGCGTTGATACGATAGAGCAGCTCATGCTCTCTGATCCTGTGGAGCAGAGGTAGAGTTTGTTTGGTCTTGAAATATCACGTGAAATACTGTAATTCAACAAAAAAGGGTTAGTTGAATGGGCAATTGCTGAGGTTCCTAACCACTGTCATGTGTTTATTACCTGCCACCTTCCTCATCCTCATCCAGCCTGGCAAACAGCTCCCCGTTGGTGACGTATACTCGGGCCTCAGCGATGATAGTGCTGGTGTCAGCGATGAGCCTGTCGATGGTCCGACCCAGCCTCTCCGCCTCGATGCGGATGTCTATCATCTGCTGCCGGTCCTTCAGGCTTCTGGATAAAAAACGACTGTCTACGGGTGAGTAAAGGGAGCGCGTCGGGGTGAGGCAGCGGATGTTCCTCACCTCATCTGAGTCACTCTCCCCTCCAATAGGGCCCTCACGCTTGCGGTGGGGCGGGAGGAGGCGAGGTGAGGAAGCCGAGGCTGAGGGGGTGTCGTCGTCCCGTCCCCCGTCGCTCTCTGCGTCGCTGTCCCGGGGGCTGCTGCGGATGCCCAGGTGGGACGCCAGGTCATAGCGCTGCATGTTGGAGAGCAGCACGCGGTTCTCGTACTGGAGCTGCATAACTTTGCCGCTCAGTTCATTGATCTGCAGACGCGCTGTTTTCAGCTCCTCCTGGAGGGCCTCCACTTTAGCGGGGTCAGCTCCTCCTGGGGTTGAAACAAGGCAACAATGAAAAGTGGAACTCCTCCTGCAACTCCTGGAGGCTTTCTAAAACACATTTTTTCATTAGATACAGATTTGTTACGCTGAAAAAGAAAAGATATCTCTTTCTGTGCAGTGCAGATGTTTTGTCTCCCTCAACAACGGCTTACTGAAAGACACAGAAAAAAATTTAAAACAAACAAACCTCCCCCATGTCTCGATCCAGGTTCATGGGATCCAGCCTTGTATTTCAGTTTATTGAGCTCACCTGTCACCTAAAAATGAAACTGATTGTTATTCCATGTGTATCTAATGCCGCAAGTATTATTCGTTGAATTTCTTGTGGATGAGGCTTAGAAAACAGACAGCTTTTACAAAAGGCCTCAAAGTCATTGATGATGCCAATAATAGCACCAGATACACAAGGAAAGAGGAGAAAAATTACATCTTACATCGCTGAAATTAAAACAGGCTGATAAGGCTTCAAATAGAGAGCGAACAAAACAGATAGCAGTAACTAGAAAACTAAAGGCTAGTATTTCTATGTAATTATAATTTATTACGTAGTTACTGTATTGCAGTCATACTGTAAGTAGTTTTGTCCTTGGCTCTTGCAGTAAAAATGCAGTGGACATGTTGAGGAAATTTGGCCTTCTTGGAGCACAGTCTAAACCATCTACCTTTTTGTTTTCTTCTTCCACATCTGCTAAATTCCTGCGGAGAAGCTCTGCCTCATCTTCTACTAGCTGAAGCTGCTGCCTCAGCTCTGACAGGGCCTCGCCCTGCTCTCTGCACTGTTGACCTCCGCTACCGGACCCATCCATTCCTGCTGCCACCAGACTAGGAGAGAAGCATTCACAACTGAAATTTAGTTTACAGTGCCATCTTTGCGATTTCCATTTGTGGGAAAATAATGATTTCACAATGTGGTCAAGTTATACTCGACCATGAAAATATTATTTTCCTCATCACAAATAAGAATGAATTCTCCCTAATGTGGAAATATAATGTTTTTTCCTTTCCTGCAGTCATGATGAACAAGTACAAAGTACCTGTTCTCCCTCATGTCATCCAGTTCAGCCTTCAGCCCCCTGTTCTCCACCTCCAGTTCCACGATTTTCCTCCCCAAGATGTTCGCCTCCTCCTCCACCAGGCGCAATCGGAGTTTCAGCTCTGACTCTCGGGTGGTGGGGGGCCCTCCAGCCTCACCTTTAGGCAGCGGGCTATCCACGTCCCCGTAGAAGGAGCGGTACTTCAGCAGCTCCTGCTCCAGTCTGTCCTTCTCCTTGTCAATCTTGGCCATTTTTTTCCTCATTAAGATGGCTTCCTCCTTGATGAAGGCCAGCTGGCATTTCAAATCATCATTTTCTTCCTGTGAAGAGAGAAGAGAGTTTGTTTATTTGCCCATTATGCTCAGTCTTCTTACTGGCTTAAAAATCTGCATTCCTTGGAACAGGTTAATTGCCTCTGCACATATTGTAATAGGTTGACGGTCGTGTTTTTCTTTAATGTTACTTTCACTCATTACAAAGTAGGACTCTCTGGTGTCTAGTTCTGCATATTACATTTTGTTTTAATTTTGAAATTGCATTGTAAAAACAGCCTCAATATTAAACACCTCCACTGAAGTTTATAACTTTATAACCTAATAATGTAAACACTGACGCACCTCAGTTGGGGTCTGTGGAGCCTTTCTCTCTGCTTTTTGCCCATCCTTACTTCCTTTTCGTTTCAGTGAGAGCTGCAAGGAAAAGTGGTTACATCATCATCATCAGCTCACTGCTTTCTTGCTGAAGGTAGTGATATCATCCGGATTTATGGAACACTGAAGGCCCAGTAATGGAAAAATAGGACCGTTTAAAGTCACCCTCAAGAACATTTCTGGTAAAATATTCAAATTCAAATCATGGTGCTTCCAGTGCAAGTACTTTACAGGCATAAAGTAAAAACACCCCCGCCCCCTCCAGAGGAGCTTGTATGTGTTATTCCTTTTATTGTGTTTGTGAGTATAAATGAGTATCTCATAAATCTTAAAAGGACATAATTCTGGATGGTGGTGGACACTGCTGGGATTAACTGAGTTTATCTTTACGGCTTTGGGGGATTTTGCTTTTATAACTCAATGAGACTTTATCTCCAACTGCTTTAGAAATTCTTTCAAATTCAAAGTCCCTGCCAACCCATACATATAGATACGGGCTGCATACCACTTTTTATTCTATTTAGTCTATATGCATTTATCAATAGCACTTAACTGCACTTTTTAAAAACACAGTTTAGAAAGTCTTGTATAGAATTCTGTATGCATATTGTGAATGTCGACTTTACAGTTGTATGTATCAGACATAAACATATATAGTTTGCATCATTACTCCTTGCTCTGTTCACCCTCTCCTCAAACCTTTACAAGTGATGATATAATTCAAAATATCTTCAACCTGACCTTTAATATGGTTCAGGCCATAACTTGCATTGCACTTTCATAAGCACACAGACACAGAAGGTGAAACAAACAGTAGACACACTCCCCATTAACCCCCGTCACCTCTTTGGTTTTCTCCAGCTCATTCTGCAGGGCCTGCTTGGTGACCTCCACCTCTATCAGCTGCTGCCTCAGCTTCTCGTTCTCCTCCTCTGTCTTCATCCTCTTCTCCTCCACATTCTCCAGCTCATGGTGCAAGCGCACAGACACATCCTTCGCCACCTGGGAGAGGGACCCAGACAGACAAAAGGAAAGGAAGATGTTGTTATTCATCATGAACATTTTAGAATAAAGGAGAATGCTCAAACCGTCGTGGACTCACCTTGAGGTCTTGCTCCAGACTTCTGAGCAGCTCTCCATCCACCTGGCCACTCTCTGTGAACCGGAGCCTCTTCCTCTCTGCCTTCTTCAGTCGGTATTGAAGGATCCGACAGTTCTTGTTGGCTCTCTCCAGCTCTCTGCGCATGTCCTGCAGCTGGCATGCGTCTTCCTCATAGAAGGTGTCCCGCATTTCATCCATCTCTGCCCGCATCTCCTCGATTTCAGTCTTAAACACAGAGGAAAAGATGCATCACAAAATGAATAGCAGGGACCATCCAAGTCCCCTACAGTACATCTCTACCTGTCACACATATCCAGCCTGGATCCACAAAGGAAAATTATTTAGGGAGTTTTAAAAGCATATTTTTCATAAAGCATGCAGCTACAGCCTAGTCATTATGCAGCCAAATACAACAGGTGAAAAATGCATGCTAAAAATGACAAATACAAATAGCCAGGCTTGTAACCAATTTACCCTTAGATCCTCATTTTCATCCTCCAGCTTCTCTATCTCTTCTTGTAGTCTCTGGTCTGGCTGTGGAGCCGGTTGTGGACTGTCGGGCTCAGGGGACAGCTCCGGCTCTGAGGCCGGCGGTGATGCCGATTTCGTCTGCATCTTTGTCCCCTTTTTCCCCAAGCTCTTATTCAAATGAAACTGTATTAGCTCGGATTGCAAGCATCCCTCCTTCCAGAAACCGGGTCCGCAGCCTACTGTGCTTTTGGAGCTCTTCTTGTTGCCGCTCGTCGCAGCGGCGGCCTCCCCACCTCTCGGGTTTTTGCTTCTCAATTTAGGGGATTTGGACGCGCAGGGCTGGTCGGATACGACGCGGTTCGGATCCGATCTGGAGGGTGAAGAGGATTCAGCGGCAAGGCGGGGGGAGTCTTCTGGTGTGTGGATACCGCCGCCTCTGTCTGCCGCCGCCACCGCGTGCCTGCTCAGCGTCGGGCTTTCAGCACCAGCAGCCTGGACAGCAGCCGTGCCTCTGATGGCAGGAGCGCCTCCGGCCTGCCGCTCCCTGCCTGTGGAAACGGGAGAATGACCTCGGCTGTTTCTCCCTCCCCCTACTCCTCCTCCTCCTTGCTTTGACGTGATGGGCTTTGACGAGTTGCTGCCCTTCTGTGTAGCTTTAGATCCACTGTCTTTGAGCCCGGCCGGAGACGACGACCGCTGCTGCTTCCGGCTGCTATTGTCTGGCTGACGCGGCGAGTCGGCAGAGGATGGGTTCATCATGGTGTCAAAGGCTCAGCTCATCCTCAACAACATCCATCCCCTTCGGCAGTATCCCTGGAAAACAATTGACTTTTCAGACGTAAAGGCTACAAAAGATGGATATGATCTAGGCTAGTCTAAATAACACTCTAGAAGAAAAGGTTATCCTCGACCTAGAGTTCGACCAAACATAGGCTACTCCAGCCTACTGAAAAATACTGAAATAGAAAAGCGAGTGGGAATAATCTGATTATTAAACGCACCATGCATTTAGATGACTTTTTAACATGGGTGAGGCTAATTCAGTCAGTGGGAAGCGCCCAGAGACAGGTAGCCTACGTGACCACCAGTGATTATGCAGTCGGTCATTTAGCCCCTGATGTGTGTGAGATCAGCTGCAGATAGCGCAATTATACGATTATTTGCGTCACCTGCGCCCCCGAAAGGGCAATGGGCGAGAAAGAAGGAGAGCAAAGAGAAGGCAATGCCATTGGCTATTAAACTTGGAGCAGCAATTTAACCGCTGTCTACTCAGTTGACAGAAATAAGGATCTGATCTGATCCTCGACAGACCCAAAACAAACAAAGGATGGTCCACCTTCATGATAGGCTAAGAGTAGCAACAGAGAGAGCCGTTTCCTGTCAGCCATCATCTTACTCCTCATATCCAACATTACCGATGACTCATTACTCAGAGGGATGGAGGATGAGCCATAAAAGTGCCAGAAGCAACAGACACAACGCTTCTTTTACCTGTCCCACAGTTGGTAGTACAGTCTATGCTTTCTTTCTTTTGTCTCTTTGTTTTTAAAAGCAGCTAAAACCGACTGCCTGTCACACTTTCACACACAATCTCTCACCCAGTTCTGATTGAATCAAGACTATCACAATAGTCTAACCAAAGGGGGAGGCATAGCTCCGTACAAACTGTAGGCTATTACATACACAACAGCTGGGAATAGCAACAGTCAATCAACCCACCTTGGAGGCCTGACAGTACAGAGGATAATGTGGACCACAGTCAGACATTTGCCCTTCATGCAGGTTACTGTTGTCACATTCATCTAAAACACGCCTGTGTGCTCAAAGGAACAGGGTTAGCCTATCACGTGGAAATCACGAAGCTCCAATTGAATGTCTTACCTTTTCTGGGTGTTTTGTCGGATGCTTGAAGGGTAGTGGTAATAGGGAGGCAGAAAGGATGCTGACACCAGCGCCTCCCGACCACCAACCAACCTGTTTCAATATTCATGACATTACATCATCGCTGGGAGGGCCTGGGCTGCACGGAAATGAAGCCGCACGCAGCAGGCTGCTCTCATTGGAAGAAAACAGGATACTCTCTCTCTCTCTCTCTCTCTCTCTCTCTCTGTCTGTCTCTCTGTCTGTCTGACTGTCTCTCTCTCTGAACAGTGATTGGATGATTCCACTTTCAACTGAACAGTCATCCTGTATTCTATCATTTGAATTGATCTTGAGGATGTGGATTTGAATTGAACACTAAAGACAAAGTGACTGTGTTCCAAAATATTTCGTTTTGCAAAGGTATTTTATGTCAGGAGGACAATTTAGCTGAGACCTCAATTGACATTATTTGATAGAGTTTTTAAATATTGCATGACCTCCTTCTTGTCCTTGTCATAACATACAGTAAACGCTCATCAAATTAAAGCCACAAAAACAATACTTTAGTTTCCTTATGTTTACACATTTATTTTACATCCGTTTGTGACTTGGATTTCAGTGAAAAAGTTCAGATTATATTGGCTTAAGTTGCAGCTCCAATTAATGATGTTCAAAAGCTTGATAGTTTCCACATTGTTGTTTCTTGGCGGCTGCCTCCCCTCTCTCATCTTTCTTTCTCTCTCAAAACCCCAAACTGAAGCTGAAGCACAAAACTTTTCACAAATGCCCAGGAATAATTTGTCTATTACTAATTATTCAGTGTTTGGAGAGGGAAGAATATACCTCACTTGATGTCATGGGATAAATAAGACATTTAATTTGGAGTTCTGCCTGCCATTCATTTGTCCATTGATCCAATGTCTTTTAAGGATAATGGAGACATGAAATTAGAGTGGATTTGATTTGAAAACAGGTTAATGTGTGGGAGTTTTTCCATTGGAATAACGGAGAACCATGTGTTCTGTTTGGAAACCGGCCCACCTCTCCTGAGTTCTTAATAATCTTGAGGTATCTTCACTTTGATTGAATTACATTGCATTGGGCCATACCCATCTCGCCAGTTATTTGGAGCTTTTAATTCTTGGACCTGTGCCAATAAGAGCCCATACACCTGCCTGAAATGGCTCACGGTTGTTTAAAGATCCACTGCAAAGGAGGTGGACTTGTGTTGCATGCATCATTCCTGTGTGGGTAAAATAACAAGTCTGTTTGCAGGGAGTGTCAGCGATACTGAAAGTTAGGATTTGCTCTGCTCTGAAAGTTCAGTGTCATGGATTTCAACTTCTGTCTAGGCTTCAGTAACCACAGCTCTTCTGTACCTCTGTGCGATCCATTTGCTTCTGTCACTGCAGGCTTTTACAACACTATATCTTGATCCATTCAGAAGGCTGCTCTGTATTGTAATCACAGTTTAATTGGCAGACAAGGCCAATCACCCAGCTCTGGGCAAGACTGATGATTCATTTTCTCTGAATAGGATGACAGATGTTTGGGGTCTTGCACTCCCTTTCACAGTGAAACAAACACGCATATACACACATTCACCACTCCCCCCACCTATCCTCTTCTTCTGCCCCCACGACTATTCAATCATTTGCTTGCATTAAAGTGACAGATGTCTGCCTCGTGGAGGCTCCCATGTGCCAGACAAGATTACTGATTCTGCTTTGTCTAAAGTAAAACAAAAAAAGATGATGTTTGTCTCAGAATGTGTCGCTTCGTGCTTTGTGAAGACATCAGTTTCTTTAATCACTCAGAAATGTTGAATCCTCTCATACTGTTTTCCTTTAATTGTTAGCATACTTTACATGTCATCTAGCAGTTTAATTAAAACATATATTCCAGTATGAAGCCGTATGGATGAGAAACATAAATTGACTGTAATTTTCAGACTGGATTGAATCACTTATCTTGTCATTGTATCAAAATACATGCACTTATTTCTGCACTATATGTGAAACAAGTTGCCCGGCTGTATTTCATCATTAGAAGAAATGTTGACCTGTTAAAGACTTGATATTAGACCGAATGGCTTGTTAAGATGGGGATTTTGTGCAGTGATGATGAGGCAGCTCACTCAACCACAATCCGTGTCCATGTTATCACTATTGTTCCCATCTTCTTGAGTATTAAGTCTTCTGTCACGTCCCAGTCCTTCATTCCACACCATGAACTGGTGAGAGCACAAGAGTAGCTGTGTGTGAGAGACAGGGCATGATGAACATCTAAAAATATCACCCTCATTCATTTCATACTCCCAAATCTATCTCTCTCAGTCTCACTTTCTCTATTATTCACAAACACAGTTAACCCGGACCATCACAGTAACACCATGTGTAGATGGGGATCCCAGGCAGTGTACTTGTCACTGTTTATAGGAACAATCTGCAGTGTTATGTTGTAGTATCCCTGCTGGGTTTAAAATGTTTAAAATGGCTACATATAGCATTTGTATCAATTTATCATTTTTGAAGTTTGATACATGCATGCATACATAGCATGATTGCCATTGCCATTAAATGTGACTGTGATTAAGAGGCTTAACAGGTCTCTGCACTGAATTTTAGAATAAACAAATCCATTTTTATGGCATTTCTATTGCTTCATTATTCATTAATAATAATTCTTAAAATAATGGCATGCTGTGGAAGAGGTAATGAAAGATTATACATCTTTAAGCCCTTATTCTGACAGGTAAGCAGTGGAGGGCTTTGTGAAGCTTGCACCTTATTGGTGCAGTATATTTCTCCCATGAGGCATAAAAAAACACGCCTGTCTCTGGTCTCAGTTGTTGTGCTCCAGATATCAACCGAGCTTCTAACAGGCAGGAAAATTGTTACTTTGCTGTGAAATACACACAGGATTTCACGGAAGGAGGCAGTTCTGCACAGATACAGACACGCATTCAAACTGACATAATATAAATGCTGATGTAGTCATCCGAATCCTGTCAGCAGTGTACTGTATGCCATACACGTACTACACATACAGTACATACAGATGTACACATCTTGTATATCTAGCCATGACTTTATATTATTTAAATTATATATATATATATATATATATATATTATTAAGTAAGTATTTAATACTTATGCTTTATTCAAGTGGTCACTTTTTAAATACAAGACCAACATTCAAATAAAATCATTAGATTGGCATGAAATTGAAAAGCAACACATTAATATGATTATGCTAATGAGTGTTAAAGCCAACACATGAACTGGCACACCACTTGTGTAAGGGCTAAGGATGCTAATTGTGTCCATTATAAAAGATGTGTAATGGCTCACTATTTCATGCACAGCATAGCATTTCAGTTCCAGTGCAAAATCTTACAGTTAAAGTCAAAAGTAATCAACTGTATTCTGTTGCAGCTATTTGAAAACTATTTCACAGTGCGTAATTCTTCAGCAGCTGTAAATCATTTGCCCTTTAGAACCCTCATTGACAGAGCTATTTCATGCTATAGAGGTGTTTCTCAACCAGAAGAGACTGGAGGACAGGGCTGAAACTGTTGGAATGATACGGGGCTACCATCCAAGGGAAAGGTTGCTGATGAGGTTATGGTTTTCTGTTACAGGAGTTGTGAAATTACCGCTCTGGGTTGAAGAATAACTCAAACATCATCCATGTAATACCCCTCTGCTGGTGGAGGCCTCCCACTCATAAACTCTGCGGGGGGATGTGTTTCTCAATCTCTCTACCTATTACACAAGCACACGCACACACACACAAATGAAATCTACACTCACTAATCCACCCACTCACACACACACAAATAAGCACTAAAACACCGTTAAATATTTTATTGTGCCAATGCTGTTTCCCACATGTACCCAGCTGATTCAAGAAAAAGAAGCATGAGGAGGGGTTGCAGTGGGTGGGGGTGGGAGGTTTTTGGGAGGATGAAGGGGTGGGGGGCGTGTGGGGTCAAACAGCTGCTGTGTACAGTTACCATGGGAACCTTTGTCTAACTCAAGAATTCAACAGGAATGAGCAGTGTTATAAATTCAGTTTTAAGAGGTTTTTCTCTTTTTGTCCGCAAGTAAAATGCAAGTACTTTGAAAATGTACACAAGTACAGCACTTGAGTAAATATAGATACTTTCCAACACCAGGTTTCAACCGACTTCATAACATGGTGCAAAGAAACGGTGAGGGCTACCTCATATGTGGTGCTGCCTGAGTGAAATGAGTTTTAATAATACACCATGAAATCAAACTGATAACCAGGAATTTGAGTTTATAATTAATGTGCATTAAAATGTTTGTGTGATTATGTCCCTCTCCTCCTATCATCAAACATGATAAGTGAAGAAGTGATTTCCATAATTACAGTAGATGGTTCGAAACGTGAGGAACATAGTGAGCATACCCTGTGATGCTAATCTACTGTAATGTGACCATGGTGCCCTCTAGTGTTGGAATCCTACTCTGCACATCTGTTACCAATAGCTAAACCAACCAAGTCATTAATACCAAAACACAGTCTTGATCCACATAGAAATGAAAATACTTGTGAAGAAGACAGTTAAATTAAGTGGCAAAAGGAAGCCAAAATTTAAACAGGCATTCAGTTTAATTTAATTTGAAGAGAGTTCAAAGTTATGATATTTAAAAAAAAAACAAAAAAAACAACAACACAGCAGCAATGTGGACGTATAACTGTCCAAGCTAACAAGCTGGGAACATTCCCAAATGTGCAGTGTACAAAATATCACAATATAATATGTACAACACAAAAATAACATAAATGCACAGACAAGCACTCTGAGCTAGATGACAATTGGTATTTACAGACAAATAAATAGAAAGAACCAATAAATAACATCAAAATGCATTGGTTGATGGATGACATAAAGCTGGATTTGCTGATATAGAGCCGACTGCTGATTTATACTCTATATACTACAGGCGGAGCAAAGTTATTCTTCATACACAGTCACTATAGAGGTTCACCAGCTCTTTTGTGTATATAAATCATAACCTTTATATTTTTAAATCCAAATATTTCCCCTGATAAATTTACATTCAAGCCAGCTCAGGACACAGATTAAGCCTGAAATCTTAGACACAAAAAAGATATTTGATTGAATATGTGAAGAAATTGGCGCTTAGTTAACTTAATTTTAAAAAAAAGTACAGCTGTTAGCAAGTTCAGAATTCTCCATAAATGCAAAGGGATTCCAGAACACCACCACTTCTTTGTTCGGCACACAACATTTTCACCAGCATGTAAAACAAACCACGACACCAGAGAAGCTATAATATAAAAAGACAGGTAAACATCTGCACAGACAAAACTCCACCAGCTTCTCTGTCAAAACAGGGAACATTGAGATTACATACAGGTAGGGCTATATAAAACCCGTTATGGTTGTATACTGAAATAGAAATTTCTAATTGTACCCTTCTATGAGCTACAGTTGATGATTAATCCATCATAAACCAGTGATGGAAAAATCCCATTCAAGTCTTAAAGGGTTAGAAATTAAAAAAATTCTATTTCTATATACATCTGACGTCCGGATATAGATTTATTTTCCATCTTTACAATGTAACTGCGCTAATGTGTGATAGCTCAAAAGTGAGTGGCAGCTAAGTCCACAACTCCAAATAAATAAGATTAAATAAGACAACTCCATGTTTACAAATAAGTGGACAACTGCAGAGGTGTCTATTCAGCAGACACACTGTAAACTTAAGTCTCTCTCACGGAACATCAATATTAACTTGAAAAAGATAAGGAGAAAAATGACATGATGCTGTACATTATCATCAGTTTTATATATGTAAAGGTGAACAACAAAAAATAACAAGCTCAAATATAAATTTACATGTTTGTGCATGTGTCATGGTGTGTATTCCTGTCTCTATACAGCAGTGATTGTTAATAACAGTGGTATATAATCTTTTTCAAGCAGCTCTGGCGCATTTATTGTAGCTTTCCCAGCATGCCAAGTGGGCCTGGTAAACTCTTTGTTTCCTTTTCAAGCTCAGTCATTTTTGAACCAGATCTACAGTACGTGGCACCACAATAAAGAGAAGGAATACTAAGATCTATCCCGTACCATACACTACTGTATTTTGGGTTATTTGTGATAACGGTCACCTTAGGCAGTAGGCATGACCTTTGACACATCTTACTAACAGAATGATCCTCTCTCAACACAAGCCTGTCTCATATTTTATCTACATCAACTCAGATCATGGCTTAAATAAACACATCACACCCATCCACCTAATTTTCCTCAAATGAAGTCTTTCACGTTTTAGCACTATCAACCTAAAACCCAAAGCAAGGCCCTCTACCTCTACCTCTCCAGCTCCTCTTCATCTAATCTCTTTTAGCTCTTCCTTTCCTCTTTCTCCTGCCAGAGTTCTCCTGGGGCTTATCCTCTTTGCTCCCCATCACCACGGCTCCGTTAGCGGCCTTGCTGAGCCCGTTGAGTGTACCATTAGAGAGGGCCTTGCCTGCTTTGGAGGCGGAGGAGGTGTCGCGTCTGGGCTGCTGGCGGCGGTAGGTCTGGTAGTAGAAGTTGCCGAAGAGGATGATGAAGGTGATGGCGTAGCAGATGAGGGAGTAGTGCATCCAGTGGGGGAAGTCGCAGTTGACGTAGAGTGACAAGGCTGTGTGGCCAATGGTGACATGAAACTGGATCTGAGACGCAAAGAGGGAAACAAAATTAAATTTTTGCATCGTAAAATTAATTTTTTCAGTTAGAGATTCAGTGTAAGAAGTCAGATTAACCCTTCAAAATAAGTTAATTATTTCTATTGAAATTAGCCACACAGTGAGTTAATGTCGGTAACATTTTCTATGAATGTCATCGCTATAATGACTTATGCATATATTTATAACACGATATAATGCGTCCATAAGACAGACACATAAAACAGTTGTTATAATCACTTACAAACATGCATTAGGTGCTATAGCGAAGATCATAACGTATTATGACCTTTTGATTTAATGTTTTATAACGAATAGTAATACCAGTTTATATCAATGTGCGGCAAGAATCTTTGACCATGTTCCATAACACATTATAACCACCAACTCTGCCTCCTTATGGATACACTTTAGTCACCATTTACAATTAGTGATATAAAATGGATTAATAGCTTATAGTAATGTTTAAAGTTATAGCCTATAGCATGTCTTTGTATGCTTTAAGTAAAGTGTTAAAATATCTATCCCTGTATAATATATTACAGGTGGACATAATACCATATGAACTAATTATAAGACCTTATAACACGTAATTGTTTGCTTTAAGTAAAGTGACACACATTTTGCGCAGGAAAACAACTTTTATTTATGTTTCTTCACTTTATGAACAATCTGTATGAATTTTGAACATTTTGCAGTTTAGCACAAAAACACAACATAATTACATCAAGAAACCTCCTTCTCTGAGTGGTGAGAGATCGCTCAAGAGAAGACCTGTTGCTGACCAACATCATGTAAGAAGAGGCTCAGATGTTGTCACAGATGAATGGCGAGCCTATGGACAGCCCTAACAGATGCAGTGGACGATTAAAGACAAAGACTTCACAAAACGTAGCCTATTAAAAGACGTAATTGAAATGGGAATTGGGAATACTGATAGCTAGCGCTAACTGCCTTCACTTTTCCAGCAGTTGCTGAATCAACAGACTTAACGGACATACTGTGACCTACACTGTCTATGAAGATTCTCAGTCATCCAGGTCATAGTTATCCAACGAAGGTTAAAATCAAGGGCAACTGGACTTGGTTGAAGATACTGGAAGACGTTTCGTCCCTCATCCAAAGGACTTCTTCAGTTCTGAAGAAGTCCTTTGGATGAGGATGGCAGACACTGCACGTCTGCCTGACTGACAACTTACTAAGTAACTTAAATATTTTCCTCCGCTCACTTTCACCGTCACGTTCTGCTGCTCGCTCTCTCTCATTCATAATCAATTCAGAATCTAGAAGTAAACTATACTGTACTATACTATAATGTTCACGTAACGCAAATGGCGGAAACTTCAGAACTGCGGAAGTGCAGCGCCCGGACAGTCGGAGGTGTGCACATAACAGAGACCCGTGATCTCTGTTACTGGTCTGAGACCAGTGTTGTATTCGAGGCAATTCGCGCTGCTGAATGAATGACCACGCTACTAACATTTCACACGCTCATCAATATGAGTGCGACATCGATTTTCACCGGCACACCGTGCAGCAACACTCATCGCTGTTTTGATTCCTGTGTGCAGAGCGAGTGTGTGTGAGAGCAAAAGGGAGAGAGCGAGCAGCAGAACAGGGAGAACGTGACGTGAAAGTTAGCAGAGGAAAATATTATATATATTTATATTATATATATAAAGTTACTAAGTAAGTTATCCGTCAGGCAGACGTGTGCGGTGTAGGTCACAGTGTGTCCGTTAAGTCTGTTGTTTCCACAACTGCTGGAAAAGTGAAGGCGGTTAGCGCTCGCTAACAGATCCCCGGTCTGTAAAGCAGTGTAGCGTTAGCTAAATTAGTAACGGAGTAATGTTAATTTGTTGCGTGTCATTAATACCTAACTTGTTGAGGAATGAGAACAGCAGGTTGAAGCTAAACTGGTGTCCTGTACACATACTGTACATCCTGCTAGTTAAGTTATATTTCAGTTTCCAGAGGATTCGGACAATTGGTTGTTAAAGGAAGGACGCTGGTGACCAGGAGGAGCTGAGGCTACTAAAGTAAATCAGGGATGTAAACTAGTCCTTTTAAGCAACTGAGGAGACATTTCTTTTAAATTTTAATGTGTAAACGAAATGCTTAGTAATTATCCAGAATTTACACAGAAAAAAAAATGCATCAAGATGGATCACCGCCCTCTGAATTGTAATCAAATCGAATCGTGAGGTGGCAAGAGATTCTCATTCCTACTCCCCAAACAGTATTCCCATTCAATTACTTTAAAATGTCTTTTAATAGGCTACGTTTTGTGAAGTCTTTGTCTTTAATCGTCCACTGCATCTGTTAGGGCTGTCCATAGGCTCGCCATTCATCTGTGACAACATCTGAGCCTCTTCTTACATGATGTTGGTCTGCAACAGGTCTTCTCTTGAGCGATCTCTCACCACTCAGAGAAGGAGTTTTCTTGATGTAATTATGTTGTGTTTTTGTGCTAAACTGCAAAATGTTCAAAATTCATACTGATTGTTCATAAAGTGAAGAAACATAAATAAAAGTTGTTTTCCTGCGCAAAATGTGTGTCACTTTACTTAAAGCAAACAATTACGTGTTATAAGGTCTTATAATTAGTTCATATGGTATTATGTCCACCTGTAATATATTATACAGGGATAGATATTTTAACACTTTACGTAAAGCAAACAAAGACATGCTATAGGCTATAACTTTAAACATTACTATAAGCTATTAATCCATTTTATATCACTAATTGTAAATGGTGACTAAAGTGTATCCATAACGAGGTAGAGTTGGTGGTTATAATGTGTTATGGAACATGGTCGGAGATTCTTGCCGCACGTTGATATAAACTGGTATTACTATTCGTTACAAAAAATTAAATCAAAAGGTCAAAATACGTTATGAACTTTGTTATAGCGCCTAATGCATGTTTGTAAGTGATTATAACAACTGTTATAATGTCTTATGGAAGCATTATATCGTGTTATAAATATATGCATAAGTCATTATAGCGATGACCTTCATAGAAAGTGTTACCTTAATGTCTTACCATCTGGATAATGGTCAAGTACTTCTTCCACCACAGGTACTTTTGGATCTTAGGTCCACAGGAGGCCAGGCCATAATACAGGTACATCAAGACGTGGATTGCTGCGTTCATGTGTGCACCAAAGAATGCTGCAAATAAAAGAAAACGAAAACAGTCATATTAGTTTTGTCATGTTAAATGCGGTGCTAGAATACAGTTTTGTTACACCAATTTGCTTACTATTAATTATACTATTTTTTCATTTAAGGACAATACTGGCAGTTCTTCCTATTTTAACTACTGACTGTGAACAGTTGACATTATTGAGAATCATTTTCAGGCTGCAAGAAGAAAGAATGAAATTGTCCACTGTGATGGACTGTCTCTGCAAGATGTTTTTTCGAACTGTTGGCATGGATGGATTGTGACAAAGGGGCCCCTTAGCACAGCCATAGGATGCCAGAGACCAAAAATGCTTAATGTGAAAGGACTTGGTTCTGGATCAGGAGCATAAAACACATGATCAAGAAATCCCTAGTTTTGACTGAGCCTTTTGAGTCTCCAACAAGAACATTCATTGTTCTGCATAGCTTCAGGGCCCCTTGACCCCTGTGGGCCCCTTGGCCTGTCCATTTGGTAATCCATCCATGACTGTTGGCCAATAAACGGAAGCCAATGTTTCCCTAAAAATGGAAAACCAATCTTATAACTTATGGTACATTGTGGAAATTTGTGTAAAGCGCCGTATTGGTAATCAGTAGTTAACTGGCTGTACATGCAAAAGCACTTCATATGGAAGAGAACGAAAGGAAAGAGGAGGTAAAGATCACAACTATTTTACTTGTTGGTTCAAAAATATATTGCTTTATAGATTCAAATAGGAATAGGCATCTATCGGTAGAAATCTATCCTAGCACAAGCTACTCACACTGTCCTCCTGCCACCCATTTGATGCCAATCCACCAGAGCGTGAACATGGAGCAATGGTGGTAGACATGCAGAAAAGTAACCTGGTTGAATTTTTTCCTCAGGATGAAAAACACCGTGTCCAGATATTCAATGCCCTTAGAGACAAAATACCACCACAGAGCTCCTGCCACCTGTCTCAGACAGAACATGAGAAACAGGTTGAAGGGAGAAGACGGGCATTAGTTGAGGGAGGAAATAGAAACAAATAGCGAAACACAGACAATTAGAGATATGGAGGAGTTGTTCTTTTAGACTTCTTTTGGATATAATCAAATATAGAGTTGCGTTGATTAAATTAAAACTTTTCTTTTTTATTCTACATCTTAACCTCACCTGAGACTGACTGGCTGTGTCAGATGTGTAACTACGTCATGGAGCACCTTCCACGATCTCTTTCCCAGCCTGCACTTTCTCTGATAACAGGATCAGGGTTCAAATGAATTGAAGCTGATCGTGTTTCTAAAAACACTGAGACCTAAGCTCCCCTGGCATGCTGTACCCTTGCTTCTTGATCACTTGGGTACAGCAAAGCACTATAGTGATGTTGGATGTATTTGTGAAGCATGTTACATTGTAGTAAATTAGCAGATCTGTCTTGTCTGCTTCTGAAAACGAATTACCGGTGAGGTTCAGTCCATTGTGGTAAATGTTCCATTTTCATTTATTACAAGGAAGTGTGTGTTTTGTGTGTGTGTGTGTGTGTGTGTGTGTGTGTGTGTACGATCTCCTGCAAGCTGCCTCAGCTCAGAACACTCACCCTGACTTCATTGGGGTCCTCTGAGTAGTCCACCGGTTGACAAATGTAACTGTAGCTTGCCGCCCGCGCTGCCATGAACAGCTACACAACAAAAGAATATCTCTATTGAATCACTGATATAAATGGACAAAGTCAGAGAGATAGAGGGCAGACAGAACACCAGACACACTGTGATAAGGTTAGTCCAAACCCAGGGGCCAAAACTGCTACTGCGATGTACTCATCTGGGTGGATAGTTATGGTTGGGATAAGACTTCCACAGATTCAAGTAACTCACTACAGTTTTTTCACACGTACAGGTAAACAGAAGCTATAGTCTCTAACAGTGACCTACCTCTTTAAAGATGAAGAAATTGAGGAAGACCATGCTGAAGTTGTAGACAATGAGGGTTTTGCGGAGCTGGAAGGGCTCTCTGTTCTTCATGTATTTGGGCCCCAGCCATAGGAACAGCAGGTAGGAGGTGCTGATGGCCAGTGTGGGAAGGGGGTTGTCCATCAGAGGCCATTTCTCCACTCGCTTGTCTGTGGGACAGATGTTCTTGTAGCATTACATAACTGTTCTAAATGTTCGCATTGCACTGACACAGTGTGGGTTCAATGTCAGTTTATTTTAAGGGGAGTGCAGGTCAATCAGGTGCCGAGTACAGATGCCAGATTTTGTCCTGAGGTGACCCGTCTGGAGGTCTGTTTGATGACCTCCTTTAATGGTGCATGTGATACTTTCAGAATATTACATATTAGGGTGAATTTTAATTATTTTATGAGATAAAAGGTGGAGTATCCATCAATAAAACATTTTTCATTACATCGATTTTGCAGGTGAATCAAAATTGTAGTAATAGTTTATCACTGATGTCATGTAGGCTTACGGATTCCAGTTCAGTTATTGAAAAGCGGGTCAGTAAAAACCTAGATATGCACATAGCGTATAGAAGTGCACATAGAAGAACATGTGTATTTAGTGACTTGGAAAATAGCACCTCTCTCAAAAAGATCTCTTACACTGACTCTCAGACATGACAAAAATACAAGGTTATATTACCTGCAATAGTTAGGGTCCATTTGTAGAATTCTATTGTGTCATTAATTAAATGTGTGACAATCTCCATGGCTGTGGTCAGTGACCTGAAATTAAAGAGACAGGTGTGAGAATGGAGGCCTCTAAACTCTCAGCTTTTAATCAACAATGTCAACCTGGCCATGCATTTAACTGGAACATCATAATAATTCCATTGTATTAATTATTTTAGCATTGTTAATCTTTAACTAGCATAAAGCCCTACATGAAACGAACCCAGGCCAACAGAAGACCAGTTTTAAGCCCATGAGAATCTGTGACCAGGCCATGATTGATGTGCTATAGGCTTCATTGCGCACAAAGGCTGGGAGCACCGGCCGGCACAGCGCATGTGTCAGCAGATTTTTAGCTTGAGCACGACCAGCAGCCAACCTGGTGGCCCTTACAATAAAGGGATATGCCTCGTGCCCCACTTTCACATTGAAATGGGTCATCTCCTATACAGTGCCAGACTGACGCATAGTGTACAGTCAGACACACTGTGTGATTTAATGATCCTACAAGGATGACCCCCCCCCCCCCAGCCTGGAACAGATCAGGCGCTGCTGCAGCATCTGCCTTTCCTGCACGCGCTCTCCGCACAAACTGCTCTGAGAATTATACTATACACCAGTGTTTGAATACATGTGTATATTTTATGTCTGAACGTGACAGGCTAACATATTCCGGGTTACAAACAATATTAATGGCGAATTTGCATTCTGCGGCATGCAGTCCGGCCTAGGCACATCAAGCAGTCCTGTTACCAGTTTTATTTTTTCGTCACGCCGTAAAACAACATGATTAGGCTACTGTTCATAAAATATAAATGGTCTCAAAATCAAGACTGCACACCGGCAACATACAGTAGGTCCACGATATCGACATCGGTCTCGCCTTCTTCCCCGAGCGAATGGAGATGCTTACCGTGTCTGTGCTTTAAAAAAAAATCCGTCTATAATGACATTCAGTGCAAGGTCATGCAGTGTGCGTTATCCCGGTCTGTAATCGACTGAGCTTGTTTTCTATAAATTGATCAATTGCTCCGTATCCAGCATGAAATAAACGGGCCGCTGAATAGGCGGCGACGGCATGAATTTTTCGTTAAGGGACCACACTATAGCCTCCACCGCGCGTCTGCTTTAATGAATTCCTCTTCTGATCCCACAACGCCACCAGCAAGGCAAAGAGAATACACCGTACACTTCCGATCAAACTTTCAAAATAAAAACAGCACCGACTCACTTTTTCTTCGTGCAGCAGTAGAAACTGTGAGTGTAGACCTACCCAATACTTAATGTTTCACGGTCATAACAATCGTTTGAATAGTACAAAACAATAGGGTGTAATAACATGAATAGGCCTAGTTCAATCACACACTTGTTTTATTTCCTTATGAAACTCAGCGTTGGGCAGTGTTGGGCAAGTTACTCAGAAATTGTAATAAGTTAAAGAGGTGGTATTATGCTTTTTGGCTTTTCCCCTCTCCATTATTGAGTTATATATCTTTTTTGTTCATGTAACAGGTTTGCAAAGTGAAAAAGCCCAAAGTCCAGCCCAAAGGGAGTTCCCATCTCCCACAGAAAACTCTGCTCTGAACTGCTTGAAAACAGCTCGTTTGTAGTCCAGCCCTTCACTTCCTTTACTTGTGATGTCACAATGAAAACGCGTCATAAAGCTTGCCAAGCAGCTAGCGGGGGTCAGGCATGCCCTCTAACCAAGCTAGTCTGAGCGGAGGCCCTTTGGCTCGACTCACCTTTGTTTGGTTTTCCATTGTAGAAATGTTGAACCTGTACCTGCTTCCAATTACCTCCACCGAGGTTCCAAGCGATTGGTCAGAGAGAATATTCACTATTCACTGCATCATCATTGCTTGCGCCAGACAGGGGCCAGCAACAGAAAGTTTTATATTTTACAGTTTTCGTATGCAATTTCATCACTAAATCCACTTCTGAGAAGTTTTGAGGTGAGAAATCAGTTGTGTAGATTTCGAATATTGACAGTTTTAGGAGAAGTGATGGCAGAACAAAAATGTTCTTGAATATTTTCGGAGTTGAGGAGCTCCGCAAGTGGCTGCGGGGGAAGCCTGTGCCAACCTGCGTGAGGAGCGTGAGGCCGGCCAGCCGCCCGCTCACAGAGCCCTCTGCTCCCGCCGTCACACAGACCGCTGCAGCAACAACGGCAGAGGAAAACACAGCTGTAAGGTTTTCATACCGATTATCTGTCTTTATTCTGAGTAATGTTGAAACGTTTTATCTTAAAAAAGAGAAAGCTGTGTGGATCGCTGGTGTGTGTGTGGCATTGAACATTACGTCGCACCAGTTGTATGTGGCGTCACTATGACAACAAGCTATCTCTGGGTACTACCTGCAATGGAAAACGGAGCAGGGCCGAGTAGAGTCGAGTCTATCGATTTGCGCTATGGCAAGGCAGCATAGATCGTCAGAACACCGGCAACAGTTCAATGTTTAGTCCTAAAAGACGATGCAACTCCGACTCTGTTTGGGCCTGGAAATTCACAATCATAACCTGTAAGTATGCTTTATTGGTTGTGAATTATATTTAAAATAAACACGGCAATGTAACTTCACACACTGTTCAAGTGTGGAGTTGTTGTAAACGTTGGCTAACACAGCTAAAGTTATAGCTATAATAATAATTTTTATGTAAAATTGAGTTGAAATATGGTGATTTTTGTAGTAGTTTATGGTAAGTTGTGTGGTTGTGGACTTGTGAGTAACTTATACCATCTGTTAAGGTCGCAGTCTGAAGCAGCTTTGATTTGGATCACACTACCTTGTTTCTTATGACCCGCCCTTCTCTGCTTCTGATTGGCTAGTAGTCCTTACCTGGGAACTGCGCATGTGCAACTCCCAACAAAGATTTTGTACAAGTAAGATGCATCACTCTGTAGCTCAAGAGCAGAGCGTACAACACATAAGGTGAAAAGAGGAGCTGCAGCAATGTGCAGTATGAGAAATATATGGTGTTTTTTGAAAATGAAACCATGTAAACCTGTTCTAGTATAATCCCTAATTAAGATTTTGAACCTGAAAATGAGCATAATACCACCTCTTTAATAGTTACTTATTACTCCTTTAAAAAGTAATAATATTACTTTACCATTACTGGGTGGTAAAAGTAGGCTAACTATACGTTACTCCTTATGTTACTCAATTGCTTTCAAGCCAATCAAAAGCCTCAGAATAGCATCTATCTTTCCTAAACATCTGTGGCTGGAAATGGCAAAGGAATTAGCACAATGTGCACATGAAAAACATCCATAGCAACAAATTTAATCATTACGCAACATGCAGCCTAGCTTTTACAGAAAATATTCAGATGTAACCCCTAATGTAGCCTAATCAGCAACATTTTCAGAAAAACTTCAATTTAATTAGGCTAGGCTAAACATTTTCCCAGGTAACTGTTCCCGTTTGCAGTTACGTTTATTTGTAATTAAATCACGTAACTTAATTAAATAAGATCCTTAAAGTTGAAACTTAAATGACAGCGCGAGGGGTTTTGTCAATAATACGCTAATTGATGTGTTTTACTGCTGCAGTTGGAGCTGTGTTCAAGTTATTATTATTATTTTGAGTGCTCCAAATCCAATCTTTTCAAATGAAAGCCGTGTCACGGTGCTTCCTGCTTACTTCTTGTTGTTTGTGTCTGGCTTGACGCAGTTCTGCTCCTTTGGTGACACTTGACGGGGGATGATGGAAAGATGCTTTGCGCATGCGTACACACAGAGGCGGTGCGCCAGCATCGCTTCGCCAAGTCACCAGACACAACCAGAGGAAACCTTGTGATCTTGCCTTCAAAGTAAAACAGTAGACGTTTGTTGTCTCAAAAAACAACAGCTAGGCCTGTTGGGTATACAAAGGTTCTTAGTGTTGCATCATGGTGCATTTTTGCTATAGGCTACGTGGCTAATAGACATAATTAAGGAACATTAGCATATCAGTTGAGTTAACCAGAAAAAAAAAGTGAATTTTAGAGGCTGTTTATTGTGATTGTGAAGTTTTAAAGCGCTTTTGATCCCCAACTGTTCAAAAGTGCAGCCTTGCCTAACAGAGTGTCACAACTACGTAATTGCCTCAAACGGTATTTTTCTAAAACCGTAGGCTCTATATCTCCATCAGATGTCGGTTGAACAAAAATTGCAATCATAACGGGTCAATGAAAGGGTTTTATTTTGAAATTCATGATCAGGCTCCTGTAGGCCTATACCTCACTCTGTCTGACTTGACGTGGCTCCTCTGTCGCACCGGCTTCTCTCTTGTCCTTTATTGCACGAGCCATTTATTGTCTATAAATTACATGTTTTTCTAACTGTTGCTCCTGGGACACGGGGATCAGCAGATCGTTTTGTGCAGTCTTTCCTCAGGTCTTGCTTTGCTAAGAAGATGCGCTCTCTGGACTCACTTCACTGATGGTCGTGAGCGTCCATCATAGGCCCTACTCTCCGTCCGATTACTGGAGCTAGTTCCTTATATGAAAATGAAATTTAGTTGCGGTTCACGGAGGTGTTTTTAAGCGTTAAGGTCGAGACTGCCATTTGAAAAAATGAAGATTTGGAGCACGGAACATGTTTTCAGGTTGGTGACACTGGGGTTTAATGTTTAGAGAAGCAGAATGAACTGGTCTGGCATTGTTAGGCTAGGTTCATGGGACCCTCAACTTCATTACCTGAGTGCCATTTAATTAAAATCTGAAGCTCATCACAATGCCCCTTAGGAGGAAACAGCAAGCTCCCTGGAGCCATATGATTCTGGTTTGTAAATTCCACCTGCTCTATACTATAGCCAATAGAGTGATGATGAGTCATTATTATATGCCTCATTTGTACTGGATGATACATGATCATTTATCAGTAGAAGTCAGCAACAACCACAGCCTCCCCAGTCACAGGAGGAGGAGGAGATCATTAAACAAATTCATAACAAACAAAGATGTGTTTCTTCCCATTCATATTATTTTGCACTGTTTTGTGTGCAGTTACCCATGGGAGACTGTGATCAAGGCTGCCATGAGGAAGTACCCTAATCCCATGAACCCTAACGTGGTCGGGGTGGACGTGCTGGACCGCAGTCTGGATCAAGAGGGACGCCTGCACAGCCACAGACTCCTCAGCACAGAGTGGGGCCTCCCGGGCATTGTGCGAGCGGTCAGTCGTCAACACACACACACACACATATAGAAATGCATAGAACAAACAACAGCTTCTAGATTGTGTCGTAGAAGTGATACATGTTACATGCACATACACATGTCAAGTGCTATTTGGGCTCGTTTTACTGTACTTACTGTGTATTACTGTGTTTGTAGATACTGGGAACCAGCCATACACAGACGTATGTGAAGGAACATTCCATAGTAGACCCAGAGGAGAAAAAGATGGAGCTGTGCTCAACAAATGTAAGTTTTTACCGAGTCCATCTGCCTGCCAGGACTACAATCAGCATTAGTTACACAGTTAATTTAGCAATGGTGAGCCTCAACATATAAAATCTACAGCTGCTATTGGATCGAATACAATCATAATGCACTAAAAGGTGTTACTTTTTTTCCAAAATGGGAGTGTTCATAAACAATAAATAAAAAAAAGAATTTACAGGAAATACTATGGTACACTGTAATCCATTTCAAAATCAATAGTATTCACTGTGTTGGCATCATAATATTCCATGTAATATCCCATAAATAAGGAAATCCAAACATATTTTATCTTCCAGATCACTCTTACCAACCTGATTTCAGTGGATGAGAGACTCCTTTACACACCACACCCAGACAACCCTGACGTGTAAGTACATTTAACAATTTATTCAAATGTAAGTTATTATATTAACTTTGCATTTCATTTCATGAACACATTTCCTGGTACGGAGTGTGTGTAGCCTGTTTTCATAATGTAACAGTGCACAGAGATACGAGCCAGAGTGAGCTGAACACTCTAGTTCTTTCGGCTTTACTGTTATACTATTTGTTCATCTCTATCTCGCTCTCTCTCTTTCTCTCTCTCTCTGTCTCTCTCTCTCTCTTAGTACCGTCCTGACCCAGGAGGCCATCATTACAGTCAAGGGAGTGAGTCTAAGCAGTTACTTGGAGGGGATGATGGCTAGGAGAATGTCAGCTAATGCCAGAAAGGTAACACAAAATAAAAACTGTACGTTTAGATGTATGCACTTATTGCATCTTTTGCATGTAGTCTGATCGCCAATGCAAGTAATGAAGATATTTCTAATTATTTCTTTGCATGCCATCTAACTGGGACTGTAATGTCTCTGACTGTAATGTGTAATGTTAGGTGAGTTTACTGGACATTACAGTCTAATGTTTCCAGCGGCGCTCACCTGCCTATCTCTGTGTATGGCCTTTGTCTCTTCTTTAATCATCTGTTTCTCTGTGTGAATCTGTAGGGTTGGGATGCTATTGAGTGGATTATTCAGAACTCTGAACATACCTCTCTGTGATATTCACTAACTCTGGTAACTCTTCTCTTTGCTTTCCTTTGCAAATTTGTCTTTAAGTCTTACCAGATTATTACAAGCACACCACTGTTTTTGCTCTCTCAAAGCCACCAAAATCTCTTAGTTTCTCTTACATCTCTTACATTTGTGTATGCATGTGTCACATAATGCTCAGCGATCATTTGTTTGCATACACAGGAGTGCAGTTCTACAGTACAGTACCTTCCCTGGCTACACCTCATACACCACTGTGGATTCTCAGCATCTCGGGATCCTCTGCAGTTGGTACTTATATCGTCTGGGAGGTTTTGTGGATTTTCACCCCACACTGCCTCTCTCACCTCTGGAGCGCATGCACTGAGAGCTCAGACACTGAAATGCTGCCAAAGCTGAATGGTTATCAAAGCATGTTAGCATTGGATTTAAAGGTTGTTGGTTAAAGTCTGGTAGGGGTAGCTCAATGCTTACTAAAGTACTCAATAACCCATTAACAACTATTCTAATTAAAGCAGGTGAGGAGAAAACAACAGTTTCCTTCCATGTGTAAAACAACCTTTTCTGTTGAATAAAAAGAAGGTTTAAAATTAAAGGGTGCTGCTGTCAAGAGCTCAACATCATGAGCCCGCCAGACTTTACTGGTTCAAATATAGTATTACTACCCTACATTTCCTTTGCTCTCATTTTATATCTTAGCATACTGTGGAAGAGATGCTGAAAAGGGATGCAGGAGGAACACGCACACTATTTTTTTAGGAAACAATGTAATGACAATATGCAACAAACTTCATAACTTTGATTTGAACAGATGTAACTCTTCTGTAATGTCAAACACTGGTGACTCCTATAGCAGGAGTTCAAATCAGAACGTTGTTATTGGTGCTCATTATGTGTTTCAAGAGGCACAAACTGTAGATATGTTGCATGATTGTAGTAAAAACAAATGGAGGAGGGGGGGTTTATTGAAGAAAATGAGTAGCGTGGTAGCTAGCTAGCTAGCCATGTAGCTAGCTATAAAAGTAGTAATGCAGCTTTAGATAGATAGGAATTCAAAGAAATTCAAATGTTTTATCTCAGAAAAAAAAGATGGGAATGTACTGTTAACATTGCCTTCTTTTTCTGCAGTCAAGGCAACATTACACTTGCACGTTTTTGATGTAAAACTGACGGGCAATATTGCCTTAAACCAGCAGATTTGTATTTGGGTTAATGAGGAAGACGAGGATGACTTTTTTTTTTTTGCATTTGTGATCAGTATAGTACTCTCTTTGTGGGTAGCATTACCTGTTTGTATGGCCTTAAAATTATGTCTGTGTATTATTGCTTTGACAGCTGTATCATTCATGCCTTTGCCAGTCACACACGTCATGCTTTCAAATGTTGAACTACTCTGTAAAAGCTACCTATACAACCTGAGGAGCAGGTCAGTACTGTATGTGCAATGCTGCAGTGGGAGACGCACACACTTACAATGACTTATGTGCTAAATCATAAAGAAAATACATAATTTTGTATACATATTATTTATTTTAAAAACATTGTGTAAGCATCAGTGAATTACATTGTTTATACTGTCTGAGTATCATGCAAAAATGAGTTACATTTGCTTTTTTAAATTTTGTTTTAACTTCCGTCTTTGTCCTACTGCAATGATTAAAACAATTGTTTGAGAAAATGACATTTGGATTCCTGTGAACAGTGTTTGTTGTTGATCAAACAGAGCTCAACCCTGGTGTTAATATACAGCAGGCCAGTCTAATTAAGACTAATGCCCTGAAGTTCGTTTTGGTTTAATGACTCTGGAGAGGTCCACTTGCATTTTAATGTAGTCTGTTTCCTCTACCAGCGTAGTACGAGCAAGGTGAGGCATTTTTCCTTTTAAGAATGTCATTTATGTTTTTTCATTAGAGAGCCTTAGCTTTGTGTTTCATCATCTAATCCCCGTTTTCTAATTATCTGCCCTTGTATGAAGCGGTGAAAACTGTCTCAGTTAGTTTGTTGTTGTACCCATACCAAGATTCTTTTTGTTTTAACTACTACTGTGCAATTCATAATTTGTCCAATAGAGAGCAGGCAAACTTCTAGCAAGAAGCCAGTGTGCATTATAACTGAAGAAAATTGTCATACTTCAGTGTGTGCTGAGTCACATTAAGGTGTGATGACTACATCGAATGGATGGCAGAATAAAGATAACTTTTCTTTTATTTATTCAACAGAACATAAACAGAATGCATTGCATAGCATGTACATCATTCCTCACCGTCTGAGCAGTGATGGAGTCTGGGTCAGATTGCACCTTAATACCAATATATCCATCCCTTCAAACCCAATAGTGCAAGTTGAGCCACTTGCCAGAATCACAATAAATAAATAACACATTCAGCTGGGTGTCTAAATAAAAACCATGCAGGAGGCTTCAGAAAAATAAGATGTTTCAGACAGTCAACTTTGGTATCAGAGTCTCAGATCTAAAACAGCACACTTCTGTAAATGAGATATTTGTTGAAAAAAATAAAACACAAAACAGCATTGGGATATGAAAACATTGCTAACAAGGATTAAGCCGTACCGATTTCAAGTTTCATAATAAAAAAGGCACACACACCATTGTTATACTGACTTTGATATCTTTGGTAATACTGCACTCAGTGCTGGTGCTATATCAGCCACAGCAGACAATGAACACACAAATAATAAAAAAAAGTCATATCAAATCTTTATAAAAGTGGAAAAACAACATGGAAAAATAGAAAACATTGTGGTGTGTCAACACATCAGACAGTCTAATGATCAATTACAAATTCCACTTGCATTATCTCTTCTTTGGTACTCTAAGATTTAGGCTCCGTCCCAGTGCCAAACTTCATGTGTACTTTGGTGGTGTAAATTTCATAAAACATTAAACTAAGACTAAACAGCTCTTCACTTCTCCACCCACAGGCTGAGTGCCCCCACATCTCTTTTCCACTCGGTCACGTTCACTAACTTTCAACACTGAACTCTCCAAGAAGCCTCTGCACTCTTTCTAAAGATACTCAATTGCATATTTGTCCCTGCCTGAGCCTCCTCCAGTACACCTCAACAACAAAATACACATCCAGGAATTAATTGTGCTATTAAACATAAACAATATTGTACATTTCTATGTACAGTATGTACAGTCAGTTCATCTGGATTTTGAGGCGGGGGTGTCAAAAGTTGAAAAGGTTGATAAAGTCTTGGGGGGAGAGGGATGTGGTGCAACTTTCCGGGTTGTTGGCTGTGCAAGGATGGTTTGTGTCCTGTGAAAAGAAACATCAATCAATATTAAATAGGGGGGTTTCTGTTTTAAGCACAGCTTTACTGACACGTTAGTTTCATATCCATTTTGCTCAAGTGCAAGGTGAACGAGAGAAAAAAATAAAAAATACAAATACACTACCTTCCAGAAAAGGATGTGGCAGTGTGTGCAGAAGTGCAAAGTGTCACTGTACTGTTCTCTGCGAGGATAGCAGCGGCTCAGCTTAAAGTACATCTTCTTCCACTCCAGCTGACCTTTATCTGACACCATCAGGCGCCTTCGGATCTAAAGAAGAGAAAACAAACTTCAAGGCATGACCCAAGGAAAAAAAGATACTTACTACTTATATCTACTTTAAAGTTAGCTTTCTTGATACTTTTTCTTTTGTACTCCATTTCCCTACTACACACAAAGTTACTAGTCAAAAGATGAGTAGTATTAATGGATAGAGTTTCCCCCACCCCCAGCTCAAACTAAATCATAACTCTAACCTGTAGGAAAGCTTCACTGTAACCTACTTTAGTTTAAAGCCTGAGACTGCTTATCAAGTGCATGCTTTGAGCATGGTGCTAGGTTACTGTAGTGTCAGTCTACACACAAGGCAGCCTTCTATTTTTCAGTAGCGAGTCTTGTTTATCAGAGATGCTTGACCTCCTTGAGTGATTTTAGGCCATCTGAAACAGTGTCACAGTGTAAGAACAATGAGGAACTAACCTACCATGTGTGCAAATGAGTAATACACAATACACAATTAACGATCATCCATTCAGTTCTACATGCCTGTCTGTCTGTGAAGTGGTACTGGCAGAGTCTCTTCCACAGCAGCCGGTCCTCAGCGAGGGCCCCCAGCTCGGGACACACTTGGCCCAGGCTCACCAGGTCCCTGCCATCCGACAGACGCTGCATGATGTTCAACTGCAGACTGGCAGGCAGGTCAGTCAGAGTCATGCCTATAGATGTGGGCTGAAGGAAACAGGAGGCACAAAAAGTCGTGAATGTGCATAGAAGTCCCTACATTTTCGTAGTTTTGTGAATCCAGCTCCTCGTCCCGTATTTTGGGCAGACACTTACCCTGTTGATTTGGATGTTGTCCAGCTGCTGCTGCCACTGCATGATGTTCTCCATACGGCGCACCCAGGTGTTTATGTTCCCCACCAGGACAGACTTGCCCATGTCTTGAACAAGACCGCACAGCGAGATGTAGAGCGTCTGCAGCAGCTCCTTGATGGTACGAACGTTCTGCTGGTCATCAAGAACTGAGGAGAAAATTAGAAGACGTTCATTGAACTCAATTTATTACTCCAATCATGACCTAAAGATGAGATTTTAAAGCGAGGGTGTTAGAGAGATTAGTCGCTACCAGGCAAACAGCCAAACAGTGAAATATTTATTGTGAATAATCAAAAAGCACATTACTAAAGCAAATGTTTTGGAGTAGCTATACTCCCCTCCTGTGACACTCATAATATTTGTCCAACAGGTTTCATAATGCAACCTAAACAACCTGAATCTCTGTTTAGCAGTGGGAACATTTAGTTTACACTGTGGCTTGCAGAGGGGTCTGGTGACTGTCAGTGTTTTTCACTGTGCTATTAAAACACCAAATTCACTCCCTGGCCTTCTTTAGACGTGGTCAGGGCTCATTTCCTCACCTATCGGTGCAAACAACAGAGCAGGAAGGCTTCATCTTTGCTCTATTAATATTGTGTGTTAGTGTCTGTAAGATAGATAAGGATTCTACCTCTCTATATATTTAATCCAACAATAAAAAAAATGAGGGCACAGCAGATAGACAAAACCCTTGGATAAAGAAGGAGAGAAATTGAGAGGCACACTAGTTGAGTGACTTTAAAAAGCGCAATAGAAGAGCGACGGGCCTCACCTTTCTGTACCACTCTCTCCAGAATATTCATGTAGTTTTTCTGCGCCACTCCGCTGAGCGAGGGGAGCTGGGATTTGGCAATAAGCTCAAGGAGCTAGAGCAGAGAAAGAAAGAAACAAAAACAACATAAAATTCACCCTGTCAACTGCTGAGACTCTCTGTTCGGTTGCCTTATTACTTAATGTTTGTTATGCTGCATTCTTACAAAGGCAGTTGCGCCCCGAACAATCTAAATGCTGTCTTGAACAAGCTTGGAGCTGTTCCACCTGGTCATTACTCTCAATCGAAGCTGGATCCAACAACTATAAAACAGCATTCTTGGCCCTGATTATTCTAGATCAGTCTCTTCAGGGGAAGAAGCTACTGGAAAGGTGTTGGACGACAGCCCAGTCTGTCACCAGCATCAGCCTCCACAAACAAGCTTTTAATCATTTGACTCCTGCTCCTCCTGTCAGGTGAATTAGCTGAATCATTTGACAGAGTGCATGTCCACTTGTGTGCTCACGCCTGCTTGTGTGTGCTTGTATGTCTACGAGAGTGTTGAAGTTGGCTGGCAGGCAAACAGCGGGTTCCAGGGTGGCACGCCTGGCATGCAACAGATGCTGTGACATCATGGAGAAACTCAAGATCCCCCTTGCTCAATTCTGACCGGAGCATGTGACCTTTGTGTGCACATCAACATATTATCGCGCTGTACTTTCCGGTAAACTAGAGGGGATACTAAGCAGTGCTAGTAGGTAAGTTATGAGAGACGTCCAAATGTAGACAGCACAAACTTTCCTCATTGCATTATTTCTAATCTCATACAACTGGTTAAGGAAAAATGCAAGTTCATTCCTACAATTGGCACCTACAGCAAGTAAGCATTCAGCCAAATCCTGAATGAAAAGTTGATGAGTTTGGGGGTCTTAATAATACCCAACTTTGAACCAAATTACTTCTCTTCTACATCCTACAATCCCCTCCCTGTACGTTTTTACCAATTATAAGCTTATTCGCTCACTCCTGGCTCCTTTTTTTTTTTTTTTGTTATTGTTTTCCAGCTCCATTCCTAAAACCTAATCCCATGCCTTTCTTCTTTTAGCAGCTCATCAAGTGTTCCTCCCTTTGTAGAGCAGCCGGGCAGAACAATGTGCGTTTTCCGTATCTACTTTTAGCCCCCGCTGTTCGCTAAACTGCACTTAATAAGTTGGCGTGCAGCTCACACTTTTCCACAAACATACCCAACAGTATTAGAGGCACTGCACTTTCTTGTTACTATCTCATGGCACCGCTAAAGAAGTGGAAGAAACAAGTTCATTTAAAAAAAAAATGGTTTCTGTCTCCTTGAAATAACCTCCATTTGTCTGCTCTTAGACTAGAGGGGAGACCACTTGTTGTCTTGTTGTGGAAGAACCTGATCTGTGTAACTGAGACGGAGTTAAATGAACCTGCAAATGCCATCAGACAACCAATGACGAGCAGTGTCCTAGAACAGCGTGTCCAGACTAGATGCTAGTGTTACACAGCCATATTGTTCTTTGGGCTTACCATGCTACACTGCACTTGTTAGCTGGAACTTGCGCTAAAAGGTCAATCCAAAAATTCAACAGAGGCAGAAACACATGGCCAACTATCTGTGGAAAGTTATGTGGAAAGACATTAAAAACCTAAGTCACTTGTGGAATGCCAGACTATTTTGTATTCTGATATCTCAGGAATATTATAACGCTGATACCCTACACTTGTTTTACTTGAGACTGTTTATGATCATAGATTTTTTTTAAACCAAAAGATTAAAAAAAATAAAAAATCCCCTGCAAACTCCTTGTCCTGCCAGAATAGGAAATTGGTATGGCTCCACCTGACCAAGCTTGAATTGGTACATCTGACACAGAAGCTTTGGCATAGGATGAATGAAAAGAGACAGAAAAGAGAGCAGGAGACAACGCAAAAGGAGGCGATCTGAGTCTGGCCAAGTGTGTGTGTGTGGGGGGGGGGGTCCTGAATCAACTGACAACCACCGGATCTGGTTTCTTAAACCGGTCAGGTGGTCGCACCTCAACGCACAGCTGTCACCCACTCCCCTCCCTACCCCCAAGCAAAGGAGAACACGGCCACATGCAGCCCTCATCTCACATGGGAGCACATGTGGGAGAGCCGGTGTTTGGTTCAGTGTGGGGACACTTGTGATGTGTGTGTGGGGAGGAGGGCATTTGGCATCCCTGGTGTATATACACTATGCACATTGTGCATCAGTGAATGATCTGTACACTAGGTAGCAAATTGGAATTGCTTTTTAATACAGCTTTTCTTTAATTCAATTTAGGGATGCCAAATGGCTTTAGCCAGCAAAATGCCACACTCTTGGCCTACCACAAACACACTCCCTGAGTCGGTATCATCACCACTGAGATACCCTTGTCTGCAGAGTATTGATAAAAGCCTGGCAGAAGACTACACACCCTCTTAACCTTAACCCCTTCTCTGCCTCTAACAAAAGAACCAGAGGAAGAAAAATAAAAAGGTACAGAAGCAACTGGAAGAAAAGAAAGAGATGAGGACTCACTCTGACGACGTAATTAAACCTCCTCGTGTCCTTGATGGCACTGCAGAAATCTAAGCGGTTGAAGGCCTCTCCCAGTGTACAATATCCGTGGCGCTGGGAGAATTTAATTATCAGGGTATTAGATTGCAATCCTCAGCAGGAGTATAGAGTTTTCTCAGCATGTTTACATTAGCAATGATGATATGAAAAGTTGATGTGAAACTGAATAAGTTGGGTTTGTTACCTCCTTGGTGCTTCCTTTATGAACATAAATCCACTTTTCCCTGTGGAAATCTGTGAGAAAGCAGAATGTTTATATTAGTAGCCTGTCCTCATTAAGCAGCTTATAAGCATTGTGACAAATGCACACGCACGCATCACAAATAAGATACAATGTCAGAGTTGGTATAGTTATTGAAATAGAGTTTAATGAAAAACTTGAGCATGTAAAAATTTAAGTGATGGAAGATTAATCATGAACATTATTGTTATTATTATTATTATGTAGTAAGTGTTCTCCTCATAAATGTTACATAACATCCTCATGAGCTGTGTTTGGTCCGGAACTTAACTTTGGTATATTATTATGTGATTTATAACCCCACGCATAACATGTTATCCTTTGTATATTTATACAATAAATCACACTGTGTTGCTCTTTCATTGTGACTCACAGGGGACTTTGGTGTTGTTGTTCATTAGGTCTTTTTTCCTCTTCTTGGCAGCCATGTCATAGCCAAGAGAGAGCAGCAGGTTCTCCTTGTTGAAACACTCCTCTTCCTCTGCTTTGCAGAAGCTGGAAAAACACAAGGAGCCATATTTCACTGAAGGCATCATTTCACCACTTTATCTTTATATGCAGCTCGTTTGATGCTTTTTCAGTAACATGACCTGTTTTCTTCTGCACAGAGAACACTCTACCATCAAAACAAAAAACATTTCTAACTTAATACATGTGCTTTAAATGTTACCTTAGGCCATGTTAAAGGCAGGCTTTTTGTGTTAGAAGTCAGTAAGTCAATTTGGAAAGTGGACAGACTCAACAAACGTGTCTTAATCCACTCACTTGTTGTGAGGTTATTAATAGCTTAGTGATTAGCCTGGGAAAGAAACAGGGACCCAGAAAAACAAAAGGCACTGAGGTTACTGAGAGGAAGCATCATTAATGTGTAAGCCTGCAAGTCTGTCCGTCACGCTGACTTTAATCATAAAGCTTTTTTTGGACTTCCTTCAAAATATCGACATCTCTTTCCTCCCTCCCTCCATCTTTATTATCTAAAAAAAAGTGATGGCGCATTTATGAGTTGCGCAATTTCAAAAACTGACGCGATGGAGACAGCGTCATTTCGCAGGATTTGTTTAATGACCCACCTCTCCACGGAGACATTGTTGTTTTTGTCGTCTGCTGTTGTCTTTTTCCATCCCTCCTCGGTTTTAACCCAACTCTGACCCGGTGACCTCCAGTCCTGTCCGAGAAAAGGCATCCTGGTTCGACGACGTTGAGTTAAATAACTCTAAAAATATATATCAATGAATAGTCCCTGTTTGACTTAAGATGTACCCCTTCTTGAAAGCGATTTGTCCTGGACGTATTTCTGGTCTACTGTTGATTATGCGCAGCTTATATCCTCAACTCAGAACCCGGAAATACATGAGATCCGCCCACTTTGGAAACTTCCCTGCAACACGTGGCTTTGTTTATCAACTTGAGCGTTGCAACACCGCTTAGAGAGAAGAGCAGAGGATACAAAACCTTTAATGTCATGGAAAGGTAGAGACAGGGGACACCAAGGATTTTCATTTAGAAGGATCTTAATGATCCCTTAGGAAAGTTTTTCTTAATGTTAAACAGCTTGGGAGATGAGCTGCTTTGCCCTGTGGATCTTTGACCTACATTTACTCACTTAATTTTTACATGCTTGGACGTTTACTTGAGTATTTAAAGTTGATACTAGTTTGTGCAACATTTCAGAGGGAAATGTTACTTTTAACAGCTAGTCATTGACAGGTTATCAGGCAATGGCCCCTGGGCACAGACACGCAAACCCCCCTCCTCCTCTTAAAGGTAGGGTAGGCAAGGTTGTAGAACTAGCAAAGAGAGAACTAGATTTTTAAGGTATCCAACCGAAAAAAAAATCCCACCCCCTCCCTGCAGGCCTCCCTCCATGACACTCCCCAAAACACATGTTCATTTACAGTGAGTGCAAGGGCAGGGTGCAGGCAGGTAGGCAGACAGACAGGTAGGCCAGCTAATACAGCCCTGCAACAGCAACAGTCTCTTTTTGTGTCACAGGCTTTGTGTAATTGATTTCTGTCAGGATATAAAGAGAATTTTAACATATAAAACAAACAAACAAAAAAATGCTTCTGAAATAAATTGCCTACCCTAACTTTAAGTAAAGGATCTGAATACAATTGTTTCATACCTTACTGTTCAGGAAGTGCTTGGCTCAAGCTTTTCAGTACTGTCTGTATATCACAGGAAATATATAGGAAAAGAAAACAATTTCAGCCTCACAGTGCCGTGGCTGTAAAGTTCCCTGATTCTTAGTCACCCCAGTATTATAAATAGATAAAGCTGTCCTTTGGATTTCTCCACAGATTGGGTTGCAATGTGGATTGCGTGTGTCTGCATAGGGGGTTACCATTGTATTTTTGTATTACCATTTGTTACTATGTATTTTTCCAGAACAGCACCAACTGATCTGTGAAGACTGGATATGGGTATTTTGTTTATTTTGGACTGTGCTATTAATGTTTAAATAAGTCTGTCCCGGCCACTGGGTCAGCTCCTATCAACTCAATTAAACACATGATATATTTACACACTCATCTGTGATGCTTTTGGGTATCAAATGCAAAGTTTCTATGTTTGTTTATGGCTATAATAGCCTTTATCTTGTGCTTCCACATCCAATCACCTGTTTTCATGTCCATTATTGTAGTGAAAGATCAGGAAGTGTTTTCTTAATGGATTTTATATTTGTTTATATACAGTAAGAATGATAACAAAGGCATCAATGAGGAAGTGAAGTGATGTCTCACCTAAAACAAACTCTGGTCTGGTCACTAATGCATGTGACTGCAGATGTAAAGATGTAAAGTTCACTTCCTCAAAATTCTGAAAAACATTGTGTATTCATTGTCTGTGTGTGTGTGTGTGTGTGTGTGTGTGTGTGTGTGTGTGTGTGTGTGTATCCATGTGAGTGAATGAATGTATGCTCACATGTCTGCAGTGAGAGGAGGGAGAGAGGGCACTGAGGGGGTTCTGGGTGTCCATAATTCATGATACACTATACAGTCTGCAAAACAGCAGCAGCACATGGTGCACAGTGTCTTCCAAGAACCAGCAGGCCAGCAGTGTTTCAGCACATCTAGTGCTTGTGTTGGGACACATCCTGTGTGTGTAGCATGACCAGGCTTGATGATGTGGCCAATGTGGTTTTTGGACTGCAGATGGCCAAACAGTGGAACACTTAACATATCTGAGGTAGAACATTCAAAACAGTTAAATCTTTTTCCAACAAATATGCATGAGTAAATTAAATAAAATCTTTTTTCAGTCTCTTTTCCTCAACAAAATAAATATCTTAATAGAAAAATGAAGTGCTAATTCCTTTGTGATTCAAATGAATTAAATCAAAAATTTATTGAACACTTATTGAACATTTGTTATATTTTTAGTGAGGAAAGTTGTATCACAATAATTATCATTATTGTTTTATTGCCCTACATGCAAATGTCTCAAAACATGTGTATCTGATCATCACTTACAGTTGCAGCCGTTGCAGAAGTGATCCACTCTGAAATAGTTGAACAGTGCAGAGCCACTGTGGGTGTGTGTGAAAAGTGGAACTTCAAGGCTAAAAAAGTATTGTGTGAACTACAGTGGGCATACAGGATGTGCACGGTGTTGTGAGTCCCTGAACTCTGATCAAGTTTATTTTCAGAGTAGGCCAAACTACAGGGTGACATGGAAAGTCCCAGCAAGTGCTCAGCCAGTGGGTGAATGACTGACTGGCTCTATCAGTTTGGTTTAATCAGTGAATCACAAACAATAACGAATCACAGATGGGCTCTGTTTAGGGTTAATCCGGCTAGCAGGAAGGGAAAGTGGTTTACGCGGCTCCTACGCACAAGACAACGTAAAAAGTCATAATTTTCAGCCATGCTACCCGCGTGGCTCTAGCGATCGCTATGCTGGTTAGTAAGAACTGCACTTTGACCCCACTTTGTACAGATGTCCATGGTCCCACGAGGATGAATCCTACTGACTGAGGTGATCCCCTGCCTTTATAACCAGCACTACCAGCAAGTTATTGTTTATATGAAATATCTCAACGTCTACATAATGGATTTCCACAAACGTTTGTATAGATATTCATGCTCTCAAGAGTATGTATCTTAATGAGTTTGGTGATCCCCTGACTTCCCATCAGCCTCAGCTGTACTTTGTGTTTAGTTCCAAGTAGCAAATGTTAGCATGTTAGACACAGAGACACACGAGGCATAAAATTAGAACAATTTTAAAGGTTATTAGTGAATCATCGCTCTCCCTCTCTCTCCGTTGTCCATCATCCCTGTTTTTGTTGATGTTGTGACCAGACGGGACAGCTGGTCAGTCCTGCTCGACCCTAAAAAAAAACCTTAATCACAAACACACACACACACAGCCACTCACATATACACCTGTTGCTGCTCCTCCCGTTTGAGTTTCATCATTCACTCAGATTCTCTGTTGTGAAACCCTGCTCGTTGGTTTCTCACTCTCTCTAGTCGTCTCTCACATCTATCAGCTTGCATGGCAACTGACAGAACCACATGCCTCACGTGGTGTAACATTTGCCCTCTTTGTTTGTTTCTCAAAATAGCATCAGATCACCTAAAGTTTTTCCAGTCCCCAACCCTTTCTCACCCACTCCACCCACTGTCCCCTGGACTCTATTCGCTGGCAGTGAGCGACTGAAACATTTGACCCAGTGACTTCTGGTTTCACATAAGACTCCTGTGTAATACCTCCTGGTCACATTATGTTTACTCCACATGAAATGGCTGACATTCATGTCTGAAAGTCATTGATGAATGAAATTGTGTAATCACTTTAGCTGTTTTCAAATTCAAATTAGCTTTATTGGCATGGATGTATAGCAAAAATATTGCCAAAGCTATATATAAAGTGCATAAGGACAATTAATTTCATACACGTCATTAGATAAGGAAATAAAACAGCAAAAGTTGTTGTTGCTTACTTTGAGGGATCATAAAAGAAGATTGTGTATTTCTTTTCAGAGATCTGAATTACCTACATCTCTTCATATTAACACTAAATGCCATTTCTGAAAATAAATATGTGATTCTGGAGAAATCCAATACAATGACAAATACCACAATACAGCTAAGTTAGCAAAGTTGTGGGTTAGCAAACTTTCGCTACAGTTGCAGCTGCGAAGCTTACATGGAGAGAGGACGAGACGGCCCCAGAGCCAGCACACCAGCTCCAGACAGAGGTACTCACAACTCTCCTGCCATATAGCAAACATCACAATAACAGCATATCGTGGAAATAAGGTGAATGTCCCTGGGCAAGTCTTGGGCAATGTTACCAGACACAGAGATCATAGTTGGAATAGTGTTGTGTGGTCGACCACTTTGTTCTTTTCCCATTTAAAGCGCCAGGGCTGGTTACAAACACATGATTTATTTTTCAGCACACTCACTGAACGGACAACTGTATTTGACAAAAAGATGTGTATACAATTAAAATCACATACCCCACCTTAACCTAAATCATTGGTGATGTTCTGTCTTGCTTGGTAAACAGGCAGCTACATCTGGCTTTGATGTGCAGTACTGTGCCTGTCTCCCATTTTCCGGTTCATTGCCATGTGCTTCCTATATAAACAGAATCATAAAAAGTCAGCTGAGGTTTATTGTCACTCCTAGTCAGTATTGTAGACAGTATCTCCCCCTGTCACATGGAAGACTGGGGTTCGATTCCCTGACGGGGAGAAATGTTTCTTTGTTGCCCAGTGGCCTAATAAGGCGTCAGCCTCTGGAGCTGTGGGATTGTGGGTTCAAGTCCCACCTGTGTCGTTAGTCACCTAAGTTATGATGTCTGTACAGCCCCAGCATGCTGGGAACTACGCTGCGCTTTGTTAGTGGGCAGCATAAGCTCAGTCTGTGGGGATTTGGCTTGAACCTCAGACTGCACAATGGCTCCCCACTGGTCTTAATTGGGATAAGTTAAATGTGTGTGTGTGTGTGTGTGTGTGAATGATATTTAAGGCTGTTCTTTGTAAAAGGATACCTTTTCTATACTCTATACTTTTCTGTGCCCCCCTTGTGTGGATGGCAGGAACCTGTCTGGGCTTGTAAAGGTCTTGTGTGGACAGGAGCGTGAGCTGGGTCAAACATATGATGATGACACAAACAGGACACGTGCTGCTCAGATTGCATTTGCTGTCAACTGACACTGTGAAGACACAGTATACCGAAGAAAGATGGAGAGAGACCACATGTGAATCGACTTTTTATTGTAAAAATCAATTTAAGTTAAAACCAGAAGAAGCAGCAGAAAAACATCAGAAACCCTTTAAAAATGGTAGCATTGAATCCTAATAAATATACAATTTTATTATTTCAGCATACAGTAGATATGTATATGATGATACAGGACTTTGTTGTGCATTATATCATACAAGGGTAATTGGCCAAGAAGCTGTGAAAAAAATACAAAATTCAAAAATAAGAAAAATAGAATAATCCTAAATTTTAAACAAATTCCTTTTCATCACTGCATGGAAATATTTGGTAACAATGGTATCACAATAATGTATTCATCATTTTGCATTGAAGCTACAGACAGTGATCCCAAAGTTCACCAGACAGAGCAGCAGATTCAGACCTAACAGCTGAGCATAGCTTTGAATTGCACCACACAGTACACAGCCTCTGGATTTAAACATGACAAGTGAAATCTCATGATTTAGAGCAGGCCGAAAACAGCACTTTCACCCTTGGTGAAGTCAGACAGGTTAAGACGGGGCTGTGCAGCAGGATAGATTGTTTTCATGGGTTTGCTTGTTAAATAATAACATAGAAAAGACATGGAATATTGAAAGTAACAGGTATCGAAAGTCTTCTATATACACCTGAATATTTGAGTTATTGAGGTATGTATCAAGTCCATCCCTCATGAAAGCCTGAACAGTGGAGATCTGCTACAAAATGAAAGCACCCTATTTATAATTAGTAATTATTTCTGCATGAATACTTTTTGAATGACAATTGACTGACCTCAGCTATGATTTTGCCCATGTCTATGAGACATAGGTCAGAGTCAAGGAGCCGTGGTCAAACAGTTTATACGGCAGAGTCCCCTTAGATGTCCAAGTGTCTGTCTTTGGGTCATAGCACTCAAAATTGTCTGAGTCCTCAATGACGTCGTGGCCATTGACATAACGTCCGCCAATAATGTAGAGTTTGTTGTTGAGAACGGTGGCCGAGTGGTGCATCCTCCTCTCCTTCAGGTTGGCACACTTGATGAACCGGTTGGCTTTGGTGTCATATGCGATCATTCTCCTGGTGTATCCTGTGACAGGGGAGACATTCATTTGAGAGTGGCAGCATGAGTGGCTCAAGCTGAATGCAGTGATGTAACTCTACAATCAGATTCATCAGGAAATAAATCAATATTAATGAAGTACAACAAAATGAATACGGTTCTTGTTCTCTTTATAGATTCATTTCTCATTATTAGCCTTTGTCACTGCTATTACCTCCAATGATGTAGATTTTGTCATCCATTACGGCAGCAGGAGCAGACACATTCTTCACTGTTCTGTTGTCCATCTTAGACCACATGTTCCTGGCAATGTGATACACCTACAGAAGGGGAGGGGGAGCAGGGGAGAAGGGAAATAGATTCAGTGAATGAATGAATGAGAATGGATAGACTAATTAAAACAAAAATAGTGTCGGAGGGATTGATGAACATCGTGTCTTACCTGTATTATTCTGACTGGGTTCTGCATGGCATCCTCTCCACCAAACACGTAGATCCTCTGGTTAGTAGCAGCCACTGCAGGGTGCATCACAGCCTCAGGCATGGGTGCCATAGACTCCCATTGGTTGAACATACTGTTGTACCTGGTAGCATTATTGAGATATGTGTTAGTATCCGCAACCTTTGTGTGTTTTATGCTGTACGTGTAGATAATTACAGTCCACCTTACCTCTCCACACTGTTCTTCAGTCGTCTGTCAGGCCCAATGCCGCCCAGGACAAAGATGAAGTGGAGGTAGGAGACACTCTGGTGGGCGAAACGTGGCTCCAGCATGGGTTCTGTCATCCGCCACTGGTTGGTCTTGAGGGAGAGGGTGTAGACAGTCGTACTGACTTGGCTGCACTTTGTGTTTGTGATCAGGCCTCCGATAACATATAAGACACTGTGAAGGGCGACATAGGAGGCTTTATACAGGCGAATGGGCAGCTTGGCGAGCCGCTGCCACTTCTCGCTATTCTCATCAAAGACGAGGGCCTCCCTTGAGGTCTGCTCGTTGTTCTTTCTGCCTCCTACCACCACCAACATATCATGGTAGGAGTAACGCCTTGGTGCTACCCAGAGAGATTTGAAGTCAACCACTGTCCCTCCTATGTATTTTGTGCTGACAGAAAACATCAGGCGTCTCACAGATTCTATGAGCTCGATGCAGAGGGTCGAGGACTGGATCAGAGGGTCGTTAGCAATGAATTGGAAGAGGTAGGTGGGATGGATGTGGCGAAGGCGAACTTTCTTGAAAAGGTCACTTATGGCACCACGCCTAGATAAAGGATCATGGTGGATCCAAGCAACAAGAGTCTCAAACACCTGCTCCTCCTCCGCACAAAGACCATCATCCTCCAGGTATTCCATGAGCTCAGGTAAGGAGAGCTCACACAGATCCTCAGATGCTGACACATCAGAGAAGCTCTTCATTGCCATCTCCTTTGCTCTGTCTCTCAGACTGTTACAATTCATGATTTCAGCGAGTCTTATCATGCTCAAACAGTTGTCAGGGCTCAGTTGCTCCTGAAGGAAGCTTGAGCAGGCCTCGAAAATGCTGCCATATTGCAACATGGATGCCGCCTGCATCAGAGGCAGTACAATATCCATGCTGATACTAATGAGTCCTGTGTAAACATAGTCAATTATACTGCTCAGAATGGCTGATGGGATGCCCTTCAAGTAAATCTTGGTCTGTTGTCTCTCCAAGAAGTTGTTGCAGAACATGGCTCTGAAGTAGGGGCTGCTGGAGACCAGCACATTACGATGGCACGTTATCTCTGTGTTATCTGAACACAGTGACACATCAGTCAGGATGTTCTCCTGCCTCAGTCTGTTGAGCTGCTGCAGCAGGTTGGAGGAATGCTCCTTGTCTTTGTAGTGGAAGACTTTGTCTGCAAGTTGGTCCATTCTGAGGAGAGAGACCATGTTGCCATTGTCAAATCGTGTGATTTTCATGGCTTGTTATATTTGTTGGTTGTTTATTGTAATATTTGCAGTCACGTACTTTAACACAATTTCTAATTCAAGCGTTTTAGCTATGTGGTTGTTCACTTGGTGTCATTTGAGGGCTCGCTGTAAAATAATGTTTAGTAGCTACTAATGTGGAATTTTGTTTTCAATAGAAAGAGATGTACAACTATCATTCATGAGACATTTTCAAATTGATCATCTCCCACACTGATTAAAATCCCAGAATTGACAAGGGTAGCAAAACAAACCAAAATCCAAACACATTATCATACAGCCAGACTACATTACATTCAATACAGTCCTGCGCCATGTATCTTGGTACGCTTTCCCCAAAATCACAGCCTAAATGTATAATTTACAGATACACAAGTAATTTAAAACCTGTTCAGATTATACACAAATTTGTTATGTGGCTTTAGATGTAGCACTGCAGCACTCATTCTATGAACAAGGCCTACAGTATGCCTGTACGATTATTTTGGAGACTAGTTATCTAAGTAGGTTACTACAGAAAATCACGCACAGCTATTTCTTCTGCGTGGTTGTTATTCATTGTCATGGAACGAGTGGTGCTTCTGTTGTGTGATGGCGTTTTATGTAGAGCCTCAAAAATGTTTTTGTTTTCCTTTTGGCTTTTAAACTGAATGAATGTGACTGCAGCTTTGTTCCCCCTCCGCCGCATGCATTTGAGATGACTGCAAAATGTACTAAATAAAATGTATTCGTCTGCATTTAAAGCAACATAATACACAGTCTGTACTTGTGATTGTACTGCAACATGTAAGCCCAGTATAAAACAAGCTTATCTTTGATTAATATTTATCATACTTATTCAACGCCATGCCAACATCAAATATCAGACAAAGCAAGTTCAATGATCATGGCAGCGCAAGAGCCTTGCTGGAATACATCTCTTACCTGCTCCTCCTCTCTGTCTTTATGTTTTCTGGGGGTCCCGCTCTGTATTGAAAGCGCTCAGATCTCAGCAGCAATCTGATGTCTCAACATTTTTCTGCACTTTCTTCCTCTTTTCTCTCGTGTTGATGCTGTGTGACTGTATGTTCCAAAGGAGGCTGTCTCTTTGTAGGAGCGTGTTGCGTACTGTTTGTTGTTATGGTCTCTTTCCACGAGGCCTCTGTGTACATTCCTCCACTAAAAATAGAGCCTCTCGTTGGCAACACTGCTGACGACTCACATGTGACATGTTAGGGTGCTTTCTCAGTTTATGTGTGTCTCTATCATTTAATCTCTTTCTTTTTTCTATTTCTCTCATTCTTTCTTTCCCTCTTCTTCTAATATCATACTCACTTCAGTGTTCCCCCCTGATTCTTCTTTCTTTTCTATAGCTTGCATTCCTATTCACTCCATCACCTCTGTCTCTGTCTGGCACATGGTTGTAGCAGTAAAAACAGCACTGATACTTGATAACACTCATTTTGTTGGCTGCTTGCACTGCCGGCTGGCTGGTTGAAAACACGGAGATACAAAAACAGGATTGGGTTACTGTAGCACACAGAGATATGATCAAGTCTGCATATGAGGAAAAGAAGCAACCACATGTAAAACACACTGGCCTTGATTACTGACATTTAGTAAAGGTCAGATTAACCAAGAGGCTCGGGTTGATGGAGAATAATGAGAATAGTTCTACTCTGGCCATGTGATGTAGTTGCTAAATGTTTTTTTCATCATTTTTACAGATGGGATTCATCCTTTAAGCATAAAGAAATGTACTACGTCAACAAAAAAAGCTTAGGTTTCCAATGGTTGCATTAGTTAAGCTTATTTCTATCTCATTTGTTTCATGCTCCTTGAAACAGACCAAGCTTATTTACTATTGTACCAGCCTTCATGGAGTACATCCCACAAGGTGGCAATATGATTGTGTGCCCGTTCCTTAAGGCTGGAAAATTATCCCATCTCTCTGGGCTGACTCCCAAATGTGGGTGCATAAAAGCAACAAAACTAGAACGCATTTTTGGGCATCACAGATAGTGATGTGACATGTTTTTCTTGTACTCAGACTTGTTTACAGAGCCCGGCAAATCAGACATAAATAGCTGCTTGAACCACAACAACCACTAGAGTGCAGTTCAATGTGGATTGCACAACAAAATCACTAGCTTAGACCATAAACTACTTGTGCTTACAAGCCATCTATATGGACAGTTTGTCATTTTGTTGTTTGTGGGCTGCACTACAGCTAATGCAAGCAAAGAAAAACTATGTGATTGCATGAAGAGCAGTAAATAAATAAAATTTACAATAAATCAAGGCAGACTGAAAACACAAAATGTGGTATTGACAACTGAGGTTACAATATTCACACCAGTCTGAAAGCAGTGGAAAGCAGTCAAAACCAAACAGCACCATCTAGTGTTTGTGTCTACAATAAGTCATTTTGACAGTTGTGGAAAACCGAGCGTTTTTAATGAACTCTGTCATATTTTACTTTTTAGTGTGTAGTCAGGGGGTTATTTCAAAGTAAAATACACAGTAAACAGACTAGCTACATTGTAAGGTAATTAGTTGTTATACTTACAGGACAATCCTGACTGTATCATACAACAAAATGTCAAGAATGAATATCTGCTCTTTATGCATGATACTGACATTAAAAGTATCTCATCAATCTGTATAGTCAAGGGCAAAAGCTTAACTTGTTTACCCAGAAGACTGCGGTATAATTTTATAACCCACACTCTCACAGTCAAAGCTGTGATTGCATCCTTTAAAGTTAAGCACATTGTGTGCTATCTCTGTTCCTTCACCTTGACAAAAAGGACTCATTAATGTCTGCCTTTAGGCAACAACGTATATTAAAAGTTAAGGCTTTGGCACACAGCTTGCAGCAGTGCATTTTCATGCCGCAGCATTACTGTTGCCACCCACCGCTGGGTGCTGTGTCTTCATCACTAAATGATTATGTGCTCATAAGCACATGGCCTAATAGAGCCTATACCCATGGGTTTTAGATTTAACTGATTAGAATTGTGTGTGTGTGTGTGAAGGGCAGACAGTTCTCCTTGGTCCAATAAAAGACTATATGGAAGCAACATGGACAGTCAGTTCACATTGAGTCTATTTTCTATTCTGCACTTGACTTCATTTGATTGCGCTCTACTCAGCGCACAACTGAAGGTAATATTTTGTTTTGTATATGAAGCCCTTGTGTTTTTATTACTTATACGATCCCAATTTGTGAGCGGTATTTATTATTTAAAAGGATTTGTGATACATGGGCTTAAGAGTATTGGCTATGCATGAACTATGAACTAATCCCTGTACTAGCCCAGAAAATGAGTCCCTTTCATCTGTGTTTGCTCATTTAAGGCCTTTTTTCTTCGATCAATGTGAAAGTGAATGAGACCCTTTGTGTCAGAGCTGGTCAGTAGTATTCCACAGCCCATCACGGAAGAGTTAAAAACAATCAGTTATCATGCACACAATCATGACTCTTGAGATTATCGGCACTTTATCCTGCCCACACAAAAAACTATTGTGTTTTCTGTTTGACTCAGTATGGTGCTAGTTTCCATACCTCAATTATAAGTTTCTTCCTGAATCTCTTTTTTGTTCTGTGGTAAATCTGAGGCTTGGTCTGAAGTATAGTGGTTTGTCACTTTGTCTTGTCTGTTTAGATATCTTGTCCTGGCGCCGGGGAAGCGATTCCGCGCTTGACTAAGCTTGCAGAGACTTACAGCTCAAACAAGCCTTGTTTCCACTGCAGAGTCAAAGAAAACTAGCCAGGGCTGATTTTTTCATGAGAAAATATTATTAATGATTCTCCCATTGCTAATGGAGATGTATTATCTTAGCTATACAAGGTCAATATAACACTCTGAGTTGAACCATATTGTAGTAAAGCATCCCTAAGATTACAGTTCTGGTTGATTTGGCAACACCTGTGGTTACTACCTGTGGTGGTAATGATAAGAACATCCAAGTCATACAAGTTCAATTTGAAATTACATGTTTATTAATCACCAGGGCCAGCGGGGAAACATGCTATATACATCAGAATACAACAGAAGAAGAAGATGAGCAACTCACACAGCTTGCATGTACGCAAATATATCTCTTTTCAAAATGAAAAGCTGCTCTTTCAGACTACAGAATGTCATTATGTGAAACATGCACAAATTACATGCAATGTGTGGATGCACTGGTCACTGTCTGGAGAAATTTCATCCAGTACATGCACGCATTGTTTCTTGTGAATATCTTGAGCATTTGCATAGCACTTGAATCTAGCACAGGAATGGCGAACTTAGCCACTGACAGTGCACTGCAATGCAAAGTAGTTATAGAGAGGAAATTTCTGAGTGTAAATACATCTAATGTATAAAATATGACAAATGCTATCTGTGAATAGTTTGAAAACTTGGTTTCATCTAATGAAAATCTTAAAGATTATAACTTTAATATTATATGGCAATTCTTCTGTACAGCTTAATTTTCACTGTTAGTGAGTATTGATTTTTTCTTGTAAGTGGTGACTGGGAGTTGTTTACAGACTCACTGAGCTGATATGGCTCTGGCTCAGGTGTTCAGTACTATTTTGACATGTGGATTAAACATCACTTCAACTGAAACATTCAAGGTGTGGATGGACTATTATACTGTACTTAATTTGCCGGCGTAGACAGCTCTTAGAGCAGTTAACTGATGTCATATTGCATCTGAATCAAGGGTAGGATTGTGGATTTTAAGAAAACAGATGGAGATGAGAAATCTTCAGGGTCTTGCTGATACCCCTTTCAGACCAACATTACTGTATCCACTAGGTGTCAGGCCAACGTTATGCAAATTTTATAGTGGTGAAAAGCTGAATTCGTCCCCTGTGACTTTCAACAAGCTATCAAAGCTTAACTCACAATGAGTAAACACAACAGATGCATAAACTGGTGAGAATTCCCAAAAAGTTTAGCTATTTTTAGGCCAACATTGACAGAATATTTTCTATAAATACAAAGAAAGAAAATTAAGCCGTTAATCCACCCAGATATCTTCAAACTGTTTTTTCACTGCTAAAAACATGCACTCATGGTGTGAAATTTCAAATCGCTATTTACCCAGACAGAGATAGACAAAACAATTTAAACAGACAGTGAGAATCATGTGATTGCCTCTTGAGTCAATCTGCCGTGCGGTATTACTCCCAGGCGCTAAGAGATCCATGCCAGGCAACACTGAGTGAGAGCAATCTAGCTTTGATGGAGAGACGTCCACATGTAAATCAACAAAGTGTGTGTGTGTGGGGGGGGGGGGGGGGGGGGGGGGGGGGGGGGGGGGGCTACAGAGACATAGAGAAAGAGAGCAAGGTAGAGAGGTTTGTTGTGGGAAGGTAAGTGAGTGTGTGTGTGTTTCTGTACATGCACACATGCACAAGCAGGGATGAGGTCTTAAAGGGCTTACAGTTAGCTGCTTAAAATTCTTCTGATGTAATGTACTCATGCAGGACATGTTATTTGAAAAGAAAAAAGTGCTTTGTGGTAACAAAAAATGCAGTAGTAGTGGGGTAAATGTGTTGTGTTTACTCATTGTGCCCTCCACTGTAGCTCTCCCAAGGTTCCTCTTTTGCTGGTATGGCGGTCATGGCAGATACAGCCTCCCTTTATGTCAGCTCCATAAGAGTCAGAAGGTGGTAGTAGGTGGTTTGTGGATGGAGGAGGGTGTTTGTGGATATGTGTGTGCCTTCATGTGTGCTATATGTTGCTACATGTGTGGGAGGGAGAGGTGTGTGTGTGTGTGTGTGTGTGGTGTGTGGTGTGAGCGCGGGTGTGTGTGTGTACAGCAGATATTGATATTCTGCTAGCAGCAGAAGCTGAAGCCAATGTCTTTAAAGTGTCAGCCCTCAGCAACCAGCCAGGTGTACCCGAGGTTCAGACGAGAGAGGGCGGGCGAGGAAAGGGAGTAAAGGTTGGAAGGGAACAGGATAGAAATATAGAGAGAAAGAGATAGGCCATGAAAGACAGCAGATATACAAAGGCAGAGGAGATGAAGAGACAGACACAGAGAAAGGAAAGCTCTACAGAGAGAGAGGAAGAGAGAAACAATATCGAGATGGGAGGGAGAGAAAGAACACATGGGTGGGTTTTCTGGAGTTGAAATTACTCAGATGTCTTTGAAGGCCTCTATGGCTGCCTTCGTCCTGTGTATTCTGGGCATCAGGCAGACATAAAGAGAAACAGATGGACACAGGGGGAGTGGTGGTAGATGCACAGACAGTGGAAATATCAAAACAGAGCAAATGAGTGATTTTGAGGTGCAGCGAGGGTCAGTGAGTCCATGATAGTGCAAAAGAATAATCTGATCTTACCATATCTTTCTTCTATGGTATTTTGTTTTTTATTTGGTGCTGGCCTGGTGTGACCCCTCAGTGGTGGTAGTGAGGATAAGCATTACTTTTTTAATGTAGAATTTTATTTTTGCTGAAAGAAAACCTCAGCTCCCAGGTCAAGCTTACCATTTGTGATCTTACTGAGCTTCTCTCTTTGTGCTGAACTCCTTCTCCTCCTCATATCATCCATCTTTTCCTCTTGGTTTCACCACGTTATCATTCTCGCACCCCCCTCTTCTTCGATGCCTCCCCATCACTTCCTGGAAATTTGGTACAGTGCTCTACACCTCCTTCATTCCTCTCGCACACCCACACTCTTTCCTCCCCCTCATTGCCCTTCCTCGCATTTCTAAACACTGTCCACATTAATGGAATTTACTTTAGTGACAGATAATGCAGCTTGGAGATGATGACAGTTTTGACCGTGTCTAAGATGGCAGTGTTTTGTCAAACCAGATTTTTTTGGCAACCGGGTATGGATTCACTTAAAAGGAACTTCAGAAGCTAATCATTTAGTAAACTCTGATATAAGACTATCTGGAACAAACATTCCGAGAATGAAGCATGCCTGCTACTTGTGAAAGTACTCTTTTGCCTGAAATCTGTTTTGGAATGGCTGCATGATGTTACAGATAATGTTATGGCTCAAGTTCAGAATCCAAATACCATTCTTTACAATTGTCAACTGCAAAAACAATGTTTCAAGAGGAATAATAATTATTCATAATAATTAATAATTGCTCTGAAATGTTGTTCTTTTGTGCAAAGATTCAGCCTGCTTGGCCTCTGGAGCTGTTCTCAAATTTGTTTCATTGAATGTATGACTCCCACTGGAGGACTCTTGGAGGTTGTCCTGGCCAACCTCAGCGGGCAATTGGCTGACTTGGGAGGGTCGCCAGCTGATTCACCTGGGCCCCTGAGCTAGAAAAGCTGGCCCATGTATTTAGTCTGGTCTCTCCCTTCCTACAGCTTACATTCGTGCTGTGGCATCTGCTTTTGCACTGCAGCACATCTGCGTTGCCTTCATTGTTAACATTGCTGATTCCTACACCTCATTGTTAATTTGTGTTATCTTTAGTTTAATAAATTAAACTTGTTTTAAGTAAATCTCTTGCGAGGACTACCTCCTTGTCACATTCCCTGAGCCAGTTTTTATCATTGGACCTGTATTAGCAGTTTTGTCCCATCTGCAGTCTGGTCTATTTCCTCCTGACCTTAAGTGTATAACTGAGGATTATGAAGCTGGAAAACAGCACAGATAATTGGTATTTATCCACTTTAATTGTATTAGAATATCTGAACAGCACCATTTGTGCTGAGCTAAATGCCAGTTTCCAACCCTAAAAGTGCTTCTTTTTTTTTTTGTTCCATCGACCTGTAGAGTTAGCCCTGACCTTGACCCGCGGTGGGAAAGAGGCCCTTTGTTGGTTAAGATATGTAAACATGTTTGCATTGCTGCTTTTAGCCACTAAAACTGAACAATACTTCTTTTCAAATGCATTTCAAACCGATGGAACAGTATCTAAATGTGTTGCTCACAGATAAGAGGTTTTTGGGTTGAGATTTCTAGTTTAAACTCTTATATAAAATCACAATTGTTTGCCTATGGGTTACTGAGGGCAAATATTGAAAACATCTTTACCCGTTTTGTTATAAACAGTCTATATAAGACTTAACCTCAAACAACATCCATGTCTTCTAGAAATTGGTTGCAAATAAACGCGTGTTTAAACCTATATACTGTAATATAAGTGTATATTTATACCGCATTTTCAAAAACAGAGGTTCACAAATTGCTTAATGAGAAAAAAACAAAAGATTGATAGAATAAAAGTTTGAAAAAAGAAAATCACAAAAGGATTAATTAAAGGCTATCTTTATAATAATATACATTAGGCACAATAAAATAGACTAAAAGGAGCTATATAAGTTAGGTATAGACCTGATTTAAACATATATAAAAGGAATCAACCAGAGTTCAGGCACCATGTGCAAAGGCTGTCTGGTCTTTAGATTTAAGTTTACTTGGACATCTTGGTGAGATCATTGTAGACATAGTCAAAGGTAGAATGTTTTTAAAAGTTTAGCATTCTTCTCTGGGGCTGTGGCATGTAATGCATGATATGTTCAAATTAAAACACAGATTTCAAAACTCACTTACATCCCAAGTTAATGAGGGTGAAAGTCAACTGTGTCCAGAGCATTTGGTCTTTATTAGAAGTCGGGTTCAGAATTTGAACACGCTGGAGGTGATTTATTGAAGACTGACATACTGAATGTAAATGTATGTAAATGACAAGTATATTACAATAATATCCAGTCTGGTACAAAGGCATGGGTGTCATGACCTGACAGAATGGATTTTTCTGAGAGTTTAAGGAATCATGACTCTCAATTTTGTAATGTGATTGTGAGATTCTTTTATCTATTATTAAAATTATAAGGTTTTGGGTCTCCATCTGTAGATGTCATGAAAAAAAGTTGCTGAGATCATTTGAATTGAAAGCGGAAGGCACTGACTGATGCCTAAGCTCCCTCTCACTTCTCTCCCGCTTGACGCATCTACGGTCCCTGTCTAAACCTACCGTGGTTTGAATTCCCTTTTGACAAACTGGCCTCCGTCGGTCTTGTATGTGTTCGGTCCTGGTCAAGCCGTGTTCACTGAGAGGATGCTAAGCTCGGTTTCCTTGCCTATTCACCCAGCTCTGGTTCTGGTGACCATTCCAGCACTGCTCCTCTCCAGCACTCCCCCCCTTGGTCCAATAAGTGATGCAATTTGTCAGACCTCCAGGGAGCTTGACAAACCTGACAATGGAGTCTCCACTCAGCCGAAACTCAGCTAACCATTGTACCTAGTGTGATAAATGGTAATTTCAGGGTAGTGTCATAGCTAGAAAGACAGTTATCGTTGGCAGAAACATTGTCAGCAAACCTTACGTTTTCTTCTTCACACAACAACTTCTGACACTTTTTTGTGTGTACAAATGACAGTACGCTTGTTACCTCGCTATCCTTTGAGTGTGGTCGCTCAGAACAGGTATGCTTTGGCCTTTAGATGTGATTAGACAACATTTAGGATGAAATGGTTTGTCCATGCATATAGATGGGTCGCTAGGGGTAGAGAGGTGGGCCATGTGCTAACTCCCGTTTGACACCCTGGGCTGCTTGCTTGCAGGACAGGGAACCAGGAGCCCTATTTAGAGTGAAGTAGTAGTAACATTTTTTGCCCAAGTCTGAAGTCCAGTGCCTAGCAAGGTTAGCACAGTCCCGTATTAATGCAAACAGGTGCACACAATTCTAATTTGACTATATAGGGCCAACAGCTTTCTGTTCTAAAATATTTGACATATACATCACATGTATGTTTATGCATTTTTAGAGACAGCTTTTATGAATATAGTATGGTACAGTAAGGTAAACTGTAAGTACATGGGACAAACAATACTAAATGCCCAGGCATTTCATCTTGAGAGGTTATTTAGGTAGTGCAAGAGGAAGGCCTCCCCTTGTTGCCACAAATTATGACCATTGTCCTTATTTCAGGTTAATAGATAAACAGAGCAACGCTGGTCCACGGTAATATCTCCCTAGTTAAAATTGAACAAATGTGAGCACGATGGGGACAAGGGGGTGCATTATTAAAAACAATCAGTCAGTCAGATTGCAACTCACACTCTCAGCACACTGCAGCCCGCCTAAAGCTGTACGTGTCTCTGTGGAGCCCCTGATATTGAATAAAGACATACCACACTCACAGAAAATATCTATGCTTTAATATGTAGCAGCGGTAGAAACCTTTCTTTCCCCACAAGGCACTAGATTTGAGTGTGCCTTATCCCATACTTTGATGGCCTGGTCTACATGGAAACGGAGATGAGAAGAGTCTCCTATCTGGATTCGAGGAAAGATTATGCAGGGTGTGGCAGACCAGTACACCTTAACAGCTCAGGTCTATTTTCACCCGTCGTCTGCTTTCTGAATAGATGTTTTTTCAGTGGCACCTAACCTGTACAGGTTTTAATGCAAATTTGGTCAACTCCAAACTATGTGATTTTACTTAATGCTAAACCATTAGAGTAACTAAGGAGAGTGTTGCCAGACATGAAATAGCCCACTCAGAGCCATATAAAAGCAGTCTATTTAATCTGACATGGGAAGGAGCCTCACTCTCCCTCTTGTGTTATGTAGCTGAATATGAGTGCAACAAGAAAAGCTTCGGGTCCTAAATTCACTTCTAGTATTAGTAAGTTTAGGTGAACCAAAAACCAGGGTTACAATAATGAAAAATAATTTGGATGATGTGTGTGACGGGGGGCAAGAACAGTCACCCCACTCGGGTCTACAGGGTACCAAACATGCAACTTGACCACAACGCCAAGAACCAGGCTGAGTATGCGCTCGTCAAAGCGCATACTCAACCCTAGTGACGGTGATCCGTCACAATGTGACATCAAAAGTTTTTATTTATATGAACAGATGTAAGTGTCAGCAGCTGTATGGATGAGGAGGAGGGGCAGATTTATTAGGAATACAATCAACCTCTATGTCGAGGAAAACCACCCACATGGTGCAAACTAGTCCAAATTATTAAAATCGGCCACCCAGTTAAATAAAAAGAAGCCCAATTGGATGGGAAACAGCCCAATCTGAAACACTGCACATGGGTGGAACTGACCAGTTTGTGTGCACTGGTTGTACAGACCAGAGCTGTTTGTACCTCAGATTTTTCTTGACACAATATGGTGTTTAGCAATAAGGATTTAAAACTGGATGAAACTGACATAAGCTACATATATGCCCGCCCAATAAGAAAACATCCTCGCTGACAGCTGATCTAAACCACTGATCCCCAGTCCACACTGTACTGACGGTTTTCTTTCCAACCAACCAGTTAATTGCATTCACCTTGTGTCCCAGGCCTAAAACAGTCCTTCATTAGTTGTTCAAAATGAAAAACCAGCAGGATCAGGATTGAAGAGCACCAATCCAAACTGTTACGGCCTCTCCCTCTCCCTCCCTCTCTCTCTGTCTCTCCTCCCGACCTGTAATCCAGCGATCAGTTGTCCAGGCAACAGCACTGGCTACCGTTCTTCCACGTGCACAGTACTGCCGGGTCAGGATGAATGTGCCTGGAGGGGGCACTGCAAATCACCTATTGCACCCACTGGAGACCCCCATAGAAATCCTGAGTATAAGCCTGCCCTGCGGGTTTTCTCCCAGCAATGGTGCAACACCTCTGTGTGTTATTAGTGTTCTGCAGTGAAAGATCTCTGTTGTTACAGAGCTGATAATTGTTTCACCTAAAACAGATCTTAGTGGTGTGTATACAAGCCGAGTGTATGTCATTCTTGTTAATTATGCCGCTTTGTCAAATTCGTGGTTGGAATGTGGAAAGGTGAGTCTGTGGAAACAACATAGAAGAAAAAAAAACACATATGTGTAGATGCACCTTTACTGTGACTCAACAATCATGTGCTACATGAAAAATGCACACATACAGTGTCTGCTTTCCTACATTGCATCAACAACACTCATCAGGCTCACAGCTGTTGAGGAATTAGCTCATAACCTTGTGCACTGCAGCTTTTAGGCTCCTTCATAATCTCTCCTGCAAACTTTGTGTGAACTCTGGTGCATATAATACCTTCATTCAGGAGTCAACAGCATGTGGACTAGAAGCACAAAGCAGGGTTTCTAAAATGTTTTTGTGGCATTAACTGCCAAATAAATTCTCAGTGTTGGGAAGATTTTGTTTCTTTCTTTTCTTTTCCTGATCCTGAAGCAGGGGTCAGGGAGCAGCCTCTCTGGGTGTGGACCCTCTATATATAGGTAAATGTACAGCATATATAGAAAACAGAGAAAAAGGAGGACAAAATATAGTTATAACACTTTATGATATCTTCATTAGACAACTGTAAGTGTGAAATCTTAGGGAACCACTTCAACATGACCCAAAGTGCTGTCAGAACCTGTGTCCAAAATTGTGTTATACCTACATGAAAGGAATTTAGGCATAAATCAAGTAAATATAGATACACATTATTAGTCACTGACAGATAAATGTTTTGTACTTACATATGTCTGCCATTTTTTAAACATAGGTTTTAATGTGAATCAGCATATTAGGGTAGAGTCAGCTTGGTCACTTTGGCAGTGGAACCAACTTTCTACTGTGAATGAAATTCGATTGGAAATAAAAGTGCTCTTTTTTTTTTTTTTACAGAGTGTCGACTTTGTCACCTTCCCCTCCTACTGTTTGTTTCTTTATCTGAATCCTCTCTGACTGTGATCATAAGGGAAGCTGCTTTTAGTTGTCAAACAAAAACAGATGCATGGTGCCTGATCGAAATGACAAACTCTTGTCAACAAACACTGAGAATGTTCTATTTTCCACTCGGGGGTGGTTAGAGTATATTTCCCTCCAACAAAATGACACAAAAGAAAATAAAGAATCTGTCATGGAGCGATGGCTGAAATTACAGTCTTGCAGTTTAATGAGAAGTGGAGACATAATTTGGCAGTTTACTATCCAATGAGCTGGTTTCACAGACAAGCACCATAAGTGGCTTTATCTGTTTATGCACAGGAATACATTGTGGCACTTGTGTATCCCTTGTATAAGAAGAGAGAGTGAACATTTGGAGTTTAATGGTGTGTCTGTACAGCCTACAGTACACACACATGAACAAAACCCTTTAGGGCCTCTTTTCTATATTCGTGTAATTTAGATAGCTTAAACATTACAGGATTGCAAATGTATTTTATGTCGCTCTGAAAAGAACTCGGTGAGTTCAGCTCCCTCTACGTCTCTTCTCTGGCATTGGTCTTTTCAGCAGAATGGGATCTGACACTTGTATCAAGGTCCACACTCTTCGCTAACTCCACTCACAGTGATTTGATTTGTGTCACTTGGTGAATCCTTTTTTTTTCTTCTTCCCACTGTTCTGTCACTCTGTGCCAGACCTGTAAATACTCATCCTGATCTCGAATAGCCCGACAGCCGCCCAAGATAATCCTGCAGCCTCGCAGAGGAGCGAAGAAACTGTGTAGAAAAATCCGCTGGGATAGAGTGACGGTTGGAAAATTCCCACTGACTTCTTTTTCTTATTTATCTTTGTGACAGTGGGTCCAAAGAAGGGGATGAGAAAGAGAGAGAGTGTGATGTGGTGTGTTGGCCCTGCGTGTTAAAGGGAGGCTGTGATCGTGACTGGCAGTAGGGAGACAACAGCGATGGAAAGGAACGGCGGGGCCAGAGATACGAGCTGCGCTGGTAATGCATGTCACATCGATGAGGCCACGCCAAGAGAAGTTGGGAACGGGGTCAGTTCCACATCCTCTCCCAGTATCTCTGCTTGGGGCTCTAACTCCTGTTTTCACTACTGTCATTTGTTTGGTCTTTCTGTGTCTCTGTATTCGTCTTTTCTTTCCCTCTAAACGGCCTCTACTTCTCTACTCTTTCTACAACGGACACTATTCTTCTGTCACCCTGTCTTTGTTTCTCTCTTCCCTGAGTCTCTCCAAACTCTTTACAACTCACTAGTATGCTCTGGACAAAACTTTTTCTCGTAGAGGGAATGAAGTCAGAATTAACCAAGGCCCCTTTAAAGCCTGTTTGTGCTACACAGATGATGGAGCTGTCACTTTTTATTCTTAGGATTAGGCTGCATGGGTTGTGTTTTAGTTCTCATTTGTTTCAGCTTGTTTTTTTTTAAAGCAGATGTGTATAGTGAGAAGTTGTCTTTTGATACCTAAGAGCATTTCACAAAAATTTAGATAAGCTTGTTTAAGTTTCTTTGCATGATTTTTTACATTTGCTTAAGAATCTGAAAGCTTCTTTCACACCACTGGTGATAATCTACACTTGCATTGTTTATTTTGCACATACACTCCCTCACACCCACAGAGTGCCAGGGTGGCATTAGTCTGGGTGGGCAACACCAAGGTGTCCAAAATCTCTCTGCAGCCCACTGCTCCAATGAGCTGAACAGAGGGGCTTAGGAAGAAAGAAAACAGTGCTAATCATTACCCACACCCTCACCCACCGCCCTTCCCTTTCCTCTTTGCTCCTTCCTCTCATTAAAATAAGTCAGAGAGAGCTGGCCTGCATACTGATGCATTGTTAAGCACTCTTAATTGAACTTGAGGATTCTTAATGTGCCATCATTCAAATACTTAGTCCGAATTGCCCTCTGTGCTGAATTTATTTCCACCTCCTCCACTGCACGTCCATTCAGCTTTTGGTGGAAGGGAGGAAGGGCTCTGTGGCAGATTTGTGATGTGCGGGCACGGAGGAAAAGGACATTGGCTCTTTATACAATAGTGGGAACAAAAGCATTCACTTGGTGCCAGCTGGGAGTTTCATCATCAGCACAGGAGAGAGAGAGGGCAAAGGGAGAAAGCAAGAGAGAAAGGAAGTAGTGGGAAAGCAAGCAAGAGAGTTAAAAAAAAAAAGTTATTGGACTAGATGGGCCCGGGTGACATCAATAGCATCCCAAGCAGGGCCGCAAATTAGCCGCGCGAGAAGCGGCGCAGCATGGGAGCCGACAGCTGGGGCCCCGTGCGCAATGCCACCAGGGGATTAGCAGGGTTTCAGGATCTGACACAGAAGGGATGAGCGTCATGGGCAGAATAAAGAGCAACGCGGGGATTAGAGAGCTTCCCGACACTCCACCAACACTCATGAAGGGCTTAAAGGGCTATAGATATCATTAATGAATGGACAGAGGGAGAGACAGAGGGAAGAGGAGACGAGGTTGGGGGGGGGTCTTTTTGCTTTTATTCATCCTGACCCCCCTACTCTGCCACTCAGACTTTTAATGATCATACATTCCACGTACGTACATTAAAAGTCAATGAGAGGCGGGCCAAAGAGGCAAACTGCCTGTGTGTTGATCATTCAAAATAACACATAGCACACCAGACAGAGATGGCCGGCTCTGACTGGTGTATGTTCAATTCATGCCACCCTCTGAAGATTAGGCCTGAATTATTCATCTGAAAGTCGTGGCGAAAATGCCAAACATATATTTGAATATTTGTATGCTTTTGTGTGAGTATACTGGAACAACAAGATAGTATTCATTTTTGGTGTGCATGTGGGTGTTCTGCCGGGATATGTGTAGGTATCAAATTCTGCATTCAGATGTTGGGTATGGGGTGATTTGAGGGGCCACAGGGCTGTGTCTTGTTTTATAAAAAGGAAATTGCAGAGTTTTCTCTTATAAACAGACCGTGCCTTCAGATAGGCACAGCCCCACCAGCCTGTCTACACGACTACTGCAGGGATTTGACACCAAGATAACCTTTGTTCTTGTAACGCACAACACACCAAAGATGAGACAAACTCGAGGAGCTAATATGATTTTGGAGAAAGCCACGCACAACTGAAAGTTTGCAGAATATCAGCACAATCTGTGAACTTAAAAATACCCCTGTGTAGCCCTTTCCATGATAATGACATTGCCTCTGAGCCAAATGCGATATCCTGGACAGGAAGGCATGCAGCGATAAGTCTGCCTGTTGTTTAGGAACATGGAGTTATCATCTTCCTCCTCCTCCAACTTCTCCTCCCCGCTAGAACTCTGTGTGCAGCACTAATGGAGTCTTTATCATGAAAGAGTTAACTACTTATCACTGGTTGGCTGCTACGGATTGCTGAAGGGGCAGAATGTTCTTTGATGAACTTCAGTCAAAGTTTAATGAAAGCAAATTTGTGTGCATGGTAAGGCCTTGGCTTGCTCCTTTGGTGGTGTCTCAGTCTGTGGGTACAGGATAGGTGTTTTTCGGGACAGAAGGTGCTGGAACAAATGCAAGCCTATGACAGAGCTCTGTCTGCTTGCGTATGTATGTGTGTGTGTGTGTGTGTCTATCCATCAGAAAAAGATATACATTTTGTCACGTCTGAGGATAAAAAACAGAAAGATCCTATGTGGAGCCTTTACTTTTATTAACTTCTTCACAGCGTGGACTTCCCTTCAGCACTCTCAGTGCGCCCAGACGACCCACATCCAGTTGTTTTGGAAATGAATCATTTGGTGCACTGGACATAAACTGATCGAGTCCTGCTGTGTCAGAGAAGCCACTCCTTGTCCTTGTGTACAATATCCCACCATTGTCCTTAGAAATCCAATGAAATCCCCAGGAAGGGTGTGCGTGCCCCTTCTTTTCTCTCGCCTCTGAACCAAGAATGTATAACCTGTTGTAATATGCCTGAGATATAATGCTTTGTATATGAAGTTGTATTAATTTACTGTACTTCTTGTATCCTGATTGATGTTACACATTACGCATTGCCTTGTTGCAATTATTGTGCTTCTGTGCTGCACCACAACATCGTAGTATTCTTGGTGACAGGTGCGTAGTAGAAAAAAAGAAACTTGGCTTGAACTTAATTTACAAGATGAAACTCTCATAAGTCAAACATTGCAGTACCAATAATGATAGTTTTCTGTAATTGCAATGATCATAGCGTAGGTGATTAAAAAACAAAATTATTCGAAAGCCACAATGACAAGGTGTAGAAATTTTAATGCAGCTTAATTGCTTCTTTGTTGTCAACACAATGTTAAAAATGGAATCTGGAGCTTTGTTGATAATGAATCTCAAACTCAGACCTTAAACTGAAGCAATAGTATTGTTTCAGAGCAAACACTCAGGCTTGGGAAAGCACTGGCGTAGTCATTACTGCCTCCCATTTTCACATTGAGATTTTAATCATGGGCTACAGTATTTCTGACTGATGTGTGTACGTGAGTTTGTGTGTGTGTGTGTGTGTGTGTGTGTGTGTGTGTGTGTGTGTGAATTATGTGTACACACATATATCCATGCCACATGAGGGGTTGTAATACGTCTTCATAATTAGTCTCATAATTATAAGGCAATAAACTGCAGTACACATGGGAGACTGATCCATCTCTGGGATACTTCAATTACCTAGCTAAGATGTGTTGTTGTGACAAATCTACAGAAGCAAAGTGGAGCTCTGCACTGTTTCACTTAAAACAACATGCAGAGCACAGGCTTAGTTCAGGTTTGTGTTTACAAATGTGTGTGGGATGTGAAAAATGTGTCAAAACAAAGGGTTTCCATGGAGTAGTTGGCCTGTTTCTTATGTGGACTTGGTCTTAGAACCAAATAATTCCCCCAATTAGATTTTAAATTCCAGTCCTGTTGCCACTTCATTCTCAGAACATCTTTCCCCCCAAAGGCTGTCTAGACTGTGCAATCCCAAGTCTTCAAATGCTGATGCACAACAGCTTGTCTTCGAGTTCTCGGCAATCTGGTCGATGTGGTGATATCACACAGCCGCTGAGTGAGTCAAAATTGGCTTTGCCTCCATTAGCTCCAACAGTGCCTCATTATCAGCAGCTAACATCTCGCCTGCAGGGCCAGACCTCTGCTACTCTGCCACCCACTAGTTCCATATCACACACACACACACACACACACACATGCATGAACACACACATACACTCTAATACTTCCATCTCCATATCTTTGATTAAGCCAGCAGGATGTTCAGGTTGCTACTGAGCACACCTGCTTTCATAGCAGACACCCACAAAGGATGATGGGATGTTCATCAGCTGGAGATGGCATAGGAAATCACAGGTCTTCCCATTGGTGGGCAGCTGGGAGGCAGCTGGGAGAGTGGATGTGGTGAGGTTTTGTGACGACAACATGACAGTGGAAATAGCAGTGATTTAATATGAATGAACAAGTTTATTAAACACTCACACACACATGCACAATACATGTGCACAGAGCAAAGGCAAGTGTGCTTAAATTAGCCGTACACACACATGCACGCACAACTACACACATCGATGGTCACAGTCTGAATATAGATGTCATGCCTGCAAGTCATACTCCTGCAAAATAATGGGTCAGTGATTCTTGCCCAAATCTATACTTTCTGTTTAGGTTATTTGGATTCCCAGACACAATGTCATGGACATGTTAATGTCTCTGGTCAAAACTAGACTTTTGTCATCAGTTCAGAATTAGGCTTAAACGTTATTTGTGTAATATTTAGGAGGATCTATTGACAGAAATGCAATATAATATACATTATTATGTTTCCAGTGGTGTGTAAAGACCTTACATAATGAACTGTTATGTTTTAATTACATAGCAAAGAGTCATTAATATCAACATAAATCGCGGGTCCTCTTACATGGATGTCGCCATGTTGCGCCGCCATGTTTCTGCAGTTGCCCTAACGGTCAAACGGCTCTACAGAACAAGTCGGAAGAACAACTTCACAACTTGGGAAATCTGAGGTGCACATGAACGAACCGTAAGCCACTGGTTACAATTTGCAACCTTCACCACTAGATGCCACTAAAACTTAAACACTGAACCTTCAAAACCTCAGCAAGCAATCACTGGTCATTGTTGAACTTATTTTAAACGAATAGCTACTTTGACATTTTGGGGAATATTTGCTTTCTTGCAAAGAGACAGATGAAAAGACTGGTAGCACTTTCATATCTTTTTTGTAAATATACAACTACAGCCAGTTGCCTGTTAGCTTAGCTTAGCATAAAGACGAGAAACTGGAGGAAACAGCTAGCCTGGCTATGTCTGAAGGCAACAAAAGCCGCCTACCTGCACCACTAAAGCACACTATTTTGTATCTGGTTTCTTTAATTTGTACTAAATCAGTTTCCCCCAGTTTCCGTTTTTATGCTAATCACATGCTGGCTATAGCTTCCTATTTAGGGAACAGACATGAAAGTGGACCTGTCTCCATGTGTTTGCCAGACAACCAGCAGAGACTCCAGGAAATCACTGCACCCAGTCAAGAAATAGTCCGGTGCATAACTCCCTCTAAAACCACAAACTGTCGTTGTCAGACTTTTTGTGGTGATTAAACAAACGAGGTATAACTTGATAATTCATGAGCTTTAGAGGTGCTGGTAGGAGGCAGATTTTGTTATCTTGGGACAGAACCATGTTAGCTGTTTCCCCCTCTTACCAGTCTTTATGCAAAGCTAAGCTTACTGGCTGCTGCACGTGAGAGTGTTATCACTCCCCTCATCCTCTCTGCAAGACAGCAAAATTGCTTTAAGGTTTTGGTAGAACAATGCAGTAAGTGCAAGCACCTGCTTGTGGGTTCCTCCTCACAAATGATGATGACTGTAGTTGGTCAAGAGTTTCGTGAGGCATGCAGGAGGAACAGCACTTTTCTAAACCTCTCCAGTCATCTAAAATCTGCAATTCATGATCAGACATAGCACAAAAAGTTAAAATGTCAGTGTCACAGCCATAATCCTGAGACTACTCAAAATAAGATTAGCAGAATATAGGCAAGAAGGAAGCAAAACGGCCAACAAGGAATGAATGAGGCAAGAAACGGGCTGGAAAGCACACTATATTGGGTTACCTGAAAAGGGCACATGAAAACACAGCTCTGGCAATAACAATTAAACTGACAGTGCACAGGAGCAAGGAACAAGGAATTAAAATTAAAGAAGAGCAAGAATGTTGATAAGCACTAATTTGATTCCCTGGGATCTGGGAGGAAGGTTTGAAAAGACAGCCATGAGGGTAGGCTCTATTAATTTCCAAAAAAAGAGACTCCCAGAGGATTATGACTCTTGCTGCCAGGTGAAGCACACTCCACGCACAGAAACTGTGTGGCTCCTTTGCCACTGTTTTACGAGTCTAAGCTGGTTATTTATTTAGGGATTGTATGTTTAACGTATATAAGTATATATTGGGTTATGGAATGTAAAAGTATTTCCTTTAATTAGATATTCAGGCTTTAAATATAACACAAGCTAAATTCTATGTAAAGCATTCAAATACGAAGAGGCAGAACAGAAAAAACAGGAAGAACAACAGTGAGTGAGAAAAATAAAAAGGCCCACAGCTGTATAATTAGCATGAATGGAATAGCTTAAATTGTAATTTTTCTATGTTGAACGTCTGGTGATGCACACAATGTTAGTTGTTCAGTATAGCTGGAGATGCAGGGCAGGATATCCTGTGATAACTCAGGATATGATGAATGTTGATAGCTATTGAATCAGCCTGCCATAAATAATTGAAATGACAAACAGGTCAGACTGCTTGAAGGCAACAATTCTCAGTCGCTTCTCAGTTCAAGTATGAGGGTTTAATAACCACTGTGGTTTCTGTTCCCTCTCTCAGGTCATAGCTCAAGCCTCCAATCCCTCTCTGTCTTTCTTTTATTCATTCATTCACCCATCTCCTTCCAAAGAAACAAGGTCAGTTTGTTGAAAGTTTCCCCAGGCCCTTTCTTGTTGTCTGGCTCTGCTTATGTAACCCAGACAGCCCTGGCTGACCAGACACCACAGCTCAAACTCAAATAGGGCCTGATTACATTCTGACAAGCTCCTCATCAGCTCCTGTTGTCTAAGAATGTAAACTCTTCAACTAGACACATCGATCAAATCAAAGATATTCTTACACCGTCTCACAAAAGCTATCCTCACACATGATGTCTTGTATCTTCACCCAGCCTGACTTGCTACTTTGGTATTCTTGTTTCCTTGTTATTTCCTTTCAACCATCACGATGTCTTTGCAGCTTTACCTTCACAACTTACTGCTCAGTCCTATGAAACCACATTTGTCTAGGAGAGTGAAAGAAACCACAAAGGAAGGAAGGGAACAATGGCCTCCTGCTTGTAGGTGTGGTAGAATACAAACTAAATGTACTTGTTGTGCAGTAGCAGGTGAAGCACAAATAGAGTAAAACTAGGCTATGGGAATGTTGCTTTGAAAAAGGAGAGCAACCTTAGAACTCCATGGAACTGGGAGGGAACGGACTGCCATTGTGCGGCTTAAAAAAACAAACGGTGATCCCATGCCGGGACAAGAAAGAATCACAGTACAGCGCCGGTCTGAAATGAACAGTAAACACAGTCCAGTCCAAGTCAAACTGGTGGGCATCCCATCATTTAAATGTAAATTATTAACCCAATGTAAGTGGGTGGTGCGAGAAGTAAAGTTTACAGTGGAAATGTTGGGGAAAGGTTGCAACACTGTGGATCAATACAGGGCAATGAATACAGTGTAGTTCATTTTAGAGTTAGATTTTGTTCTATTATTTCTATTATACCATAATTATAATGGAACTGTCTCTCCAAGCACAAGCATAAACATGATTCAGGTGAGTGGGTAGTGAAAATAGCCTGACAAAACAAAACCCCACTGCACTCTGTCTATAGCAGATGGTTTTATAGGTGAGGAAACTAATTAATATTTTTTTTATTTAATAGTTAACTGTCAACATGACCGGAGAGTAGCCTGGTTCTCAAAGAGTATCAGAATTAAAAATGTGGATTAAAAAACAGTTTGAAACATGTCACTGCTAATCAATGGCTGGTCTAATCTTAGTAATCTGTTTTACTATCTTATCTTACAAGCACACTCTTTCCCAACAGCCATTCATAAATCCCATTCTTTACTGCTTAAAGATGTATCCTATCTATTGGCAAAAACCTTAGTAGTTGAGAGATGCTGTCTGAGCAGCAGCAAGTGGCATAAAACTGGCAATCTAATAAAATAAAAAACCTGAGGTGAGATTCATATTCTAAATAGTCGAGTAGATACCCTGAAATTATCCATGTCCTCAAACTATCCATCTTTAAGCTAAACTGTGTTTGTTCCACATGGATAACAATCTCACAGTGGCCTCACGCCACGCCTAAATACACTCCCACTTCCTGTAGGCCTGTCAGATAGAATCTCCTCATAAGCACACTCCTCTGAAGCTCAGACATGTTTGCGTGGCAAAGGAAGTTTTTGTAGTTAATTACATTTAGTAAACATAGGTGGGTTTGATTTGAGCTCTGGCATGTCCCCAACTTCTGTGATGTTGCCAGTTCAGCCTGAAGGGTGTGGGCTTTCCTCCAACCCTCCAAAGGAAACATGACAGACTCAGTGGCCAAGAGGCTGACATGACTGAGCCAATATGTCAAACCAAAAGCTTCGCCTGGTTTCACGCTTTTTGTATCATGCTAAAAGATGGCTTTGAAACAGATCACTCTCATGGTGGCCTTTCTCTGAAGTCATCACAGTTCTATCAGGGATGCACAAAGGCTCAGGCTTTCTTGGGCTCTTGCACTGAATGTCAAATTGATTCAATTTCTGTGTAGATAAGCACTTGTGTTTTTATGAGCGGGTCCCTGTTTTGTTTGCATCATGCATGTGGCCAGATTCACGCTAGTTTGCAGATAACACACAAAGGAGCGTAGCATCGTGTTAAAAAGGCAGTGAAGGATAAGACTGCAAGCTAGCGAACATGGATGTAAACAATTCAGAATGTTAAATATAAAAAGGGAATGTTTTATCAGGAGGAAAATACATTCAACATGTTTGATAGACCTCAAGGATACACACTATGTGTTCTGGTGAGTAACTAGTGTAATGTAAACAGAATTTGGTTTGTTCAAGAAAACTCCCAGGGCAGTGTAACAAATTCACTAACAACCAAGCTGCACGATACTGTACAGTATACATATGCAGAAAACATTTGTGGAGAGAAAATCAAATTGAATGTAATATATGATGGAAGTATAATTCTATTTCAGCTTTGTCACACATGATGAAAAATGTGAGATAATATTTGCAATTACACAACTCTACTGGCAGCTGCTTTAACAATGTGTGCTTCAACCAATGCTGCTTGTATTTTGTTGGTGCTAAAAACAATATGACTGATTATCATAAATACACATCGCATACACACACAAAACTTATGTTTCGTCACTGTGGTACACCACAGAGGATTGAAGAAATGCTAATGTCTCCGACAGCTTTCCTATTTGGTACTTGGGGCCGACGACAATCCTGCTTTGGGTCCAGTGGGACCTTACCTGCAGCAAAATTACTACAGCATTATCTCCATGCAAATATTAGCAGAGGAAAACAAACAGGCAAAGTAACTCATCTACTGACTGGCTAAGAGGGAGTCATCAGCTTCCTCTGAAACACGGAGGGGGGAATAAACACAATGTCTCACAGTTCAAAACAACCTCAAAGCCTGCTGTAATTTCCGTTGCAGCCTCTGTATGTGAATGTACTATCAAGTGTTTCACATTACTGAGACTTTGGCATTTAATACCATAGGTGTTTCAATGGTTGCATCTAGTTCCTGTTCCTAAGATGACATAATTTATTTTTTAATGGAATATCAATATTATATAGATAAAATAGATATTTTTTAGAATAGTATAAATATTATCCCATATATTATCATTTCTTATACTGCATCTTTATTGAAACTAAATGGCAATGTGGTTTCACTTAAATTGAGCCCATGTGTCGGTGTACACATACAAAACTGCACCTTTGCCTGAAATTTAATGAACGCTGTAATTCCAGCGGAAGGGAGGGAAGCCAAATATGGGTGAGGAAAATTCTTAGCCTACGGCTAAACTTTCAAAAATGACTTATCTGAAGTTGGCAGAGGTGTAAACAAAACAAAATGTCCAGCACGGTTGAAACACAACTTAACACAAAGCTGATGTTTAAGTGGTCTCAGGGAGCAGCAGCTGCTCTGAGGCAAGTGTTTAGATCAAAACTGGCAGCATTAGTAGATTTAATTGTAGGGCAGCCAACGCTCTTCACCACGACAACAAGCAAAAAGCAGCAATCGTAACAGGTAGAGCTGTGCCTCCTCTAGGGTGTGAACTGGGGTTGTGATGATTGAGTGGTGTAGTGGCATTCAAATAATCTGTGCAGAGCAAAAACAATGCTGCCGTTTATGGTGTTTGATGCACGGTTTGGTTATAACACAGAATAACCTCTCCTACTTCTCTGGATAGACATGGTTTGAAATTATTGATTAGCATTGTACAGACTTTCCCATAAATAATTTAAAAGGTCAGTCACAATCCTTCACTAAAAAGAAAAAATCATTAATGTTCAAATATATATTTATTTCCGTATTCCTTCATACAAACATCTTTGTTTCCAAAAAAATAAACTGTGATGAATCAAGAAGTGTACAGTCATAGCTGTAAACACTCCACAAAGTAGTCAAAGAGTGGGTAAAGCTGTGCGGTGATTGGCTGTAAAGCCACAGAAGGGAATCCTCAGGTTGACACACAATAACAAAAGCAAGTAGTCCACTCTCTTCCACTCTGTATTGATCTCCAAACACCTGAGTTGTACAGGAGCAAGTGCTTTCGGCACTCTTAGTCAGTTTACATTGGATGGGTGTTGCTCCTCTGTGCAAAGATGAATTGGATTAGAAAGATAATTATGGGCAATTAAATTCTGAATTCATCCCCAAATGATTACTCTGCAGGTGCAGCTCCAATGCAAATGTATCCATCATAACAAGTCACTTAAACTTGGGTTGGGTGAGTACATTTTTTTCTTAAAGGGTGGAGGATATTTGCCAGTGTGCATGTTTCACTTGCTTCCCATACAAATCAGCAACTCATTTTGGAGCAAAGAAAGATTTTAAAGATGAATATTAACTCTGCTGAAGATGCACTTCTGTTTGCAGTGTGATAGACTGGCGGGATAAATCCTCCCTCAACAACACGCATGCTGTTTTTAAGCATGACAGGTTTTTTCCATTGAGCATAACCTAAAGATCAAATCTGCACCAGATGACCAGTGCATCCACTATCTGTTGACAAAATGCTCCTCTTTGATTTATTGTGCTGCGTTCAGGTGGTTGGCCAGCTCTTGCATCACAGCGTCTTTGCCGATCTGATCGTTCCTCCTCTTTTCCATGATCACGTCCTCCAGGCTTTGAAACTCCAGGACGTGGCTCTTCTTCTCTGAAAAAATTAATTTTAACCTGTACGGCTGCTTTCCTATCCTTAGCTCCCCTCCGATTTTGAACTCCCGTTTGCCAAAGCGGCACCAGGCAGCGAAACACTCAGAGTTTCTCCAGTATAGCTCTCTGTCTCTAGACCCAACATGGTCCAGGGCGTTACGCACAATCACCTCCGGTGGGAGCGCACGGTACCTGTAGAGGCCGTTCACTATCCTGCCTTTTTTGCCCTGGCTCACGTCGGTGAGAAAGTTGTTCTTTATCTCAGCCCTGTGCAAATGGACCACCTGGAAGTCACCGACGTAAACAGCCCAGTGCGGATACTGTCCAGTGGCCACAAACTCCAGCAGGTCTCCGGGTCTGCACTTGTTCAGGAGACTTTCCGCGGAGTGAGTCACGGTTCCGGTGGTTCTCTCGTAGACATACTCCTCTCGGTAGTAAATCGCACACTCCAGCTCGTCCTGGGGGTCGAAGGGCTTCTCTTCATGGTTTACCGCGTGGTTGCCTGGTGGGAAGTGGTCCAAATTGTTGTCCTGATCGTCGTCGCCATCGTCGTTGGAGAAAATGTAAGACACGCCGATCCGCGGACCGTCGTCGTCCGGGTCGAACCCATTCGGATCCGACGTTGGCACCTCTGCGTAATTTAAATGCGTTAGTTTCTCCACCTGGTTCCCCATAAAGGTGAAAAGTGGATGGAGGTGGATAAAGCTGAGCACAGAATCAGGATCCACCTGTTCTTTGCGCACCCACTTGGAGGAGAGACGGAAAGAGGCGCAGGGCAGGGCTGTCTCCGCTAAATCCAAAGTGGTGAGGACGGACACCAATAATCCATGTCGAGCTGTATACCTCCAAAGGAACGCCAACTGCGCCGACCTGTTCGGAAACAAACAGGGCAGCAGCTTAAACAACAAGTTCAGAACACATTAGAAGCCTGAATCTGTGAGTCAAACGCGTAGTTTACACCAACAGGTGTGACCTGACACACCTGTTGGCTCAGTTTCCACGAAACTCACCAGAAAGATAACTAGTGCTATTTCTTCTTTTTATAAAACCTCATTACCGTACTATGTCACCTACACTTCTGGTGTCATGTCAATTAAAGTAGAATTTCTTCAGGTCAGTCCACAGTAAACTCTCTGGGCAGCAGATGGACTCACCTGCAGTTCAGCTCGTGACGGCAGCTCTCTCACACGCTCCCGTTGTCACATCAGTAAAATAAACAGGATTTCAGACTGCGCTGGCAGCTGTACAGGAAGCTGTATGGTAGGCTGCGTGCGTGGTTTGCTCGGCTGTACAGACTGTAGTATGAACCTCAGCGTTTGTGCCAGCGAAACTCACCCAGCATAGTGACTGCTGGGAGGTGTTGTCATTTAAAGCGACAGCGCGCCTTTTTGTTTTTGCCTCATTTACATACCGGATTCACTCTCGACTTTACACCAAAAGAAGCAGAAACATATCCATCTAAACGCTGTAATTAATTAACGTAATTAATATAGCTTAATGCATAGAATTATTTTTTCATTGTGGCCTATAATATCCAACAGAGATGTGACGCCCAGCCTATACTTTTTTGAAAACCCACATATTTTTAACATAAGGTCATGATAAAGCCACTTCTCAGTACCACGCACACACCTAAGTGAATATGTGATCTATACAGTGCTCAGAGGTTAATGATACTAAAAAGTCAAAAACGTACTGCATAGAGCAGGGCTTCTCTACGAGGGACTGTGGGCCTCACTTCAGACAAAGCTTGGGAAAGGGTGCCCCCTCACACCCTCTTAGTTTACTTGCTTAGTTTTGCTCAATTCATGGATACCTATGGGATCATGATTGTTATTTGATTCCATAGACACTCAACAATTGAGCCAAGACCTCATACTGCTGTTTGACACAACTTCAGACTACTAAGGCATTTATTAGTTTCTCTGGGACAGACCGTAAACTTACCCATAACTACTGTCTAAACTATCTCTAACCAAATGACATTTCTGTGATCTCCCTCTGAAAACTATTGTAGTATTTATTCCCCTGAAACAGTTAGGAGCACTCCTGGGAAAGCCGGCCTCCCACTTTGAAAACCTCTGGCTAAAAGCATCCAGTATATCTGGATTATAACAAAAAGGGTGCGAGCCTGTAAAAAAAATTATAAAAAACTTCAAAACCTTCATGAATGGATAGTAGCAGACACATCGTGTATGAAGGGAAGATAAAAGGTTGAGGAAAAATACATTCATGTAGGCCGCTTGCATTCCATCCTTAGTAATCAACACTGGATAATTAGTTTTAGACAAAGAATTTGTGCAAAATCCTGACCTTGTTTTACTTTAGGGCAGGTGACTGGTTAGTATACCAGTCAGTTATTTAATCATTTCCATATGCTACTCAGAAAGTTGTGTGCTATGATGAAATGAGGCTTATAAGGAGAATCGGATTATGTTAATAAGTTAAATCTCTATTTAAATAGTTGTATGTACAGGGCCTCATGGTGGAATTTAAGTATTAGCATCATAAAGACTAGAAAATCAAGGCTAAATGCTGTTAACTGTAGTTTTCTTCATTCTTTGCAACATAAACATAAACATTGGTTTATTTCCTAAAATCAAATGTGCTGCAAAAGTGAGGGCATACTTTTTCACATTTTGCCTCCAGACCTCTAAATGGAATTCAGCCATCAATAATTCTATTATTTACACCTGTTTTTCCTACTTGTGAAAATTTGAGCCTACTGGTACTCCAAGTTTGCAACTTACAAAACACAGGAATCCTAATTAAAGTAGTAATTGCATCAAGAACAGTAGTGTCAAACACTGTTTTGTTTATGCACTATTCTCTGTACTTTCTTTAAAAGGTCTTAACTCAGGTTTAAAGGAAATAGTCTTATTCACTTCAGAGGGAGAAGTCATGCAACCTCAAGAGAGAATGTCCTTTCCTTGACAACTCTGTAGAAGTGTGTCAACAGCAGAAGGAACCTGACTCCTTTTGCGATGGGAAGTGTCAAACTGTTTGGTGTTAGCTCCGAAAGGCAGCAGGAGAAAAGAGTGACAACTGGATCAAACCAGAATTTTGCAGCACCAGTCTCATCTGTTCCGCCTCCTCTCCTGCCCGACTTCTGCGCCAGGAAGTGAGACTGTGTTCACTTGCAGCCAAAGTTAAAATCCACCTTGGACAAGCCAGATATTGAGGCTTACAGTGTCTCAGGCAGCCATTACACCTACTTCTTGGGGCTTTTGAACAGATGAATGTGAATTCAAGATCAAACATAACCAGCAGAAAGCAAACATCTATAGGGAATTGATTGGGTTGTTTTTTTCTCAGCACAGCCTTTCTGTATGATATTTGAGGATATTTACAGCTTTGCGTCCATCCAAAAAAACAGCTTAATGGCTCTGCCTGTGATACGGTGAATGCAATGCAATGCTGATGCGTGCACGCTACACAAATTGAACTGTTTTTGTGAAATTACTTGTGATTTCATGTGTTGTGCAGTAAACAAGATTTGATTTGCAAAATCATAATGCAAAGTGAGGTAGAGTAGAGAAATGAGTGAGTCAACATTAGCTAGATCATTTGTTGCCAATTAATATCTTCACTGGCGAAATGCTCTTAATTGTGCATGACGCACTGTTTGGAGGATAAGAGCAAGTAGAATTTTTGAAGAAAAAAAAGCCCAATGCAAGGTTATTAAAAGATTAGCTTCACCTAGTTTCATCTCAACACAGTCATTGTTTGTTTCTCTTTGGAACAAAGACCTTTCACAGGGAGTGAGAGCAGGCAGGAGGAGATTTAATCACATAAGTGCATTCCCACAGATGTAAAAGAATTGTTTGTTTATGGATCGTTCATGTAACTTTTTGTTAAAGTATTTTTTTCTGGTATCTCTGCTATCCTGCATCAGTTATCTGCAATTAGAAGAAACTGCTTTATTTTAAAAAGGAGGATCAAAAGTCACAAAGATTTCAACATTTCCAATATTAATTTATCCTGGGTCATGGAGGCTAAAGACAGGCTAAAATGAGCACTTCCTGGATTTATAGTTGCCAGTAATGGTCAGAACTCTACTAATAATCCAATGGCATACCTGGAGCTGAGAATTTATAATGAAAAGTTAACTTCTTCTGTTCTAGCTCTGCAGACTACATAACTCCTCTGTCCTCCTGCAGACACTGCTCTCTTGTGGCTCTGTCAACTTACTGCATCATATAAACCGGAAAAATATTTGAAAACTGATTTTCCCATACTCCCAATTACTAATACAAGTTAGGTGGTATTCGTTCATGAAAAGGTCTTCAGCTTTTATTTACATTCAACAAGAGTACACAAAAACGCTCCTGCTGAAATACAAATAAATTTTAAAATTCTAATTTAACTGGACAGCAGAGTTTACCTGGAGGTACAAATCTCTGAATATAAGAAATTAAGATTTTCGGCAAAACATAGGTTAACAACTTGAGTACTGATGAAAACAACTGTCTCAAAACACTGCCAACAACACATTTCTTTCTTTGTACAGAAAATTATCATCAAATCACAGGTTTTATGATGAATGATTCTGCCAAGAAAAGAGTACTATGTCCGGGTGCCCTGTCTCTTTTGGCTCTGGATCTTTCTCCTCAGCACCTGGTCAGGAATCAGATCTGATTCTTTCACATCTCCGTTCCCACAGCCCACCACAGGACAGCTAGAAGACACAGATAGGGCAGGAAACTAAACACATTTAAAGAATATCCAAACACACAAATATAATGTAAGAATTCACACAAATGTGAGAAAGTGTGAGTTAAAAACAAACAAACTCCGCACTGATACTTTTGAAGACTTGCCTGACAGTCACTATAGGGACAAGTACAACAGCATTTCATCAGTCATGCACCCAATCACAATAAGGAAAGCTCTCAAGTGCTGCCGCTATAATTAACGCATGTAAGGTGTGCACAGTGGCCGCAGTTAAGACTCAAAACAATAAGCAAGTTTCTTTTGACAACAACATAGACCAGGCACTGGGAGTTAATCAGTGTTCCTCTAGGACCAGCCACATTTAATTTTCTTCCGACATCAAAGCAGAATAATAAAGAAAATGTGAATTGAGGCAGACTGCTGGTCCCACGCCAGCACACCGAGTTGTTTACTGCCGCAAAACCTGACTCAACTTTCTAACAGTCCTCCGAGGGAGAGTGTCTTACCGGCATTTCTTTTTCTGGCTGTGTTTTGTTTTGATCAGGCCCAGTATGGCTCCTTCATCATAGTGGTGGTTACACTTCTTATTCTTCACTGGGTTCACCATTTCCACCTTGAATACAGACATGCAGTGGTGTATTGTATAATGAAACACACAAAGCAAAAGCACAATGCAGCTACTGAAACATCAAATCAAGGTGGTTTTCTAGGTTTTATTGATAGTGATTCTCAGAAATTGGTAGAGATGTAATAGGATGGAAATGGTCTAAATGAAGAAAAAGCATTCAGTGGGAATATGTAACAGCGGAAGTTGCTACCTGTGTGAGTGGGCAGGTGAAGTTGACTTGGCTCTGTGTAACAGCGATGTCCTCATCGAGCTCCTCCATGTTCTCTGCTGACTCTTGGTTGGCTGAAAACACAACGTGCATACAGTGTGCTTCCAAATGTCCAATCACAGTGATACATGATGGACTGGATCAACGACAAGATGGCAGGAGAATATTCAGCAAGGACACGGACTTGGCTGAAACTAGATCTATAGAATACGGCATGTCCCAAATTCAGAGCTTTTTTTAAATCTACAAAAATTAAGACACTGTCCACATGAAGATGACCAGAATTTACCACTGACATTGACAAATGCTTACTTCGGCAGAAGACACACAATTACACACATTTATAGTGGCTTAAGAGATTACACAGTTACCTACATACACTCACAAAACTCTCACCCACTCATACAGTTACACAGACGTCTGACACAGCCACAAATGAAGCACGCTCCCTTTTTTAAGCCCACGTTCACATCTACTGTTGTTGTCCCAGCGCAGCTGCAAACATCGAATAGTCAAAGGTCATCCTGTGCTCAAGGTATAAAAAAAAAACAACAACTCTGCATGATGTATTCTAATTATTCCAACCAACAGGGTTTCATATTCTAGCCTTTAAGAGAGCAAAATGTAAGTTTCATAAATAACCCCTCAATAGGAACATGAGGTGATTTTTGCTGTTCACTCAATGACGACGTTTGATGGGTTAAACCTTCAAAGAATACAACACTAGGCTGACAGAATATGAAATGATAACATAGAAGTCACTTCACTTCAAAATTTTCTCACGCAGTGCTACTTTTGGGACAGAGTCAGAGTGGGATAATAACATCGGTGCAGCAGTAATTTCAGTGATAATGTCCACAGAGAACCTAAAAATATGGAATTGTCTGTGTGTGGCTGCCTTTTTAATAAGGGGTATAATAAGGACAGCAATTACAAAGCAGAAAATAACAGCTACAGGATGATAGGCAAACATAATTATTCAACAGTAAACAAAGGGAGTTATGTGTTTCAAATTAAGCTAATTATCCTGAAAAACAGCACACATCCCTAGATTTCTCTCTCTCCTTGGCTAAGAAGCGCTCCTGCAAGCACAGCTATTATCAAAGTCTAGTATATTCCCTTAATACACTGCATTGACTCTAGCAGTGCATAAATTACTATGACTGACTGACTATTTTTCTTTCCCCTCCGCAGGCCATACCTTGGTTGAGAGAGTTCTTGATGCTGTCCTTGAAGGCCGCTACTTTCGGGTGACTCTGCAGATCACGGTCAGAGATCCTGGCTGTTCTCTCTGTGAACTGCTCCTTCACTTTGGCAGACAGGCTGAACATGGCCTCTGGCTGCTGTGCAGTAACCTACAGAAAGTGAAGTAGGTGGGATATTTCCTTGACTTTTACAATTATGAATAACTTCAGAGTTTCCCTGACATTTAAAACTAACACCTTGACATTAAGACTTGCCACTCCAGAAAATCTGGGTGTACACAGCGTAGCAGGAGCCACCATGAGTGTTGAATGACCATCCGAAGAACCAATCTATATGCATCTTTTGTACATTTAAGTCCTTATCCCGTTAATGCATCTTGAGGCTGACCTGTTCATTTAGTATAAGGGCTTCCCCATTATACTGCTGAGGCTTTCCACTTATGTGAATAGACCGTGCCAGATTGCTCTCACCTCCGCTGTGACTTGTTGCACAATGTCAACAAAGTAGTTAATTTCCCTGTCCAGCCTGGCACACTCCAGAAGCATGGCCTCCATCTCTTTGATGCCAGAATTCCCTTCGGCATCTGCAACACAACAGCGCACACAGTGATGGAAAAGGTATTGAGATCATTTCCTTGAGTAAAAGTTGCAATATCACACCATAAGAATACTTCAGTAGATATAAATGTCTTGCAATCAAAATCTTTCATACAAAAAGAAACAGAAGTACTAGCAACACAAAAGTACTTATTTTGCAAAACGACCTCTGTGAATTGTATTATATTACAGTATCATTATTTAATTGACTTAATGTTGTAGTTGGTCATGGTGTAGCTAATTTTAAACAGACCCCAGTAGCATTGTTTAGTATATAGCTGAGTTTGTAGTTAACATAGTAGGCCTGTCTATAGCATACTGTAGTAGAAGAAGAAGTAGTAGTAGTAGTAGTAGTAGTAAACATAGACAGGAACTGCCATGTGAACTTACAGCACATTCACAAGTTAAACACATTTGCACTCTGCTCATTAAAACAACTACATCTCAAAAAGGTACATAGTTGAAATAACTTCTGGGGTGTTAAAATATATTTTGTTCATCTTTCTACACTTATAAATACTTTGGATCAATATGTTTTGTGCTTTCATCTTTTTAAAATTTTGTGAGAAAACAAAAAATGTATACTATTATTTTCTATTGATCTAACTATTTCAATATTATCAATTCAATCAAATATTATGGTTTACTGACTTCCTTAGGCTGTTATGGTTCTATGGATATGAAGCATTTGAAGATACTCCAAGAAATGACATCACAACAAGCAAAAATACCAGTGTAGGTACAGGCAGAATTCAAAGGGTTAATCTAAATAAGTTATACCAATGCATCATATTTTATAGACTTATCATGGAACTTAGACTAATAAAGAAATATATGTAAAGTTAATGCTAAAGTACACCTAAATTACCTCACTATTGTACTTAAGCACTGTAACTTTTACATCAGTAAATATACTTAAGTTACTTTTCACCACTGTACTGCACGTATTAAATCAATAGTTTGATCACAACCAGGATTTCTGGGGATATCCCTGGACACGGTGTAGCGTTAGGTTAGACACTGACTGGAACATAAGCCTTTGGAAAAAAGCTAGTGACAAGCATTACTTTAGAGATGCAATATTTACCCTGAGCTTCCGCCAGGTCCATAGCCACATCCGTCACTATGTCCATTCCTGTCCCGATGTCCGCCTGACATGACTTCAAGCTCGATAATGTTCCGTGAACGGCGCTAAGAGACATTACGATGCGTATCTTTTATCCTCTGAGACTTCAGACACACCAAACGTTTGTCCTCACGTCCAACTAACTTAGCCTTAACTCACGTTAGCCTAGCTTGCTAACGTTATCTGCTTCTGATCTGATTAGCTTAACTAGCTAACTGTCGAGCTACTGTATGAATGTGAAGTAGCAGCTGTGTCAGCTGTACTTTAGCAATGCTATTATCAAGATACAAGTGAAATACATTACAGGAAAACACGCAAACCACCCGCCAATAAATAACTACAACGGTGGCTAAGGTCCGACTTCCGGGTGTATTTTTTCAAAATAAAAGCCTAGACCAAATAATCAAATTATCAACTGAAAGGAAACAAAACAATGTATTATGAACATTCGTATTTATTCATTTATATCTATGTACAATCTATTATTAGTGCATTAAGACATTAATGGGTAATTAAATGTGTAAGTAAACAACTCAATGGGCGTTTTCATGGAAGACATTAAAGCACAGTTGTAAACCATGAACTGAATGAAGGTTCAACTCTATTTAGCTGCTTCACTTTCAAGATTCTGGTAATGTGCATCCTAGGTCACTGTCACACTGAAGCGGCTTACTGGAACACTTGAACTGATCGAAGCAATCGTTAATCTTGTTAGTAACACCTGTGCTTTTCCCAACATGACAAGTCAAAATGTCGGCAGTGAAAAAAAGTCTATGGCAACAAAAGCATAATTTTCTGATGAAACGCTTCATCCAGGTCTTCACAGTATTGTTCTGAACTCATCAAAAATGAAACTGGGCACGTGGGCTTCGGCCACCTTAAGAATACAGAGAAAATAAAAATAAATACACATTAATATCCCACAGTACATACAGTAAAAATGCGAGACATAGTCCTAAAATGTCTATAGCTGTGTCTCATTCAGGGCATGGTGCTGTATTATTAATCATTTCTTACAGCTGAAATGTATTACATCTTACAGTAAAACAATACACCTGCGAAATATATTAAGGTAGAACCATCAAAAAATAAAAGCCCAAGCTTCCCTACAACCCCTAGTTAATGTAAATTGTTGTCATTTGCCACATTTTTACAACATTACTAAGGCTAAAGTTGGCCTACCTTGCGTGACAGTTTTGTGTACTTCACATAGTCTTCCAAGAACATCAGTGCTCCCACCACATCAGAAGGCATATCAGGGATCTTCTGACTATGATTAATCAATCAATTGTGAGTTCATAAAGCCATAGCAAGATACATTTCTCAAAACTACTCAGGTAAAAGAGAAGCAATATCTTTTCTACAAACTATACAAAAGAAATTGTTTAAATATGTTATTGTAGTAGTAGCCATGTTTGTTTGTTTTTTTACCTTGTGCACTGCTCCATGATAGAGCGTATGAACTGACCAATAAGAGCCAAGAACTGTTGTGTGTATCTGGAGTGGAACTGCTTGAGCAGGGTGAGCAGGCCGAGCACTAGCGGAGGCCAGTCAACTGGGTCTGTGGCTTTCCTGCAGGTCATTCCTGGGGAAACAAAAGACATCAGTCTTGTGGTCATTTAAATGTGGATGCAGTCTTACACACCATTAAGTCTTGAATACTGAGAGAAAAATCCACCACATAATTTATCACAAATATACCAAGAATCTAGTGCGCTCACGTTCCAAGTACTGACTTCCTATATTTCTCAGAATAACTATGACTCTGAGCATATGAGCGGTAAAGGTTCCTGCTGAAAATGACACCTACCATTATATATCAATAAAACCACATGTGGCTCTGATGATGTGATGGATAAACAAATCTAGAAAATTAAGCTTCTTTGAAACACCAACTATCACAGCCCACTGGTTAGACCTGTTGAAACTCATAATTGTACAACTCATCAACAACAGTAGGATAAGAGCTGTAATATAGTGCTGAAATTTTTAAAAACATGCCTTGGTTTTTGCTGTACTGAAGTTTAGGCAGCTGAGCAATAATAAACAGGAAGCTGATGATGGGGAAGTAAGGTAGGCGCTTTGTTGTGATGTAGATCTGTGAGAAACAAACAGAAGAAAAATGGTCAGCGCATTTTGCAATGTAAAACGACAGATGGAGACAGAGTGATAAACAGAAGACGCAAAAAACACAGGTGAACTTTTGGGGTTTCTTTTGAGGTTCTGAAACTTAATTATTATTTCAAACACTAATCATATTATCGTGTAAAAAGCAACACCCGTAATCTCCAGACCTTGTTGAGGGGGTTGTGAATGCCAGCAGCCTCCAGGTAGGCAGTGATGTCATACAAAAGAGTGTTGTCCTCTTTAGGATAGGGCAGGGACGGATCCTGATAATGAGCTTCAATGTCAGCCAGCAGGGACCTGGCAGGGTCACAACAACAGTAACATTTAGCAGTAATTATTGATCGACTAGTACTTGTGCTTAAATTCTAATTAGGAAAAGTCACATCACATGTTTTCTTCATACATCAAACAGCAAGAGCATTAACATTAAGTCATTAATATACTACTAGTACTTGACAAAAGAAATGGTAATAATTAGCATTTACATACTGTATTATATATGTGTATCATAAGTCCAAATGCCATAAATATAAGAAACATTCCAGAGCAACATACAGCACCTGAGTATCTCTTCATAAAAGTATTACTTTCCCCTCAACAGTAATAACAACCACACTGTAACACAATTACAGAGATGTTAGAGAAGTGGTACTGTATGCTCTGAGGTTGTGAGGCTGGACTGACTTGTTGAGGTTTTCCAGGGCAGCAGCCAGGTGTTTGGAGTCAAACTTGCAGGAGTCGTTCAGCTCATTAGCGATCTGCTGTCTGAGAATCTGCATCTGACCGACCTACAACAAAAACATGTATTTAACATTATTTTTCATCATGTTCCCATTGGCATTGGCAGATGGCAGACAATGAACAGCGGCACGGAAATACAGGAGAGAGACAGTTAATGTTTCATCTTCAACGAATGTACATACCATGAAAATCTAAATTCACGTTATTAATAATCATTTTCTTTCTACAACTTTAGATAATATCATGGACCAGTACCTTCATGATGGCCTCCAGGTATGCGCCCCAGATCTTCTGGGTTTTGGCCACAGCACTGGCATACACTTTACTGGCATTAGCTGTTAAAGAAAAAACAAATTGATTCTTCTCAAGGAGCAACAATACCCTGTCGGTTGTAGGATTTCCTAAATGAATACTTACCCACGATGCCCTGGACTGGGTTGACAGCACCCAGCACGGCTTTAAAAACATCCACCACAGCTTTGTCCCTCAAGATGGTCTTCTGAAGCATTGTCAGGAAGTTCTGATGGGAGAAACAGGTTGCCAACAGTGCAGATATATATCTGGTATGCATACAATGTGCACTGAAGACACTATAAAAGCCCTTACAGACCCGGAAGTGGTCTGTTACTGGTAGCTTTGTCGCACAGCCTGGAAACTTTTTTTATATGCTAATTACCTGAAGTTCCTTGACAATCATGAAGCAGAGCAGGCGGTCTAGCCCATTAAGGCCAAATGTACCCAGGGTGTTCTGGATCTCAGAGAACAGCCTGTTGTTGGTGACCTCCTGGTGGCTCTTCAGGTCATACCATGTGTTCAACGGGTCGATGTAGCACGTTACCCTGTTGTAAGGACCAATGTTTGTTAGGGTTAAGTAAGATTAAAGCCCGGTTCTTCTGAGAGAGAAATAAATACTTCATAGGATTGCAATAACTCTTCTAATTTAATTTCACAGTAATAATTAAGGAAACATACTTCGGATCAGTGATTCGGAGGATCTCTCTGCAAAGGCGACCGATGAAGGTGGCAGACTCATCCACAGAGGGAAACTTCGGGATGGGGATGTGGGTGGACTGGTGCACACTCTGCCAGTCCTGGATCTGATTGGAATCAGGGAAAGAACCAATCAATCAACTCTTTTTACTGACAAATACACAAAACCACAGCATTACTTTGCGTTACTTGCGTTGAAGTGATGTCAATATTAAGCAATATGATCAGAAATAGTAAAAAGCATTCTACTGTCTTGAGCCTGACCTTGGTCCTGAGGAAGCTGTTGCATTCCTGTTCCACATTGTAGTTGATGATGCGGGACACTTCCTCCTGCCAGATTTTAAGGCCGTAAATGCTGACGTAGTCCTGGATGTACTCAAACGACCGGTAGAACCCATCCATGGTGGCCGCCATCTCCTTCAACTTGGGCATCAGTTCACTAGGCTAAGAGAGGGGGAAAGTTTTGTTTAGTCCCATCTTTTAATTTTCCACTGCTGTTATCCTTGATCGTGGTTTAAATAAGTATTGTGAGCAAAAGCTGCAATTGTCTTGTGTCCTGGAGAAACAACATTAGTAATTCAGTGGTTTGATTTGACACACACACTATAAATGTCACAAACTTGCACTCAAGATTGCGCACACACTTAAAAATATAAAGTATAAAACTATGAAACTCTCGACCAATCTTACGTCTGACCTTAGCCTTGGGGTTGAAGATCAATCCTTTATGCAGAGCATAAGCTACCCTCTTCACCAGCTCCTTCCTGATGCCATCCTCCAGAAGCTGCTTAGGATCCACCTAAAGCATCACATTGTGTCAGTAAGGTAAAAAACACTATAGTAACTTACTCTTGAGATGCACTGTGGAAGATGTGCCCACGCCAAATCCCTGCCTGCATGTTAGAACCTAATATTCTATCACCATGCTAAAAGTAAAGGTCCAAATATCACATCATCTACCTTAATGATCCCAACTAGAGTGGTCTTCATCATCAGGATCCCCTCAGTGAAAATGGAGATATCATGGGTGAATTTAGCAACCTGTAATCACACGCAGAAGAAGGATGTGTAGGCACACAACTTGATAGAATCCAGTGAACCTTAAATTAAAAATCAGTCCAATGTCAAATTAATAGGATAAGATAAGAATATTCAGCATCAATTTGTAGAAAGATAGGTGAATGCCAGCAGACATTGTACTTAATAAATGAAAGATGATGTTTTGTTAAAAATTGAAATTCTAGCCAAACTCTTAACGATCCTGTTTAATTTGAAGGCATTTGACCACATTTCAAAATATGTCTTTTCAGTATCGGACTGACAAATTCTAATGAATGCAATTCAAGAAAGCATCTGCCTGCTCATTCTCTTTCTTTTCTAATTAGCATTTCACATCAAAAGCTGTGTGAGATTGAAAAATGTTCAGCAATACCAGCTAGATACCTCCATTTGATTTCATAGAATATCAGAGGGTTGTTTTCATTAATTCAATGACAGTCTGAACAACACTCCAGGAGCTACATGCACATTGTAAAGTGTGACTTGTTCAACCACAACAAGTTGTTTTACTTCATAGCGAGCCCCGAGCTGGGAGTAGTCCTTTAGCTTGTCCTTATCTAGCCGTGTGGGCACCTCCATGATGTCGTGGATCTGAAGCTTGATGATCTTCGCCAGAGAGGTGAACATGCTCTCTGGGATGATCTGCAGCACCTGTAAACAAGAAGATAAAAGGCCCAAACTGAGCATCAATCTAGCGTATGTTTGAGAGTTGTTGTTTTTCTAAAGACAGAAGATTCGAGATTAGTCTTCAAAAACAGATGGTACTCGATGCTGCAGTTGAAAAATCTTGTGTACACCTAGGAGAAGCAAATCCTTTGGGATAAAGTAACATGGCATGTGGCTGATGAAACCAGAAGGTAATAGCATCTTAAAGGTACACATTCTCTATGTAGCTGTTTTTTGGATGGATACATATGCCAAACAGATGGTTGTAGAAACATTAATCAAGATGGCAGCTGTTGCTGCAGAGTTACTGAACAACACTTTGCAACATGCAGAGTTCATCTGTTATGTTGTGAAACTATTTCAAAACCATGTTCATTTGAGTACCACCTCTGCTAAAAACCTTTAGATACAGGTGTTACTTTTGTAAGATTGTAGGTAATAACATTTAATGTGGTGTACCTTCCTGACATAAGCCACCAACTCTCCAGAGTAGAACTGTGAAACGCTCAGCAGGTCATCACTGTTGGCCTGGTTGATGCGCAGCAACGGAAGGTCCAATGCAGATGCCAGCTGGTCGCACAAAAACACACACACACGATGGATTTATTTATTGTTATTATTCTTAAGTCTATATCTGAACACTTGCGCATGTGTGTTGGACACAAATAGTCCCCACCTTCAGAAATGTGGCTCTCAGTTTGGTAACCATGGACGGGTTGACTCTGATGCTCTCCTGCATAATTGATGTGAAGCTGCAGAATAAAACATAAGGCAGAAGAAACTGCTGAAATCTGCTATACAGACAAAAAAAGCTAAACACAACCGAGTTAAATAAAAGACAAAACAACAGCAGCACTGTGGTCCTCTTGATGGTTCATACAGAAAGCCAAGCAGGCTGTCTCACTGTCTGTGGCTGACCATGTGAAAGTTAGTATCTGCATGCCACTGAGGACCTTCTAAGAGAAAATAATGTGAATTAGCGTGAAAGTACAAAATATGCCAGAAAACTGCACCTGTCAATTATTTGCCACGCATAGGACAGGTCTCCAACTATCTGCATGGTAATGAGGACTTCTTCTTTGATATTGATGGTACGGATCATTTGGTGCAGAAACTTCCTGGTGTCAGCCAGAAACTGGCAGACCTGCAGGTTAGACTCCAACTGGTGGAACTCCTGGACCTAAAGGCAGAGAGAAAAACATCTTATCTCTATAGACACACATAACTGTACACAAAACACTGCAATCACATATCTGTGTCCAAGGATTGTAAGCACTCCGGGCAGTCTTATTTTCTTGATGTTTAAAAAAAAATAAAATAAAATTCTCAATTGGCGCTTAGTCAATTTCTGGCTCATGGGGATGATTTGGTACTGGCCCAGAAGACTGTACCCATGGACTAGCTTATTGTCTAAACAGTTATCAATGGCTATATAAATAAACATAACCCAGTGTTTGCAATTTTTGTGAAATCATATTTGTTCCATTTCTATTTTTACAATAGACTGTGGCAGGATAGACAGGCGAAAATGAGGGCATTACAATCCACTGAGCCAATAAGACATTTCCATTATGTATTCTGATGTGTCTCTATTTATATGCATTTCATAGCGGGTTTTTTTGCCAACATTAGCATGCATTTCTCTTGGATTCCCCTTTTACCTATATGCATGAAGCTAAGGCAATCAAAGTAACTCTGGAACTGCAAATGATTCAAGTATAAGTACCACATTCAAATTCAAAGGTCCAAAAAAGACTCCACTGAAGTTTTTGATAATCAAATTGATGATGGCCAGCACTCAAATCATCATTATCTTGCTCACCTCAACAAGAGCCTGTATGAGCTGAACGGTCTTCCTCCCAGCAGCTGTAGAGTCCTCGTAGTTCAAAGACTCAATCTGCTTTGAGATTTCTCTGAACCAGGCTTGTAAGTTCTCTGTGAGGAGTAATATAGGTGTGTAGTACAAGTGCAGAAAAGTATTTTTCAAAAGTAGTAGTTAAGAAAAAGGAGTCTCTCATACTAGGGCTAGAGTCGCAACGGAGGAAGTATGACTGATGTAAATTTAATCCGCCTCTCCCTGCATGTGTGTCCTTGATGCATTTTTTACATGTTGTTTCCCTGCCTCAACATTTTTCTTAGCAGCTTCAAGTTTAAACTCAATTGTGTTCCAACACTGAAATAATCCATGACTATTCAAAGCGTGAAACACTGCATGGCTGAGGTTCCTCCAGTCACAACCACTTCCTTGCTGTGTGTGTGTAATGCTACACCTTATCCATCCGACAGTGTAACTCACCATTTTTCTCCACCCTGGTAAGAGGTTTGACGCCAGAGAAGACTTCAGCCAGCTCAGTCATTCTCTCTGACCCCTCTTTCTTATAGCTCTCCCATTTAATCTGCTTCTCTGACAGCATCTGCTTGAACATCTGGAAGAGGGACAGAACAGATGCTGAGTCGACAGGGAGGGATTAGTCAGATGAGATGTGTAATGAGAACGTTAAATGTGTGTCCTATAGACAGGCTAGCCATATGCTGTCTCACTGTATATGCTAATAGACGACAAAGCAGACACACCTAACGAGAATCGCAGTTGTCTGGAATTATTCTGGCATTCATTTCACACTTTTACTGTCTTAAAAAGAGAGAAGCCCAGTGTGTTCCTTGTTTTTTTCATGTTTTCCCGGTCATTATTCACATCATCTACTACTGAGAAGAGACTCACCTCTTTGAGTGTGAACTCAAACTGAGCAGTGTCCAGCAGAAGCTGGAACAGGATCTTGGGTTTGTACTTTGAGTCGTAGAGCACTTGGTCTTTGATCTGACGCAGTCGCTTGTTGTTTGGATCATAGGCTGTAAGAAAATGACTAGTTTGAGTGAACTGCAAATTAAAAATCAATTTCTGTTATCATCTTATTTCCAAAGGTAAAATCATGCATTTGAAAGTCTGGGGCAATGTCCTATAAGAACCTCAATTTCTACAAGGAAACTCTGCCCAATATTCTCACCTGACTCTGCAGAGTGCAGCATCAGCCAGCGGATAGCAACATTGCAGTCCCTCAGACAGTTGAGCAGTTTGGGAATGTTGTCCAGGATGATCTCCTCTCTAAGGAAACCTTCCTTCAGCAGCTGCTGCACCTGAGGCCTCAGGGTCTCCATGCCAGCTGCATATCGATTGGCCTAAACACACAGTGATAGTGCCATTTTATTATTCATTCACTTACTCACAGGCCACTTTATTAAGTACACCTGTTCAATTCATGTTTAAGAGGTCATATTATACTCATTTTCAGGTTCAAAATTTAGGGGTTGTACCAGAACAGGTTTAGATGGTTTCCATTTTCAAAAAACACCATATTTTTTTGTCATATTGCACATTGCTGCAGCTCCTCTTTTCATCCTGTGTTGAATGCTTCGTTTTAGTTGGAATGATACATCTTGCCTCTACATGATCTTTGTTGGGAGTTGCACACGCATAGTTCCTAGTTAAGTACTACTAGCCAATCAGAATGCTTGCATCAACTGTTGTTAAGTTGCATAGTTCAAACTACCTGCGACCGAAAAGAGCTTGTAATGCTTTTAGGCATGAACGCCGGGTTAGGGCGCAGAACAGCCGAGCTGCCGTCACCCTGGATCTTGAGACACAACGGAGCTACAGAGAGGGCAGCCAGATCGCTGACCCTCTTGGCCGATGTCAGAGCCAGGAGTAAGGCAGCCTTAGCCGAAAGGAATCTCAGGTCTGCCGGGCTTGGGTTAAGGCGCGTAAAACCAGTGCCAAATCCCACTGTGGGGCAATAGGCCGCGTCACCGGTCTGCGCCTCTGCACCCCCCTAAGGAAGGGTGGGAGAACACAGTCCTGTCCCCGAAGCCCTTGTGACAGGACAAAATGGCGGCAGTGTAGGTTTTAACTGTACTGAACGCCAGCCCCCTGTCCATGAGCAACTGGAGGAACGAAAGCACCGCTGGCAGTGGACAGGTGACAGGGTCCGTCCCCTGGTCCAGACACCAGCGTTGGAAAGCTGACCACTTAGAGAAGTAAGAGGACTGAGTGGAGGCGGCCCTCGACCCCTGGATGGTGCGAACCACCTCCCGGAGAGACCTAAGCCCTCCAGGCGTCGCCTCTCAGTGGCCAGACCCAGATAGGAGCAGGTAACTCCTGATTGAACCCCCCCGCCTGAGAGAGAGCATCTCTGAAATGCTCAGGGAAACCAGGACGCGCTGGTGCGCTCCGGGGCCACCAGAGTCACTGCAGGCGATCCAGAAGGTGCAGGATCAGCCGCACCGGCGGAAAAGCATACAGCAGCCGGGGAGGCCAAAGGGTGCTGCGCGAAGGTGTCCACTCCCAGCGGGGGGACGTCCCGCGGGCTCAGTGAAAACCAAAGGGCTCACTGAGCATTCTCCTTGTTCGCAAACAGATCCACTTCTGCCCTGCCAAGCTGGTCCACCAGATCGGGATGGAGGCACCACTCGTCTGGGCGAGGGCCCCCCCTCGACGTGATGTGCGCCCCTCTGTTCAGCACGCCAGGGATGTATTCTCCTCTGATGGAGAGCAGCTGAGTGTGCGCCCACAGGAGCTGCCGCCTGGCCAGACCCAGCAGCTGCGCCGAGCGCACCCCACCCTGATGGTTTATGTAGGCCGCTGCGGCCCTGTTGTCAGTGCAGACCACGTGCTGGTCCCGCAGCAGAGGGGAGAAATGTCAGATCACCTTCCACACCGTGAGGAGCTCCAGCACGTTTATGTGGAGAGGCCTGCAGCCCTGCCACACACTTGGAAAAAGTGCGCGGGGCCAGGGAGTAACCAAAGGGCAGGCGATTGTATTGGTACTGGGCACCCTGGAATGAAAACCCAAGAAACTGTGTGGCGGGAGGGACCACACGAGGTAACATTGTCGCCCTCGTGGGTCCCCTGCCGCATCCCTGGTGGGGGGAGGGAGGCAGAGGCAGACACAGTCGCCGGGGCACGAGGTGGGGCAGCCACACCCGTGAGCCCGTAACCATGCCGCTCCTCTGACAAGGGGAAGGCAGGGACAGGCAACAGAGGAAATGGCCTGTCTGCAACATCGGAGCCAGGCTGCATGAAGGCCGCACGGCCAGCTGCAGCCGGTCCACACAGTGCGACGGCAGCCACTGACTTCGTAGAGACAGCGGCGGGCCGAGGAGGAAATATTCTGCTTGTGGCACTGGAACCAGACTGCATGAAAGCCATCCGGCCAGCTGCAGCCTGTCCGTGTTATGCCACTCCTCTGGTGAGGGGAGGGAGGCAGGGGCTCATCGCCGCGCTGCTCGACCGGCAAGGGAAGAGGGCGGGGGAGGCGTACATGTGGTCTGAGGCCAGCCACCTGACCATGTCAGAGAGGGGGGCAAGGGGAGAGAGGATGTGCAGCTTTGCAGCAAGCCCATGCTGCTTGTTAGCCATTCGGCTAACACACAACTGGCTCAAACAATGTGGGGAACAGACAGCAGTTTTCCTCAAACTCAAGAGCAGCTGTCTGTAAAGTGCAACACTAGGTCATGTAGTTTACAAGAAACACAATTCTCCCCAGCGTCACTGTCGCCTGCCGTGCGGTACGTGTTGGCACACACTTGATGCCGTACATCACACATGTACAGCGCACAACACAGCCTGTCACACACCTCTGGATGCGGCAGTAGGGACTGCGTCGGTGATGCTGTGATTATGCACGAGCTCGCAGCCGGGCACAATGTCAACAGCATCACACATTGCCCGGCAGATTTCTTCTTCAGAAAAATATCTGTACCGGGTGTGTACATGTTTGGTCCACACAAAGCGAAATGTCCACTGTCGTGGTCTCATACAGTTTCTGTGGGGAGGGGTGTGTGAAGGGACCTCTGATCGTGAACAGAGTGTACTGCTTGTTGCTTTGCGCTTCAAGCTGCAGATTAGCCACTTGGCAAACGGCAGCTGGCTCACAGTGTGGGAAATGTGTGCTTGGTGTGGCTGGTTCAACTGACAGGCACAGACAGCATTTGTTCAACAACTTCTACAAAAGGAGCAACTAGATTTCACACAGCTTCTTTTCGACCCATAGCTTTCCAGTGGTCCGCTCTAGTGATGTGCGGCTCTATACTGAAGCATCGATATTTACGATCCCAATGTCTCCTGCTCTAGTATCGATTCTCATATAAAAAGATTGATATCTAAACTCAGTAATTTGGAGTGAGTGTTTATGTTATCATAAGTAACTTCCTGTCACCGGAATAGTCTAATTATTCCCGGTTAGGGGAGGGAACTACTTCTCCTTCCGCCTGTCAGTTGTGTGTGCACTAACGCTCTGTAACAGAGCCGACCGCTGCAGCCCTTTATTTACATTTCCCACTACGAAGACTGCAGAGTGACTATGGCTGACCGCAAGAGGAGTCATGTCTGGCTGTATTTTAGCTGTAAAGACAGCAGTGACGCTGTGTGTGATGTGTGTGGAAAGACAGTGAAATACAGTGGTAACACTACAAACCTGGCTAAACAACTGAGTCACAAGAGTGAATATGATGATATAATGAAGCGGCGGTCTGAGGAGGTGGTCCAGGGCGAGAAGACGCAAGGTGCTAGGGCAAGACAGACTTCAATGAGCGAGTCATTTGGCAGCGGCAGATGTTATTCAGGTACAGAGAGATAGTGTGATAGTCACGTTATCACTGACAGTGGGAAAGTTATTCACGTCTGTTAAGGCTTTAGTTTTTTAATGCTCAAGAGTTCCCCGGAATCCCAGCATTCTTGCAACAAGCTAACAGAAAGCAGTTTGTTCAAATAGATACCAGTGAAACATGATGTAAGTTAGCCTAATGAAATGAAAATAATGAGTAGCTTTCCCGAGATCAGTGTTAAGAGTGTATTGACAGAGGCTGCATATTGCCTATAGTTAAAACTAATAGGATTTAGAGGGATCTCTTTTGTCCCCCTGGCCATCATACTGTACAACAGCTCCTAGTCATGGCAGGGAGGACAATAGACAAAAGAAAAATTTCTACTTCCATCTGTACTCCATTTGCACTGCACTTACTGTTCACTGTGACTACTGTGTTATAAGTTAATTTTATTTTAATATAGGTTTAATGCATGTATGTTTTGTATGCTGGATACTTGAATTTCCCTCGAGATAAATAAAGTATATATCTATCTATCTATCTTTAGCATACAGTGCAGTGTGGCGCCATCATTCAGTTTGCCCTGTGTTTCTGTGTTGTTTGTAGATGATTCTCCAAGGAGCCTGGGGGAGATGATTGTGAGGGACCTCCAACCTATGTCTGTAGAAGAAAATGATGAATTCCAGGCATTTGTAAAAGCTCTTGACCCAAGATACAAACTCCCTAGCAGAAAGAAAATGACTGAAACATATCTTGTTAATATGTTTGATGAGAGCAAAGAAAAAGTAAGAGCAACTTTGCAAAATGCTCCAAGTGTTGTACTTACTACTGATATGTGGACTTCAGTGTCCACAGAGGCGTACATGACTGTCACACGTCATGTAATTGAGAATTGGCAAATGAAAGTAGATCCAGTCTGTAGAAACCCGCTTTTCAGTTTTGTGCGAATTCTACAGTTTTCTACATGCTGGACAGGCTGCATGAACAACATGAAGATGTGACCACAGTCCTCTGTCTTCTAGGCAGGAGTGAATTGTGCAGGCCCTTTGAGGAAGTGACAAGGGCGAAAAACATGTTTCAGTCTCCAAAGTGATTCCTCTCGTGTCTCTTCTTCAAAGAGCTGTAGCAGCCTGTAAGCATCAGGGCAGCTCCGTTGCCACACAGCTGGCACAGCAGTGCCAGCGTAGATTTGCAAGCATTGAGACTGATCACTCTCTAGGTGCTAGTACATTTCTGGATGCTAGGTTTAAACACCTTGGATTTCAAGACAAAAACAATGCTGAGGGAATGAAAAAAACAACTTTTCTCTGAGCTGAAGGAAGTCTACCAGACAGTAGAGTCCACTCCCACTCCAAGCTCTTGGAGTTGGAGTGGGAGTTGGGAGTTGGACTTGGAGCTCCCAAGTCATTGGCACCTACTTCTAGCTCTGCCTCAGTGCCTAGCCCCCAGAGTCTTGCACTCGCCCCAGACTCAGCTGCAACAAAAGTAGGGTTACGAGCAGATTTTGACACACAAGTTGCGTCTTCCCAACATCACCGGTCAGCTACCACAGACTTAATAATTGAAATGCGTCGTTACTCAGAGGAAAAACTGATTCCCCCGGACAAGGATCCACTTGTTTGGTAGCAAGAGCATCACCAAACCTTCCCAGGCTTAGTACTTCGGAATTGTTGCTAGTTCTGTGCCTGCAGAGCGGATGTTTACAATGGCAGGGAAGGTAGAGAGCAAAAAACGGAACAGACTGAAGGGGAAAACTGTAAACATGCTCTTATTCCTAAACAAAAACCTGTGAATAAGCAGTTTTCAGAACAGGCTCAGGTTTAACATTTTCAGGGGAGCCTAATTTACTTTTTCGTAAAAGAAAATTGAGGTGTCAGCTACACATTAGCTTCCTGTTAGCTCAACGTTAGCCTGACGGTAGCATCGCCGCGGCAACATAGCAACGCCGAGTCCGGCGTCACCGGAGGTTGGTACAGGGGGGAGCCGCTGCGGGATTCCTGCTCATCAGATAGCAACAGGTCAAGGGCTTCGTCAAGAGAGTGGGTGGACCGCCACGCCACCTCGTCCTCACCGGCAAAATGATCCGCACATCGCTCTTCTTTTCCGACAGGAAGTCTTCTGCTCTTTAGACAGCTCAGTGCTGACGAAAAATGGAAGCCGCAGACTGTCTCTCACCGTTGTGTGCATACATGGTGTGGATGTAGGAGAGGCCCACGCTGTTGGGTGGGCGTAGACTAAAATTCTCAGTGCCGCGCAGGCGCGCGAAGAGGGTAAACACAATAGCGATAGCCTTTTAGCTGCAATACTTCTGCCTCAAATCAACTCAAATCGTCGCCTGACGTAGACCTCTTCAAGGCCCATTTATGCCACGCATTTATACTTGTGCGTAGGCCTGTCCGTCATTCTGCAATTACACCCCCAACGGTAGTCTGCAGTAGCGCTACAGCGTCCACTGTGTTGACTTTTGCCGACCGAGCAGGCCAACTTCCGGTTTAGCGCTCAGCCATCGTAAATGGGGGTAAAATTGTAAACGTGCGGCTGGCGTAGCCTTTTCAAATGTTACAGTGCGAATGGATCACATTCTGATAGCGAAACGAGTCATTTCGCTCGGGTTGCGACGGTCAAATATATTAATTCACTGTGTTACAGCCGCCGTTTTGGCCAAGCGCGGGATACTTCCAGTCGGCTCGGAGGCATTGCGAGGCTACCAAGCTGACCAATCACAGTGCTTACGGTCCACGTCGACATGACATGTAGTTACATTTTTGAGGAGGTGCACGTCAGGCGACGGCGTAGCCTCTGCGTAGCCCCGTAGCCTACGCCGTGGATTTGAGGCAGAAGTATAGCCCTCACGGACTTCCCAGGAACGCGCCTCAAAGTCTGTGATGGTGGACATTGGGATTTGGCCATCTAGTTGTATTTCGTATAGGTTTCGCTCTCTAAGGCGGACTGTCAAATCGTCAAGTGTGCGAGGGCTCTCTCGCGGACATTTTGAGTCTTTTATAGACCCTTCTCGTAAGTCTGCATTTCTGCAGACTATATATTGTTGAAAGTTTTCTTAACTTAAGATGGTGCATAGAACACATGACATCAGAGGAATGCAATCACCTTATTACACACTTCTTTTATTCAACTATTTATTTTAGTTTTTGCTTAATGATGCTATTTGACCAACAATAGTGTATTGATTAATACAAATATATATTGACATTTAGGCTGCCTTTCCTCCACTCTGTAGGGCGAGAGCCTGCAGGACTTAAAAATAAGGCAAAAACAAAATAAAAAGTGTGCAACGTGTTTCAGCGTCATCAAGGTAACATGATAAAGTGGCAAAGTGCTGTCCCGTTCCCGTTTACAGCATTTGGAGCCCATCACTTTCCAAGCGACGTCAGTAAAGTCTGTGATGGTTCAGGGCTCAGGGTTTAGGGGAGACTTTGGGATTGGGGCCCTATCAGTTGCAACCAAGGGATTCATAATAGTGTTGACACAAAGATACTTGCAGACTTTCATCCATGTGTTGTCACAGGGATCAAAGGGAAATGGCTAGACTACAAACAAGCTGTTTTCAAGCAATTCAGAGCAGTGTGTTCTGTGGGAGATCAGAACTCCCTTTGGGCTGGACTTTGGGCTTTTTCACTTTGCAAATCTATTACACATTCAAATTGAAATCTGCTTTATTGGCATGAATGTATAACAACAATATTGCCAACATTATTAAACAAAAAAGGTATATAACTCAAAGGAGAGGGAAAAAGCTAAAAAGCATAATATGACCTCTTTAATACAAATGTCTAATCAGCCAATCACATGGCAGCAACTTAATGCATTAAGGTATGTAGACGTGGTCAAGACAACTTGCTGAAGTGCAAACCGAGCATCAGAATAGAGAAGAAAGTGACTTGAACGTGACATGGTTGTTTGTGCCAGACGGTCTGGTCGTATTTCATAAACTGCTGATGGGATTTTCATACAGAACCATCTCTGGAGTTTACAGAGAATGGTCCAAAGAAGAGAAAATATCCAGTGAGCAGACGTTGTGTAGATGAAAATGCCTTGTTGATGTCAGAGATCAGAGGAGAATGGGCAGACTGGTTCGAGATGACAGAATGGCAATAGAAACTCAAATTACCATTCATTACAACCCAGGTATGCAGAAGAACATAGTCTTGTCTGACGAGTCTCAATTTCAGCTGTGACATTCAAATGGTAGGGTCAGAATTTGGCGTAAAAAAACATGAAAGCATGGGCCAGTCCTGACTTGTATCAACGGTTCAGGCCGGTGGTGGTGTAATGGTGTAGGGGATATTTTCTTGGCACACTTTGGGACCCTTAGTACCAATTGAGCATCGTTTAAACGTGACAGCCTACCTGAATTTTGCTGCTGACCATGTCCATCCCTTTATGACACAGTGTACCCATCTTCTGATGGCTACTTTAAGCAGGATAATGCACCATGTCACAAAGCTCCAATCATCTCAAACTGGTTTCTTCAACATGAAATTGAGTTCACAGCACTCCAGTGGCCTCCACAGTCACCAGATCTCAATCCAATAGAGCACCTTTGAGATGTGGTGGAACAGAAGATTTGTATCATGTAGCTCACAAATCTGCAGCAACTGCGTGAAGCTATCCTGTCAATATGGACCAAAGTCTCTGAGGACCGTTTCCAACACCTTGATGAAAGTATGTCACGAAAAATTAAGGCAGTTCTGAAGGAAAAAAGGGGTCCAACATAGTACTAGAAAAATGTACCTAATAAAGTGGCCAGTGGGTGTACGTGTACTGTATATTCACCGTTTTTTTAACTAACTTTTCAGGAAACGTTTAACAATGTCTTTGTAAAGTCACAGATTTGATTAAAATCCTTGTGGTTCAATTTAGATTCTGCACTGTCACACTGGAGGACTTACACATTCTGTAAACACAGTTATCAGTACATGCATGCAATAGAGTGCCAGACTGAAGGACTGTAAATTGACCATGTTGAAGACTGTGTGACATTGAAGCACATCCAATTTGTTAAATACCTGCTCTTTGATGTTAGCAGAGTCCAGGGTGTAGTTGAGAGCAGTCTTGGCTGCTTTGTATGGTTCCCAGGCCTCCACCAGGTTCACTGTGATCCCCATGTAGATACTGATAACCTGCAGAAAGACAACACAAACACTTCAGTACAACATTCACATTAACAAATAGTTTATTATATAATAGTTGATAAAGTTTATATTCATTCTGCGTCTACCGGCATGACATGAGTGAACAGTCCTACCACAAAAAAAAATGTCTTACCCAGTTGTCAGGGAAGTACTTGTCCACTATCTCCCTCATCTTAGCCTGCTGGGTGTGCAATATGGAGGGGCTGAAGTAGAGGCAGACGTACAGCATGGCTGCCTGGTTAGCCAGCGCTGTGCTTCGATGCTCTGGTAGAGGATACGCAGACACCTGATGGACAGGAAGAGAAATGTGATTTTAGGTCCAGCCCAAGACTATGGCTGTAACAGTCTCATAAAATCTGTAACAAAGACAAACTTAACTTCTGATGAAGTGACAAAATTTGTCATTATTGAAAGTTCAAAGTAACGTTCGACCAAAAGCTTCTCACCTGGTTGTATATGTCGTCCGAGCGCAGCCTCCCAATGACCATGCTAATAAAAGTGGTACTAATGGGAACTCTCTGGAAGTAGCTCTCTGGATAGTTGGCTGGCCGTTTGGCTCCAGGCTGACTGGAGTAGCCGGTGCTGCGCAGGAGCTTGCAGATGTCATCCAGGTTGGAGTCGGCTGATGAACGGGCAGCACTGAAGAAAAAGTTAAATAAAATTATGGGAGACAATCTAAAGACTGAGGCAAGTGAGGACAAAAGTTGTGTGTTATTTCTTGGCATTATTAAAACTGGGTAAAGTATATTTTGATTATTGCATAATTTTGTTATATTGGATAAAATTTTCAAATCAGTTCAATTCAACGTGCTGCTGTGTGTTCTCCTTCTTGACTGTCTGTCATTCAAATAGGTTAGCATTATGTTTATATGTAATCTAATACTTGATCTAGAATAACATCTCAAAACACTGCGAAAGGAGTCAATAAAAAAATAGGTGCATCCACATCTTTATTATAGCACATTTCAAACATAATGACATGACAGGGTGATATTTCATGGGAGAAGCAAACGGAAAGAGATAAAACGATATCAGGTACACCAGACTCGACTTTGCTGTGAGCGAGCTCACTGGCTAACAAGCGTATTGAGCACATAGAAGATGTGAGTCAGCATGTTTCGTGTGTGTGCGTGGGAGTCACAAGCGCACCTGTATCTATAGTAGGAGACAAGCATCCTCTCTCTGACCTCCCCTTCAATTTTTTGGTCAATAGCCAGCAACATGACTCCATAAAGGTAGAGAGCCTCACACTGGGTGGAAAAGAAAACATACACATGATCATCATCAACTTCTATAGTGTCTTCTCAGTATGTTGTGTTAATATGTCGTTTTTAGGGCCAGGCATGAAAATCAATCTGCAAGTCAGCAAGACAGACAGTTATTTCTGATATGAACTCATCACAAACATATGTTGTAATGTTAGCATGTTCCTGAAACTGATTTGTATTACCTACCAAAAGCTGTTTCCCATCCTCATTTATAAGCACAGTCTCCAGGGTTTGCTGAATATAAACACCCTCATGTAGGTCATCCAAATATCTGGAGAGGAGAAAATAATACAATACTATCTTTTAATATAGTCTGTCTTATGTTTCATGGTGCAAAAAGGAGAAAAGTAGGTAGAGGGAGGGAGTGTGAATCAACCTCAGGGGGTGTGATTTTATTATCTATTTTAAAAGGACAGCTGAAAACCTGTTTTTGTTTTCTGAAGAACATTTACTCTTAAATTGACTGAACTGGAACAAAAAAAGAATAAACAGCCGGGTCTTGTCTTACCTGTTAAGATCCACTATGTATTTGTGGACACTCTCAAAAGCCAAATAGAACCTTGACAGAATCTCAATGTTGTTCTCTCTAAACTCTTCATCCAAGTCTTGAAGCTCAGGTTTGGCTTCCAGCTTCCCCTCGAAAACCTCTGCACCCTGGCAAAGAAGCAACATCTTGAATTGAGTGCAACTGATATTCAGTTAATACTCACGTCTTTATAAAAATGTAAAGTCTAAATGTAAAGCTAGGTGTTCCAATAAGAAAGCAATAATTTTCATAAACCATACATAGAGCTCAAATATTAGTTTGCATCCTGTATTACAGGAAAAAATAAGAGCAGCTCTATGAAGCCAATGCTGATGTGCAGTTAATAGTTGAAAGGGTGAGACTGGCCAAAAATGTCTTGGAACACCTGCCCCAATCAAACCCACACCTTAAAGTAGCTGAAGTCACAGACAATGTCTCCATATTTCTGCTGGTCGCTCTTGTCTTTGAGCCTGAAAACTGCAGGGATGAATTCAGAGAGGCGCAAGAGCTCGGCAATGATGGCATTTCCTCTAGAAACTATCCTGAGGATGGCCTGGCCGCACAAGTTGTTCTCCGCCAGGAAGTCCACCATAGCGGCTGGAGGAAGACAAGGACGAGGATGCACAAAACAGCCGCAACTTGGCCCTGTGTTTTTGCAGTACAGTGACAGCTGGGATAATCCAGCTGAAAAGAAGAAAGCAGGGAGGGTGTGAAAAAAATGGCTTTATCAATTTAACACTGTTTTTATTTTTACTTTTATCAACATGGCAGACTAGTTTCATCTGCCCTGCTGAAGTGTCCTTGGGCAATACATTGAATGCCTGCCATCACCTAGACTGGTCCTGACATCTGACTCCTGCTGAGAGAGGCAAATAGAAAGAGCAAACTCCCAAAGGGTTTAGGTAGTAGCTTATTAAAGTAGTATTACCTTTAGTTAATTTTTAGTTTAGAACTTTGAGGTTTCTCGACGGAAATACAGTAACACAAATTTTAATTATTTTTAACGTTAGCCCTAAACTGTCATTTTAACACCCCTAGGTTTCACAATGTTCAGGCTTCTTGAAGAGATATAAAAACAAATTGAAAACGCTCTTTTAGCTTTTAATAGGCTTGTTGTTTCTAAATGGAAGAATTTGAGGAGTGTAACGTTACGTTAGTTATTAACTGGTCATGTATTAGCTAACTTGAATGTTTGCTCTTTCTATTACAACCAAGCTAACGTTAGCATAGCCTGCTCGCTACTTTGATTAAGTTAGCCTTAACGCTGCAGACGACAACACATAAAGCGATGCCAACATACCGTTGTATACTAACTTTTCTTTACGTCTTGCTGGTTTTATTTAAATAGCCGTAATGTTTATTAGTCCAAGACTGTTGAAAAAAAGCTTGCCTCTTTGGATCTTCTCTTCCCTGTTTACTTCCTCATGACCAACCACATGACTCTGCCGCTGGGTGTGTTTGATTTCGTTCCTTCATCGCGCCGGAGAAGAAGAGCGGTAACAAGTATAGCCCTTGCATTGACTTATACCACCCAAAGTAAATTTGCCCTATTTTGAGAGGACTCACAGTGATGCTAGTGTAAATCAAGAAATATGTGTATCATCCCGAATCACTGAATTAACTCAATTCCACAAAGAAAAAAATGGGTCAGGTAGGCCTATGGGTTGACAGTGCACTGAAGTCCTGAAACTCAATTACATGTTTCTCTAGATGGCGACAGAGATCCACTATACCCTCAGTTTACAGGCGCTCTATCTCACTGCCACTCCACCACACTCGAGGACTGTGAGTGCAGATTTCTGGCTCCACAGGGATGCAGTGATTTGCAGGGATGGAGTAGTGAGAATAAGCCTGAGCAGAAATTAAACCAAACTACTGTGGAAAACCTCAGAGATAAATCCACAGGGAAGAAATATAACATCCTTGCCTTCAGGCAACAAAAATGCTTCTGAAATATCTTTTCTTGGAGGCCGTTGAAGGGACTTTTCCATTCACTTTAACAGCAAACATCTCCTCATTCATCATCTATTCGACAAATATCGATTTAGCTGGAGAAATAATGAACCTTTCTTGAAAACACTGGCACCCTACCACCCACTGTTTCTGCCGTGGCTGAAAAAACTGACAACCTGCGTGACTAACATGTGGTCAACATTGATGAATAAGCACAAGTCCTCATGTTTCCTTCAAATTCTGATCGAATTGGACTTTATTGCCAATAAGTCTAACACGCTGGCAGGCACTTCCTTTAAACAATGTGAGCCAGAGATTAATAACAGTCATATGGAGAGAGCTGTTTGTTTTGACCCCTCACCTTTCTGTGTGGCAAAGCAAGTTATCATCTCAGTCCTGAGCCAGTGGATGTCTCCGTGTGTCGAAGTGGATTGTCTGTCCTTGCATCACTTTAATTGCATTTTATCTTTGATATGCAAAGAATTCTCTGCTTCAGGGTTTGTTTGTTTTTTTTAGATTATCTTCATAACACTTTTGCTTTAATAATGAGCAGAGTGGTGATTGACAGGGCTCTGGCAGACTGTGGATGTGACATATGGCACGGTGGGCTGCATTTTACATCCTGAATAACATGTTTCTTATCTCCCCGAACCACTTAAGAACCATTATTTCAATGCATTTTGTAGTGGGGGAGAAAGGGAGAAAGACAGACAGCTACAATTTAGATTCATAGCTTGACTCCTTATTGACCCGGCTGTCCACAAACTACACACTGCGTCCCTGCGGCCGCTGGATTTATTACCCGTTTACCATCACACCAAGGTCACATTCTAAGAGGCAACTGGGTCAGCTATAAGGGCTTCCTGGGAAGCATCATGAAATGTTTTCACTAATGAAGCCTCTTACTACACACCTTCTGTATTAACCTTCTGGCGCCTTATGGATTTTCTCTTCTTGTTATCACATCGGTCTTTGAAGAATCTCGTCAGAGAATTTATTTTATTGCAAAATAGTTACTAGATTGTTTGTGAAGAATAAAATACATGCAGCTATATCCACACCACAGTCCAATCTAATATATTTGAGTAATATTCCAAATACATATTATATATTCATTTAGCCATCAACTGAAAAGTTACCAAATAACCCCCATTTCTCTGACCATCAAGAGCACTGGTGGATCTCATTTCCTGAGCAGCCTGGCGGCCATTGACTGTTGATCCATGATCATTTTTCAGTGAAACCCTTGAAAAGGCTGACAATAATTGTGTCTTACCTGTTAGTTACTTTATGTGCTAACTTACCAAATTAAGGACTTTGGATAACATTTTAAAAACTGGAGGTCATTATCCAAATTTAGCAGCAGCATGAGGTGATTTTAAAGCCCTATGTATGCATGTATGCAAAAGATGGTCTGAATGCACAAATGCAAGGGTATCCATGTATATCTGTGTGCCTAGGTGCATAAGCAAATGCACACATGTCCCCTCAGGTCCTGTGTGCCCTTTATTAGCACCAAGTTGATTCTATTCAGCTTGGCTAGTGATTAAACCTTTTCATGGCGGGGAACTTTCACACCGCTGTGAACTGTGTGAGGTGATTAAAGGCTGCTCAATTTGTAGTCCAGTCCCACTGCTATTCTTCCTCATTGATCTTTTTCAGGCCCTTGAAGTGAGAGCTGTGCGCAGCAGGCTTCTCTCATTGAAATAAGACAGGATACATACTCTGCACTACTCCTACTGTCTCTCTGCTCTCATGTCAGCAAACATTTCACAGACATGTATCCAGTCAACAAATTAGCTATAAAATTAGCTGCTACATATGGTTGGTATTTAATAAAGTTCATGTGATTAACTTGGTTTGTTTGATATTGGTATATGAATTAAATTAAGCTCTTTTATGTTGTGTTATTATGCATGAATATAAATAGTTGTGTATGCTCAGAGAGCCAAACTTTTTAATATATGATATATTACTCAAGAGGACCATGCAGACCATCAAATTGTAAAAAAAAAAAAAAAAAATGGAAGCCCTGTAGAATAGAGTCTTCAAAGAATTGCACTGCTTTGCCACAATTTAAGAAATTTTTTTTGACTAACTAAAGAGAGGGAAACTTTTTCATTTCCCCTTTGTTTTAACAATTATCCTAAAACCATGCTAAATGCTAACTCCAGCATGCCTACATGCTCACAATGACAACGGTAATATCCATCCATCTATCTATCATCAGCCGCTTATCCTGCGTACAGGGTCGCGGGGGGCTGGAGCCAATCCCAGCTACAATGCTAACATGCTGATGAAAATTTAAAAATTAGATACAGCTTCACACAGTGAACTCACTGAGTTGCACCTAAGGCTTGAAGAAGAACTGAAGAAGTCCTTTGGATGTGGGACGAAACGTCTTCCAGTATCTTCAACCAAGTCCAGTTGCCCTTGATTTTAACCATCGTTGGATAAGGCTTCTTCATGTTCTGAGGCGAAATCTGTTGTTCACAAAAGAAAATAATGGTAAAGTTATCTTAGTGTGCGGTGACAGTTGCTGTGCATTTGGAATTTCTTGTTTCTGAACATGCTGATGTTAAGTAAGAATAATGTTTAATGGGAGTGAATCGATGTCAATATCATTGTAAAGACTATGAGTCACTTTTATATTACAATTTGTAAACACAAAACACAATCTCCAAACACATTTGAAATCCCCAGTCAAAAGCTTCATGATCCACAAATATATAACACGATCCACATCTATTCATAGAGTAGAATTATAATTTGGTCATAAAGCAAAATTAATTAAGAATTTCACCTAATGGTGGTATAGATGAAAAATCCGTACAATTCTTGAATGAAACATGACTGTGTGTACCAAATTTCATGGCAATCCATCAAATAGTTGTTGAGATGTTTCAGTCTAGACCAAAGAGTTGGACAGATCAAAACATGGCTAAAAACATTGAAACCTAGAAGAGTGGTTGATCCTGCCTCTGGGGCTTTTGATGCGTCTCCATTTTTTCTGGCAAAAGTGTTTTGGGGAAGAAAGCTTTCCCTATCCGAACTGAGAGTGTGAGGATGGAGTGTGTTGTACAGTAATTGCCCAGATTGCCCTCTAAGATAAATTTATGATTTTGGTCCACTTAAATGAGACTGACTTGAATTGATTCCACAGCTAAAACACTTTCACCCACTGCATAGAGACAAGAAAAGGCCGGGAGAAAGGTTATTAAATCACCCATGCTTGATGGCAAAACTCTTCCCAAAAGGAGTTTCGAGGCTAACAAGTGCTTTTGGGACAAACAGCAAAGGCTGACTGTGGTAATTCTCCAATATCAGATTTCATCAAGCAGCAGATGTATTTTTATTGCAAGTCATTACTGCTGTCATACTTATTAGCATAGAAATGGTTTCTATACCTACGGAGACCTGAAAGTTATTGCGTTTGTAATTGAACCTGATCTCTGCTCTGTGATTGAGATGTTCCAACACACACGCGTTGCTGTACACACAAGGTGGAGAGCATATTTTGCTCATACACGAATGCGCATACACACATACACCACAAGTGATTTGTCTCTGTTCTTCTCCTTTAGTAACAATTCTTTTTCTAATATATTAATACCAATAGTAGTAAAGAAAGGAGAAGAGAAAAACAAACAGGAAAGATGAATATGATGATAATCATGGCATCTATAACGGTGATGATGATCATGTCATCGTGTCAGACCTGACACCATCCCCCGTCACACCACTGACCGGCCACAGTCCATCATCTCATCCCCCACCTCCTCCCCCTCTCTTACCATCCTAGAGAGGGATGTCAACAGACTGTTCAGGAGGCAGAAACCTCGCAAAGCAGCTGGACCGGATTCTGTCTCCACATCCACCCTGAAGCACTGCGCCAATCAGCTGTCTCCAGTGTTCACAGACATTTTTAACACCTCACTGGAGACATGCCATGTGCCGGCCTGCTTGAAAGTCTCCACCATCATCCCTGTCCCCAAAAAACCAAGGACCACTGGACTAAACGACTACAGACCCGTCGCCCTGACAGGTGATTGGCCGCAATCTTCCTTCTCTTCAGGACATGTACGCCTCCACACTTTACAACAACGCTCAACTGTGCTTTATGCTCATGTTGCCAATTTTTGCACATACTTGTCAGCATTGTATTATACTATTATTGTATCTTTTTATTTTTTGTATACTTGTAAATGTTTTTTGATCTCCTTATTTTTTATATTTATATTACTATTTATGTTGTGTACTGTAAGCACCAATTCATGCCAAAGCAAATTCCTATTATGTGAAAATGTACCTGGCAATAAACCCGATTCTGATTCTGATTCTGATTCTGATTCTGATTGATCAACACATTAATGTCCTCTGACATTGTTTGGATGATTAAACAACATTGATGATTGATAGACATCACTGACCATTTTGAATGATATACTTAAATCCTCGATCACACAGATGAAATTAGAGAAATACAAATAATCAATTTTGTTATTTGCAATTGCAAAAGGAATTCAAAAAACAAATATTGTTTTGCACAAGGATGTGTCTTCATTATTAAATAAGAAGATAAGATATAACTTTATTAATTGCCCGTAGGGGAAATTTCGGTCGACATAGCAGCACAAAGGAATATAAAAGAACAGATGCAGTATTATAGAAGTATTAACACGCTATTTACACTATTCAGTCAATAATAATTATTTACAACCATTTGCAACCAGATAAATGTCTGAAATATACTTAGGAAAATCCCTCAGTTTGGTGCAGTGGTGTTGTGGAGCCTGATAGCTGATGGCACAAATGAGCCTCCAAAGCCCTTTGAGGCTCGAGGCTGGATGAGTCTGTGGTTGAAGGTGCTCCTGAGCTGCCTCAGCTCAGCATAGAGAGGATGAGAGGGGTTGTCCATGATGGTTTTCAGCTTCCCTCTCATCCTCCTCTCAGTCACTGCCTCTACACTGTCCAGTTCCATCCCCACCACTGAGCTGGCCTTCCTCACCAGCTTGCCCAGTTTGTTGGCGCCACAAGTCCCGATGCCACCTCCCAGCACACCACAGCAAAGAAGATGGTAGAACATCCGTAGCAGCCTGGTGCACACATTGAAGGACCTGAGCCTCCTCAGGAAGAACAGCCTGCTCTGTCCTTTCCTGTAGAGGGCCTCTGTGTTGTCTGTCCAGTTCAGTTTATTGTTGAGTTGCACCCCAGGAACTTGTAGGTGTCCACCATCTCTACTCCTTCACCCCTTATTACAACAGGGGTGTGGGGCCTCTTCTACTCATTATTATCATTTCCAAGAAAGAACACAATATTAGTTTTCTGTAGAAGATGGTAATTCACTCTGAATTTTAACAGGGTCACAATAGGGTGGGAGCTTTCTGTTGCTGGCACTCAAATTTATGTGACAAGTCCTTATGAGCGTAGCACATCACAGAAATTATTGCTGGGAACAGGAGCAGATCATTTATTGTGGCCTTATTGGCATTTTTGCAGATATGTTATAATGAGATTCAAAATGAGGCAATAAGATCTTCAGATCATCCCCAGGAGCATGGATCTGACTATGGCAATGCGGGTCTGTCAGGCTGTCAGTCTATCTGTCCACCACTTTGATAGATAGTTATTCATCCAGGGATTTAGGACCATTTGTAAAGTCTATGATCTGAGTAAATTAATGATATATTAAATATTGGAGTTTACATTTGAAATAGATACATTTGGAGCTATCCTGGTCTGACCTCAAAGCCTCATCTGAATTTGTAAATTGTACTATGAAAGCTCTGTGATCTATGAATATATCTGTTAATCACGTAAATTACATGACACATTATAATCAACATAAAGGTCAGCCCATAGCATGAGAATTTAATAATTGGGAACAACTCCCATGCCATTGACGACTCAATACCTAGACTACTTTTAGTAGAAGGCATGTTTTAACGAATAATGGGAAATACACTGGTTGAGAGTCTGATAGTAAGTTTGATACCACTCTCATATCTGTCTGTATGAAGCTGATTAGCTTAGCACAAAAACTGGAAAAGTGGGGAATACTAGCCTAGTACAGTCTATAGCAAAATGTGCCCACCATGCACCACTAAAGCTCACAAATTAACACATTACATTTGTTTAATCTGTACAAAAAACAAAGTGTTAAAGTGAAAATTTGCAGTTGCAGGGGGTTATGTGCAGGACTAGTCAGCTAACCTAAGCTGACTGGCTGCTGGCTGTAGCTTCTCATGCAACTTTCAGCAAGAAAGTAAATAAGTACATTTCACCAAATATGGAACTGTTTATATAACTTTTAATAAAAAATATTTTTGTGGCTGCTAGACTGTGACTTAAATATGCATCCACACGACTTGCTCCCACCAGAAGAGAAGGTGGCAGGCATACAGTATATCAAATAGCCCTCCACTTAAATCCTTGAGGGTGATCCTACTGGCCCTGTCTGCATCGAGATGCTGACACTTCCATTTGTCATATGAGCCCTTCATTTCACTGTTCATCCTGTTACACTCAGATGTGATTTGTGCATTTCAGCGTCAACACAGATGGATGAGGCTCCTCACCAAGGCTGTCACTCACAGTCAGGAGGGGACATTAACTCACCACAGCCAAGGCTGCGCTTTACATGAAAGAGACACACACATACATAGGATTTACACACCCACAAATGACTGTGTGTGCCTACATGTTCACAGTCATGCATATGTCTGCATGCCTTTTGCACATACCACACATTTGTATATTTATGTGAATATGTGAGTGGAATTTTTAATAACAAATCTGCATTATATTACAGTTATTACCAAAAAGCAAATTAATGACCTCCAAAACCTACTCGCAAGGAAATAATAAACCTCCATTTGGCTGTTCAGTTGCTTGGCTGGCTGGCCGGCTGACTCGCTGACTGGCTGGGAAAACTATGCTGACCTGGGTGCATCCAAATTAGATATTGGCATGGTTGCGTGTATTACACAGTGGGAGTGCTGCTCTGGCTCAGTCACCCTGCTGCTCTAAATCTGGCCAGTGCTCAGCTCAGCAAACACAATGCAACAGCAGGAAGACAGCATCTCCACATTCCCATTAAGCTGCAGATAATAGCTAGACAAAAGCAGAACCCCACAGATGATTCCCTTGGTATCCAGATATCTACATTTTTTGTTGATTTGTCCTTACTTTGTCATCACGTTGGTTTTGAAGTGAGGCATTCAAATAAGCCTACTGGAAAGGCAATTATAAATTTCAGACTGTAAAGAGAGGGACTGTCACATTTCCACATGGGTGGACCACTTTAAAGAGGTTGAATTAAAATTCAGTGACATATAAACAAAGCACATCTGATCACTATAGAAGCAAAAGCTGGGGAACATTCATATCAGTCACCAGTGGTACCCCCCCTCGTAAATTAGTTAAAGGGATGAAAGAGAGAAGAGATGGAAAGAATGCCAGAGAGAAGCAGAGGGGATGATAAGCGTAAGAGAGTGAAAAGGCAGGAGTGGGGTGAGAGCGACAGAAAGAGGAGAGACAAAAGACAAAGGGAGGAGGTGGAGAATGAGGAGGTGGCAATCATATCCCTCCCTGTCTTTGATCAGTGGTCCATGGGGAACTGAGGCAGTGCCGATAACTGGTCCACAGCTCCTGAGGAACGCAGCTTCACATTCCTCCTTGCTCTTTCCCCGCTTCTGCAAAATCACTTCTAGTCTTTCAGACCAGAGCAGCTGTGAAAACACATCATGGCTTACTACATGCCAGAAAAGACCTGGCTAATGCACTGTAGTGCCATTGTCCCGCTGGTCCTCATTCACCGCTGCAATTCCTCTCTGGGCAAAATCCATTCTATTCTAACCCAATGTTTTCTATCAGGCCTATCTTGAATCTCTATTTAGGCTGAAATTATTAATTTCTCTTATTGCATAATCCTCCCAACAGAAAGGTCAGAGGTCATGTTACAGAGCAACACTGGTATGACTCAGGGGCCCAGTGTTTTGGTGAGGGGCACTTCAGTAGGACAAGGCATGCTGATGAAGAACCACTGTCCAGCAGAAAGCATCAGAAGGTGTCAGAATCCAACACACTGTAAATCTTGTAGACATGCTGCTTTTTGGCATCTCAACAGGTACAGCCAATCTCTCAGCTGCCAAATCACTTGTTACTGTAATACAGGCACCTAAACTCAAACTCTTTGAAGCATTGTAGAACGTACAGTAAAAGGGTAGTGGTTCAACTGCTAAAAGTAATCTGTATTTGAACTTTGAACAAAACAAACAGGAATATACAGTATAGTAGAATGAGCTTGTTCATACATCATTATGCTCAACACTGTTGTCAGCCTAACTCCAGTAATGTTAAAAGTGCAAACAGGAGAGATGTGGCTGTTTTGATTTAAGTTATTGCTATAGACCCTGATTTTTCTTACTATTATCCCAACTACCTCACATGAACAAAACTGTATAATATTTATTAGAAGTATTGCCTTTTAGTGTGTCTGTTGTTAATTATTCATTGTTAACCTAAAATGAAACAGAAACATATGCTTACAATAGTCCAAGAGGTATAAAATTGACCCTGAAATCATTTTGAATGACAAACATTGTAATTTAGTTCATTTTTGACTTTGGAAACTTACAGTCAACTTTTAAGCTAACATGCAACAGAAGTGCTAAAAAATATGGAAATTTACAATTTACATGACAACTGGGCAAACTCCATCTGCTAATGAAGATTGTGCAGTATGATCAAAAGCTCCAGAACAGTAAGTAGATAAGTAGATAGATAGATAGATAGATAGATAGATAGATAGATAGATAGATAGATAGATAGATAGATCCCCGAGGGGAAATTATGATTTTGCAGCAGCAAAATTCACACAGATTACAAAAACTTACAGAACAGACATATTTACACAAACTAACATATAATGTTAAAAATTTACATATTAAAAATATATTTACAAATCTAAGATGTATACACATTTTCTTTGTAAAATTCTTTAAAAACCATCATGGACTGCCAAAACAAAAATCTCATATGACCTGATTTGGTTCAATAGGCTCACTTTTTCAGCTCATGACTCTGTGGTAAATCAGTGTAGGAACTCATGGGTTCTCTTCTCCCTGGATGTGAACTGGTGCACTGGAAGCCCCGCCCGCCTCGGATGTGACGCAGACCAATGGTAACGCACCGTGCGCCGTGGAAGAACGTCACCGCCTCGCCGTCAGTCGCTGTGGTGGGACCGCCGTGCCGCTCTGCTTGGCTTGCAGTCTCCACAGCACCTTTTGTTTTTGTGTGTGTGTGTGTGTGTGTGTGTGTGTGTGTGTATGAGCCACCACTTGAACACTTTACACGAGTGGAGACATTTACGGGGAAATTAACCTGTCGGTTTTGCGGGAAGAGCGACGGACAAGTTGTGGGCGAATGAAGAGACATGTTTTTTAGAGGGAGAAGAGAGACTGCCCGGCTGTCTTTACTCCCAACCAGCGTTAAAGCTACTTTGATGCAGCCGCTTAGCTAACAAGCTAACTGGGAATGTTTTCAGAAACTAGCCGGTTTGTTAGCTTGCTAGCTAGCTAAATCGCATGTAGAAATCCGCTGTATAGATTTAGCGAACAGTTGTAATGCTACTTTTACCTGCCGATACATTAAGTGAAAGAAGTGTGGCAACGTCTCAAACTGAGTATGTTGAATGTTTGGGGCTTCGGTGCCCGTTTAGTTGCTAATTTCCAGTAGGGACGATAGTTCACTGTCCAGGCAACAAGTCTGGCACACACTGCTGTTTTTACGTTACTCAAGTTTGTGTTAATTTTGTGCAATGTTGTTATTAGTTACCGTTTGGTTGTAGTTAGCTAAAGATTAACACTTTGTGGTTAAAATGAACGATTTGGGCAAAGTAAATGTAATGTTATACAAAGGAAAGTGGGGGCCACTTAAACGTTAGACCCCCACTTTTAAGTGGATCGGGTCACTCTCTAGTATAGGAGATACTGGTGTCAGTTAGTCGATACAGCTATTGACGAGGAGGCGAGGTGGATGAACATTATAAATCGCCCACATGCTTTGGATCAGTTCCCGGACTTGTGAAAGGCATCTGAAGCAGAAGGTGGGAGACCTGAGCGCAAAACCCTTGCAGCCTGGGGGAAGATGGCAGAGCGTTCCCGCAGGAGGTGGTGAAACCAAAACTTGGGAACATCTTGGATTTATTGCCAGACATCGTATCCCAGACCATAGGACACATGCAGGCCAAAAAACGGTACTTAACCCTGTTCTCCGCCGGTGCGTGTCTTATCCTGTTGTTTTGTTTTGGAGGGATACAAGTCCCGTTATCCAGACGGGGTCCCAGCCGGCGTGATGACCGCAGCCTCACCGGTTATCATCCCGGGGCGCGGTGGCAGCGCTTGCTGGGGTCCCTGCAGCCTTTCAGCTCCTGGGAGCAAGACCGGACTGATGATCACAATGAACACATATCTCCTAGGCAGAAGAGGGACGCAAGCTCAGGCGTTTACACTGGAAAACGCTGCAGAATGGAGTCCTGCTTTGATTTTGCCCTGTGTGAGAGGAATGGATTCAAAGTGTATGTCTACCCCCAGCAGAAAGGGGAGAAGATGTCAGATAGTTATCAGAACATCTTGTCCTCTATTGAAGGATCCAGGTTCTATACACCTGATCCAGGACAGGCATGCCTGTTTGTCCTGAGTTTGGACACTCTGGACCGGGACCAGCTTTCCCCCCAGTATGTGCACAACTTAAAAGCAAAAGTCCAGAGCCTCCCTCTGTGGAATGGGGGCAAAAATCACATCATCTTTAACTTGTACTCTGGCACCTGGCCAGACTACACAGAAGACCTCGGCTTCGACATCGGCCTTGCCATGTTGGCCAAGGCCAGCATCAGCACAGAGAACTTTAGGCCCAATTTTGACGTTTCTATTCCTCTTTTCTCTAAAGACCACCCCAGGACAGGAGGGGAAAGGGGCTACCTGAAACATAACACCATCCCCCCTTATAGGAAGTACATGCTGGTCTTTAAGGGGAAGAGGTACTTAACTGGAATAGGTTCAGACACTAGGAACGCTTTATATCATGTTCATAACTCAGAGGATGTGGTCCTCCTCACTACCTGTAAGCATGGGAAGGACTGGCAGAAGCACAAGGATGCACGCTGTGACAAAGACAATGCTGAGTATGACAAGTAAGTACTATCCAGTTATTGACTTCACAGCAAGAGTGTCTCTGTCCGTTTAAATTCACACCAGACAGTTGCTGTATGCTCCCACACTGTCCTGTTTTTTCATCTTGTCCCAATATTTTGTCAGTATGGTGGTTTAACAGGATGTTTTACTGGTCCAGCTCACGCTCATCTATAATGACGGGGCAAGTGTTCAAAGTCACTAGTATTTTGACAAAACAACTGTTCCTCTTTAGATCGAACCTTAGATTTTTAAGAGGGGCTCTGTAACCATAGGATACTATACATAACTCACATAGTGGTGTGTTAAATTGGCAGGGGTCTGATCAGTTCCATGTTCCTACACCCTTTCATTAGCATTCATTACACTGGTTTGTTTATTCGGATTTGTTGTTATGCTGTTTAATTTTTTGCTGTCCTGTTTTTCTTCAGAGCTGAATAACTTAGGGCTAGAGCATTATAAGCCTGGGATTTCATGTACATAACTGTCATTGTAATTTCCAGAGATATTATTTCTAAATGCAACACGGTCTTTTTACCTGATGTGATTCCTTATCATTTTGCACATTGACTCAACAGCAATAGAAACACTTGAGTAGACAAAAGTGAATTCTTGCTTTTAAATAGTCCTCATATCATATGACTTTATTTCCCAAATTACACATCACAAGACACGGATAAGTAGATTTGCTTTACTGTCAGTTACAAGAGCCACTGTATTATTGTAATTCAATTGATATACCCCTCTGTCTACAGCCTGCTATTCAGCGGTGGATAAATCTGCTTCTCTTGCTCTCGACATTTCCACCTTTCTGCTTGTCAGTGTATTTTGTGTCCTGATCTGCTCTGACAGAAATTGTCAATACAATACAAATTGCACACACTCCGCTACCAGTGATCGTGATGCACACAGTAAATACTAAATGGGAAAATCTGCTACAACTCTAGCCAGCTGTAAAGTTATATAATGCTCAGTAATACTTTCTCTGTAACTAGTCCCCATCCCTGCAGAAGGCAATATTGCACAGCTCCATTGCCTCAGAAAGTTTCCCTATGATCATCACTCAGTCCTACAGTTAAGCCATACTGTTTTCTGTGCCCAAATCTGATGAGCAAACTGGCGTCTGTCTCCAAGCTTTAGCCAGTGGGATTCATTTCGTGTCCCCCCAGACTGTGCTGTGTTGTTACTGGTGACTGTATGGCGCTGGGTGTTTGACTGTGGCTCTTTTGGAGTGGATTAGTGGGGACAATGCGCTGGTGCCAGTAAGGGGAAGCCACTCTGGTCCCTGTTTGCTCAATCATTTCCCAGACAAACCCAACTGCATCAGCCAGGAATGCCCTGGCCCCAACCTGTGTCCTGCGTGACCCCTCTGTTGTTTAGGGCCTTCTGTGATTGACCCCCATGTCAACTCTTTACTCTGTTGTTATTCAGCCTGCGTAAAAGACGATTTCATAGTATGTTAAGGGGGCCTGCTCAGAAACATGGCTGCAACATTCATTACAGTGAAAATGAGTGAGAGGTGTGAAACATGATTCCCATGTATTTTCATATCATGATTTCTATTTTGTTTGCCCCTCAGAGCATTCTCATGTTTGAGTCTGCCTGTGTTGGTAGGTATCAGCTTATGAGGTTCATTCGTTGGCTCAGCAGAATAACATTCTCCATATCACTCTTAAGACATGAGCTATCTGCTCTCTCGGTGCCTCTTTCTGCCAGCTCACTGCTTGCTGCCAAGTGCTGCCAGGGAGTGATTTCACACAGTGAGATGGGTGGCATCGCAGCAATAACCCAAAGGAAAAATTAATCCTCCTGTCATTAAGTGGCATTGGGGGAGAAACAGGCTTTGGGTCTCTCGCTAGACCTTGCCAGCTTAGTTTCATTGCATGGCCGTGTTCAGTGGTTCTCAGTTAGTACATCCTCAGTAAGCCACATCACTCAACAGGTTTGACTTGATCCCCAATTCATGTTAAATTGAATAAAATGAACGTACTGATCTTGACCTTACCTTCTCCTTGTCGTGGTAGAGCCCCATCAGTTGACAAAATCCGCATGTCACCTCAACTAATATGATTCAATTGCGGTTAAATAGTGAGGAGCATACATCACACTTTCAAATGGAAAACATGACTACTTCCTTTTAAGCCCATTTGTGACTGTGTTTTTCCCCAGTGTGACTTTTTTCACGCTGCAACATGTGAACTCACAGGTCTGTTCACTCTGTAATGGAAAGCACACAGTCTTTTTCAGATCACAACTCCAAACCCAGATTTCTGCAGGTTTACACTGAAGTGTTGAGAGTGTGGCCTTCTGACCTGTTGGATCTCCCACAATTTAGTCAGTCATAGACAAATAAGGTTGCATAGACAGGTTGGAATCTGCGGTAGTGGTAAACTGTGGTTCTGCTGTTTGGAGTGGATACTCTCTACAAAGCCTGAATTTAAACATCAAAGTTTTCATAACAGATACATTTTGTACATAAAAGAGGCAATGCGAAAAGTCTCTGAGCCAGACATTATACATTTTTTATGAGAAGTTTGTTTGGACCAGATCTGGTAAAAGTATCTTGCAGCACACAGTGATTTCACAGAACAGTTTGAGGCTATTGGGACTCAGTTTCCTATCTTTTTAATGCATGTGTGCAATAATAGCCCCCTCACACATTGGAGCACAGTGGAGCGTGACAATCCTGTCATTACAGTGAGTCTGTTTGGAGGGAAAGTTGGGTGGGGTTTTGCCTTTTTGAGGGGGAATCCAAATGGTTAACATTATATCTGACAGGACTGATTCATCAGTCACCAAAAGTTGAATTATTTTCAGTGGGTAATAGTACCCAGACCTGCTAAGTATTCCAGGCCTGTTACCCAGCTATGCAGGGCTTTCCAAAGGGGTGAGACTCGGAGGGGCCAAAGATGTGGGTGGGACAGTAGTCGAGAAAGCCAGTTACCAAGGAGATCAATATTTGTTTTTGGGTGAACTTACAACTTTCCAAATGAAAGGGGTCTCATGTACTGTGCTGTAAACAAACACTACTTGGAATAAGCTGGTTGTAGCATGGTGCAAATTGGAAAATATTTAATTAAGCTCTTTAAAATATTTCCCTGGATTAAGCAGCAGTTTGTCGGGCCGCTGGATTTAGACTCAGGTTAAAGGTATGCAATTCTGGAGAAATCCAATTCTATGACAAATAACATGACAGATGCATGTGCGTGGGCAAGTAATTTAACTTTAACTGATATAAATCATGGCTGGAATAGTATTGTGTGGCTCGCTCCTGGCCACTGTGTTTGTGTTCCATTTACAGAGCCAGGGCTATGTACAAACACTGGATTTATTTCCACGGACAGCTAGCGGACGTGACAGAAGGCTTAGAATCACATATGCCACCTATAAGACATTAGCCAATTTGTAAATGTGTATTTTAACAGCTATAAGTGCGCTACATTTATACTTTGTCCATGTAGTTTCACGTCGCTTACATAAAGATGATATCCAAAAGCTATCTTCAGATTTTCCTGAAGTGCCAGTTTGCACACCGTGTGGGTAGCATGCGGGTTGACATGGTGTAATGTGAGTGAGTTGCACTGCACTGTTATACAGCCCTATGGGTCAGACAGTACAGTCTGTGGTGTAACTGGGTGGAAGTAATAGTTTCTGTGCCTGGCTGTGGCCCTTTGTGCATCAAATCCCTCTTATCCTCTCCCACTGACAACAAGGAAGTTGTGACAGACTGAATGCAGCCTCTCACCATAATTACCATGTAATGTCTGTGTCCTTTTTGTGTAGTAATCCAGACTTCAGTCTCCAAATGTTGACTTGGAATTTATGTAGTTTTTTTGTTGACATGTATATGTGGAAAAAAATTGTTTCATCTACACACTGCGTTACATGTCTGATACACTGTCTGATTGTATTGTTTTGGTGTATTTCTAGTAGTGCATAATATTTAGAAATATTCATTCATCCATCCATCCATTGTCAACCGCTTATCCTGCGTACAGGGTCACGGGGTATTTAGAAATATTAATAAATATTAATATTTAGAAACTCTACACTCCAGTCTTTAGATTTCATGGTCTTTTAAAAGCTTAGATAACATACTAAAACTGGCATAAACAAAACAATCTGTCTTCTTGTAAGTCTTTTGTTACTTATGTTTGCTCGTGTAGTTTCTCTTTGTGGTGATAGGGATTGTCTCTCCGCCAGGTGCCTTGGGTAAAGGAAGTTTTGCTGTGATGAATATTGCTTAAACATCTGTTGCAGACTTCCACATATGTGCATTACATATGTTGAGAAGATGGAGTCATCAAATTACCCAATTCTTGCTTTATAAAAAGGTCTCACATTTGGGTATGATGCATTAGTATGTCTTCGCTACCCCCTTCTTTGTATATTCTGCTTGAAATGTCTGGATTGATGGGGCATGTTATTCAAGGATTAAACATGTGAAGTTACATTCAACATGTTAGTTTAGTAAACTAGAGTGTCCATTTTGCTTGTTTACCGGTAAAGTCCCTGCTATTTCCAGCCACTGGGTAGAGTAAACTTTTACTTTTCTCTTCGCCACCCTCTGTCCTTCAAACTTCTGCACTTAGCCTCTGTGTACAGGCCTTTAGTACAGCCAAAAGGAAAGAAGAAAATATACAGCAGGAGGCAGGTCAGATGCAATTTTAACCCCAAACTGAAAGCCCTCTCACCAGCTTGTTTCCAATTAAGAGGCCCTGCCAAGCGAGAGCGATAGAGTGAGAGATGAGGGGAGCTGGAGAGAGACAGAAGAGTGGGAGACACACTGGGAGAGCAAGTAGGAGGGAAACATAGGAATGCAAAGAGACAGTACAGTGAGAGTTGTGGAGAAACTGAAAGAGAAGAGGGAGAAAGTAAAAGCAAGGGAGAAGTAGAAAAGAGGAAAAACACATGTCAGCCATCCAGCAGTGAGAGGTGAGTGCAATAGTTGGCTTGGTGCTGACGTTGGTCTGCTAGGTGTATTTATAGACTTGCAGGGTTTTAATCCTCAGTATTGGCCAAAGCCCCTGGCAGAGGGCTGCTAGCCAACTTGATGCAGGCTTTACAGAGCTGGGGGAAATGGTAATCATTGGGGGAGGATGGTCGATCTGAGTTCCTGCACATTAACTTTAAATGCCTTTTTTCACGGTCTTATCTACTATTTCAAGACATTGGATCAGCAGTCAGCTTTTTTCTTTGAGCAGGCTCCTAGTGCAGAGTATACTAGTTAAGCCAAACTTTTTGTTTGCTATGCTGTGACAGCTTCATTGCCCCATGGTATTGAAAGATCAAACAAACAAAATATTTGACTTTGTGTCAAATCTCCAGACAAAAGTAGCGCTTGAACACGACACAAATTCTTTAGCCGACGGTCAGATGACCACCTACATGCATACAGTACGCTGTGTGCCTGTATGAGAGAGACTAATTAGGGGTAAGTCTGTAATCGTTTGCCAGGAAAAGTTAAAACATTAAACCAGCCAAGCATTTTGTAGCCACTTCAGATCTTTTTAAATGGGCTTGTCCTATGCTCAAACTACTATTTTATTGAATATGTCTGACAAAAATTTACATATGACACTGTTTGCCAAAAGGTTTATGTTGCATTGGTGTTTTTAGCCTATTGACCTTTTCTTGGTAAAGAAGACAAGAGAAGGTGAAGGCAAAACATAAAATACAATCACACTAAAAGGTGACATGTCTGATTAAGTGAGTAAGGAAGCTCTTTCACTGACTGCCTCTGCTAGTGTTTCTTTTTATCATCATACACATCTTAAAAAAACTACAGGCCACAGACACATTGACAGCCCAGCTGTGCCCAGTGGGCAACAGTTTGGTGTGTCATAGCCCTTTGGCTCTGTCTCTGGAAAGACTGAAAAATAGTAGTGTTTTTGGAGATTTTTGTGAAATACTGAGAGGTGGGATTGCACAGTAACGAATTGATTAGGTTTATGGTTACGATATTTAGTTTTATTTCTTCCATTACATGTCACTGTTAATTTCTATCTGCTCAGTTTACAGTACGTTATCCATTTAGGTAGGCCTGACCACTGAGCCTCTGTGTAACAAAAGGTACCTGAGGTGGTGCAGTATTCCCATGATGATGGTGTGTTTTCTCTGGACTGAAATGACGGTGTCATTTGAAAAACCAGTAGAGCATTAGTCTAATGGCGTTGCTTTCTTTAGTACGATGATCACGTTGTTTACCTAATCAGTCTGCAGTCTGGGTTTCTGTTATGCAGTGGATTTGGCTAACTGAATGTGACATGAGTTTATGAAAAGATCCCTTTTTCTGGACGGCTCCTCCAGTTGCCACCCTTTATAACTCAGCTCTGCCAGTAAACCATCGACAGTTGGCCTTGCTGCAAAGAGCTGAATGACACAGCAGGCAGCAAAGAAGGCTGGTAAACCACAAAACCACTCCGCATAGATTATATGTTTGCTCTTCATCAACACAGGCCTAGAAATTACATTTACATGACCACACAATAATTTTGGAGGAATACAGTTTCAGATGTATTGTGCTTTGTTAGGTTGTAAAAGTGAGAGGCCTGTAGATACCATCATAGGGACTCTGTGTTGCTACAAGAAGGCCCAGCAGCAACTTTTTTTGCTGACTAAACTCAAGTCGCTCATTGAAGTAGCATTGCTCTCTCAGCTCTTGGTCTCTTGACTGGTGCTTACTGCCACTCAGTACCACCTTTAACTTATTTATTTTTATGTTATCTCTTACATTCATCTTTACAGTGGAGGCAAGATTAGCTATATACATGCATCTATTGCCAGTGAGCAGTTTCTCAAGAGTATAATGTATTGTTGCCTAACAATACTGAATTGACTGTTGGATTACATTTTGCTGTATATATATATATATCCATTACATTGTGTTGTAAGTTAACCTCATGCTGCTAATTTCACACCTGAACATTGTATTCTCCATGTCTCGTCTCTCAGGCTGTAAATAGGTTAAATTCCACAGAGGAGAATGCTGGCTGAACCAGCCACTGACAACAGTGAATTGAGATGAGCTCCTCTGAATGCTGTAAAGGAGAACCAGTTTCATGTATTTGTCTGCTGACGTTCATCTTTCCTAATGACAATAGAACAGGAAGTATATGACGCACTGAGCTTCTTTTACCAGTGCAAATTTCCCACCATTGTTTTTGTAGTTTCATTATATTTCTTCTTGGTGAATGACTTGTTTGCATGTGCATGTTGAGTAGTTAAGACAGTTGGATGTTATGAAAAATGTGTATGCATTATATTACCTATAAGATGTGCATAGCGGATCTTCTGGCTGATGAATACTTTGTAAGAGGGGATTTATTTAGCATTTAGGTCTAATGGTCCATAGCCGTGTGTTAAGGGGGTGAACGGCTAAACTAGATGGATGATGCACAGTTTCTTACAGAGCTTGGGGATTACAAACTACTCATGTTTAGAGAGCTCCTGTAACTGATAGCTATAGAAACAAATGCAGGTAAGCGGATAAGTGAACAGCCAGGCTGGCACATTTTTATTCTACATATTCTACATTCTGCATCATGTCCAGCAAAAATGACTAAACTGACTCTGAATCTGAGTGACCTTTTGTGGTAAAGCTCATCCTGTTTACTCACAACATCATTGCTTTGAGTCAAGCTGATGAACTGTGCATAATGTCATCGCCTTCTGTCCTGTCACTTTCTACTGTACTTTTAATAAAGAAGAGACGCTATGGCTGAATGAAGGTCATCTGAACCAGATGTAAAGAATGGTCTGTGTATGAACAGCCTTATGCTAACTTGACTACTATATTGCAAATACTATTTACAAACATTTATGGATGTGTCAAATGTTCAGCAGTTGTAAGTAAACCAAAGGAGTTGTATAAATGTGTAGGCAGGCTGTGTAAATCTGCTCATTTACTTGTATGAGGTAAAGCACAGATATCTACCATATGAAATTTGAAATACGTGTATGTGTGTGTGCGTGCATTTGTCTGCTTAATCCCAGAAACTGCGGAAAGTGAACCATTTTCCAGAAGGATTCGGTCTATTCGCCTCTCAATTGATTGCCATCTCATTTTTCACTGCCAGGATTTATAGAGAGGGAGGTTGAGGGTGAACAGAGGGTATTAGTCTAAATGTTCATGTCTCATCACTCATTAATTACTACCAGTGCCTGTGAAGTAGCTAGCTCTACATTAGCTTGACTTTCAGCTTTTGGCTGGCGACGTTGTGGTGCAGCCTAATTTAAGAAGAGTCAAAATCTGGCAGCATTGGCATTTGTGTCCTGCATGTGCGCTCCTTTCGGTGTTTGCAGTGTTTTTTTCTCTTTCACACGCCTCTCCGATTCAAATGTGCTTTATTTGCTTGAATGGGTTGTAGCCGCACTCTCACTCTCTTTGGAGGATAGTTGTTCAGGACAGAGGGCAGTACTATTTGTTTGCCATGCTCCCTCCCTCTCTCTCCTGTCCTGACAGCATGATGTATGTCTTGTCCTTGGCAGCCATGCACCGGTGATGTATTCCGGTTGGAATGCTGGGAGAGCGCAATAAGGAAAGTCCACGTGCCAGGCACAGAGTGTGGTCCGTTCCAGGAAAGGTTTTTGTGTCATCATGGGGGAGGAAAATCTCACCAGCTCCTTGCTCCTTGACAGATGTGATTTAAGTTGGGCTGGATAAAATAGAAAGGTAGAAAGTGTGGCGGGGTGCTGCCAAACACACTTGGATCTAAGAGGGTTAGGGTGTGTGGGGAAAAAGTGAAACATAAATGGTAATGAAACACAAACAGCACTTTATGGTGATGGAGATGAACAGGTTGGCCTTTGTGAAGGTTAATAACAGAGAATTGATCTAAAATCAATTTTTATGGTTGGTTTGACACTTTGGCCAGATTGGAGAAGGTTTTCTGGACCTCTCACAGCTGTTTTTGGCACTTGTGTGTTAAAGCTGCTGTTGAAAAGTGCTCTCTGATCCACCATACACCATTGGTCTGTGGTCGGCATGCTCTGGTGCCATCCTCTGAAATTATTCTGTGTGATTGGTTGACTGTGTATGAACACATTTGAACCAGATCTCAAAATTAGTTCAGTGACAAAGAAAATAAGAGATATTAGATAAAGTAGATTTGATTTTAATATTTGATAGGTTTCTCTACCAAATTCATCTAAAAGTGCCACTGATGAAGCATCTGGGAGAAGGATGTAACTTTATGGAACTGACTGATCCCTGGACCATGAGGCACATTTACAGTCCCTTCAAACACTCTGATAGGTTGCTTGCTCTGCATGACAGGGACTTTCTCAATTATCCCTCATGTACAATGAAATATGTTGTGAGAGCTACATGAAGAATTAAGCGGCCCTCTAAACCAAGGCCAGCCAAATCCTACGGGCTATTAATCCTTCAGGCAGTGTGGAGAGTAGACCTGCCAAGTCCATGGTCATAGTCTTTAAATCTCTGTAGCTCTTGACTCAGAGCCACAAAATATATTTTTAATATTGAATTTATTACAATGGAGAAGGAGATTCAGGTACAATAATAAATAGCCTTAGTATTTCCGTTTTGGATATTTGGAAAGAGGAACTAACGGACTTACCCTGAAGAGTTTTGCCACGTGACTGTGTGTGTGTTCTTGGATCTTCTCAATGGAACTTTGGCAACGTTGATCATTGTTGCCGTGTGGGACCATGTTGTGCTGTGTCAATGTTAACCACACTTGGCAGAATCAAAAAATTGCCACCAGTTTGCGGGGCTTGGCTGGGTCGTGACTTGGATCATCAGATAAAATGGGCGCACACACGAGCACGCAGATATGCTATCTCTTGCTGTCCTCTTTGGACTCCACTTTGTCAGATAAGGGCTTCAGCTGGCTCTGAGAGGAATGGAAGCGCCAGCACACATGATGATAACCCTGGGTATGTGATAGTCTTAACTCTTCCATGAAATTGTGTCCAACCTATTCTTTGTTGCAGTCCTTAACAGATTAAGTGGCCATTTAGACTGACGATAATGTTACACTCGCCAAATTGTCAAAAAGAAAAATAGAGCATTATGAAAAAAATTGGAATTGGAGGCACACAAGTAAATATTGACAAAGACTGAAAGCAACTGTTTCGTCGAGTAAGTTGGTGTGACTATGATTTAGTGCCTGTTGGCTAAGCTTCATACAGTTGCTTTCCTTCTCTCACCCAGTGAAATCTGTGACTTGTGAGGTCACAACTAGAGGGCAAGACAGGAAGTGTTGTCTTTGATCTTTCCCGCTGTTCTGACTAATTACCTGCTCACAGCAGCTAGCCCTGCTGGCCGTGGAATTCACTAACAGATGGTAACGCTTTGTTCTGGGCCAGTGTGTCTGCGAGGATAAAGAGGAATTCAGCTGCCTCAGAGGGTAGCTTTCTGCAGTCCAATTCCGCTCTGAGATCAGGTTAACCTGTCCTTGGGTGTAACATTGAGAGACCAGTGATGATGTCTACACCAGCAATTTCCCATTGATCTCTCGGGGTTACCCCACCTGAAAGAAATTGTCTAAAGGGGTATTGTTATCAGATAGCCTGAAAACTCCTTCAGATGCTTTTGGCAGCTTGGTAAAAAAAAAGACCTGAGTGGAAGAAATAGATCACAGTACGTAATGTATTGTAGTTTGAGGGGAGAAAATAGATCATTAAAATGGTTGACTATGTCAGCCAGACAGTTGAAACTTCACCGTACGAAAACAGTTGGAACTCAGCATTGTCTGCGTGGTGCTAATATGTTAGACTTGTGCATGTCCTGCTGAATAAGAGGTGATGACTGTGACAGAGTATGTGCTTAAAGTGACCCACAGTAATTACAACCCCTGTCAACCTACCTCGTCCTCTCTCTGCCCTCTCTGTAACCTTAAATATTTTATGAAGGCTGACCGTATTTAACATAATGTTTTGGGCAACAGTTTTGGTATATTTGCTTTTAGCTGGATAGTAAAACTTTATAGAATTCACCACATTTAATAATTTTATTGTGATTATCTGAAAAAGAAATGAAGGTCTGCTAAGCTATCCACAGTTGAACTATAGTTTTACTTTCTTTACTTCACAATCAGTGTGTGAAAGGTTTTAAGGACTTGTGCACTCAGTAGGGTGTCGTTGGTTGTCAGTGATGGCCAGTAGATGAGCAAGTGTATGTGTGCGGTGTATCGTGGTATCGGTGTAGGGTTAAGTCTCCCTCCCCCACAGTCATCACATTAGTACATGAGTATTTACTATATGGGTTAAAACCTGAGGGGTGGTAGGCAGTGGCGTATGACAATGCTGGCCCTCCATTCAGTTTAAGCCTTTGAGAATCACTGTGAGGTAGTAAAGGCCATGTCATAAAGTCAAAAGTGCTTGTATTTATCCAATTATATTGGTTACCATGCTTGTTGTACTAATCAACTCTTTAACAGTCCTAGTTGAGCTGAAAAACACAGTGCTACTTTACTGAAATAGAAACCTGTTTAATGCCTCTCTGGCTGTTGACGTCTCAATGCTTTGAGAAAAATTATTTAATTCAGCAGCAGACATTCAACAAATGAGGCATTCCGTCTTCGTCTTTCATTTTGAACAGCTTTTCCAATGTGTTAGGCAAGTGCCACACATTTCTGCTAGTTGCTGCAATTTTATGCTTCCTCTGGGATAAACTGCAGTATTTTTGCCTTTTCCCATCATCATTAGCAATGCCGCCACCCTGTAATCTCTCTTTCTGTCACTGAGGCAATGGGGCTTCTCTCCTCTGTGGTCTCGTAATTGTGAGGTAATCATCTTTTCCCTCTTGAGAGCTAAAAGACTGTGTTTACACTTAGTTTTTGGCGGCTCAACTTGGCAAGACACTCATTTACTCTCTCAGCAGCAGAATGAAGCCGCTCCTCATTTCTTCACACTAGCTTTGTACTTAAAGCTATTCTTTCCCCTGTGCATTTGAGACTGGTTCACATCAGCAGGTTGGATAAACTAAAATTTCACTTTTTTTCATGTGGTGTTTTATTGGGTTGGTTTATCCAAGTAACAACATAACATATAATCTCACTTAACTCTAGTGGTACGATCCATTTTCTTTTTAGTTGTTTAAGTTTTGAGATTTTCGTCTCAGAGATTTCTGCCTTCTCCCCAGTACAATAAAGAAAGAATCTAGGAAGGAAACATTGTCTCGCTCACTTTGGTTAATGGGGCCAGTGTCTCTAGATCTATTTATTTATCTTATCTATTTTTCTGACCCCTTGTTTTTAGCTCTCTCCATGCCATGTTGGCTCTCCTAGCAAAATATTTGGGGCTACCGGCGCTCTGCTGACGCATTGCATAGTACACCCTTAATTGAATTGAATAGATCATCCTCATAGGCCAACCCCCTTGTCACCTACACACAATCCAGCTGTTTAAGTCAGTATTTGGCCGATATCAGTATCGACTAAGGATCAGTGAATCCCTAGTAAAAATTACATTTTGAATTGCTTCGCATGGTTGTGTAACATTTGGTGGGGACAGTTAAAATAATCCAAGCTTGCGTGGCAGTGCTATCACCTCCTCTCACCTCAGCTGACCCCCATTTGGATATTCAGCTTTTGCATTATCTCTTGGCAGTGACCTCGGTCATAACTGTCGACATGGACACACACTTGTGGTCGCACTCACACTTCAAACCGTCCAAAAGTGCAACGCAGTGTAAACAGCCAGCACACGTGCACAACAAAAACTCGCTCTGCTTTTTCCTTCTCCTGACTACTCACTCTCTCTCCCTCTCTCCTCCCTTGAAACACTTGCATAAGGCCATCCCCTGGTATGTCCTAAAAAAAACCCAAAAAAACCTTTATGCTTATACACATGCACACACTTGCGCACGTGGTCCTGCATTTTGGCTGACGCAGTACCCCTCCGATAGTGTCCCAAATCGCACCCACACACAAACACAAAATGCTATAAAAAACATACTTCACAGTCCAGGCAGATCCTAGCTTCAGCAGTCAGGCTTTATCTAAATCCCTCTCCCGACATGATGGATTGGATCAGATCAGACACAGTCCCCAAGTCCATTTGATGGTGCATTGATAGCAAATTCAGCTGCTAGCATCCCATATTTTGAACTAAGAGAGACATTATTAAGTCCCCTTCTCCCAGTCATGGCTATTTTCATAGTTGCTTTGCCATTAAAGGGAGTAGGCTGTCTGTGAGCTGACAGGGTTTTTCGCCCTGGTTTTTAAAAAAACAAAATGTTTTGATGTTTTAAAAATGCTGTCCACACGCTAATACATTCACAGAACTCACACAGTTATACAGATACTTGCACAGATGCACATAACCTTTCATCTTATTTGATCCTGTTTTTTTGTTCCTCATTTTTGTTGATTACATTTGCATCTGTGTTTTGCTCTCTCCTTCCTTGCCTCTGTTATTCTCTTTTCCTACGTCCCACCCTCCCCTCCGCTGCCATCCATTCATCACTCTCCTGCTTCACCCTCCATCTCTGTGTCATTCAATCCCTCTCTCCTCTTCATCACTATGTGCCTTCTCACATCCTTCTATCTCTTCCTCCATCCGTCCCTGCTTGGCCCAGGAACAGACACATTCCTGACCTGGACTTATCTCTTGTGCAGCCACTGCAGCACAAGTTACTGGCTTAAGATTAATCGGCTCGACTTCCACCTTTGTTCTGAATGAGATGCACCCACTGGTCATGCAGAGACTCATGCAATGTGTTGTGCAATGGGTCAACTCATTCTGTAAGACATTTACCAGGGCCATGTTGTTGATTGATAGCTGGACCGAGAGATCTGTACATTTGTTGGCCCAAAAACGTTAGTGACCTCCTTGGATCCAAAATGATGAATAAAATGTGAGATGTAGTTGAACAAATGGTATTCTAGACAATGCCTTATTTATCTGAGGGAATTTATATTCATCACAATCATTCTCTACTATTGCCAAAAGAGGCCAGGTCTCTCCCTCGTTGCAACAGTCAAATAATTTGACCCGAAATGTGTGATCTAACATCTTAATGTTTCCTGATTTTATAAGTCGGGTCTGACATTCCAGCGCTAATGGCTGTTCCATTAAAAACAGCCATTTCATTATCTCCAGTACTCCCTTGTTCTGGTTTTTGGTATCCGGAGAGCACTTCAAAGCATGTCTCTCATCAACCTCATCAAGGTGATGGATGGCTGATTAGAGATGTGGGCAAAGCTTCCTCCAGATCCTAAAGGATTCAGTGAAATTAAGCAGCTCTATTTTTTTATTTTTTTTATTTTTGGTCAGTATGTGTCGGGCTTACTGGAACTGTCTTTATGGCGTGTATGACTCCATTTTCAGGAGGGATATTTGTAGAGATGAAGGGTTTTTACTTTGTGGTTCTCTTGGTGAGAAAGGGCTTAAGATGGATGAAGGCAGAGATAGGGGAACAAGAAATAGAAGAATGATAGAAGTTTCAAAGCATAGTAATTAGGTGAATTAACCTGGGGTCATGTGGAACTGTGGTAGAGCTCGAGACCCCCCTCTGTGTGTCGGTAAATGTTTTATGAAGCTGTCTTTGAACTAATTTACCAGAGGAATATGAGTGAGCCCAAAGTGCCTTGAGGAAATGAGTAAAGGCTTTGTTTTTCAAAAAGCTATATTGGTGTCAACATCGACTTTGCTCTGTTGACTCATGGTGGAGTAAAAAGTGCTCCTTAAACCCCATTAAGCAGCAATCTTGCTTCTTACACCGCTGGAAAAGTGTCCCTTTCCTTGTGAAGTGTGCCAACCATGAACATCAACTCACCTGTTTTAATACGTGTACTGAAAACAAACAAATGCAGTGATTCTTGTGCAATTAGTCCACTTACTGCCACTCAATGTCGCAAATATTGCTCAGAGAAATCAAGCAATTATTTCTGCTTTCAACTGTCTCTGATTTTTCTTGTGCCTTCTGTTTATTCAGACAATCAATGCCATTTTCTCATTAGACACACATCAATATCCATGATGCAGTCTCCTGGGGTTCAAGCTTCACCTTGAAAAGAGACAATTTCTAACTAGCATGTTTTAGCCTTTTCCTTCTTTCAGATCACCTCTGATATAAAGACAGCTCTTTACTGTGGCCCTTTCACTTGAAAAACCTAGATGAAAAATGAAAGGGGAGTATGATTAATAATGCACATTCGTCCTTCAGGTGTCATGTCACAGCCACTCTTGTGCAATAACGTGTTGGTTTTTTTTCCTTCATTAAATTAGTATTTTCCCTCCGCTGCAATCCCCTTTCCCCCCAGTATTGCGTTGCCATCCCAGCTTGAGGCAGCGTTAGCCAGCTCTGTTGTTTGAAAAAAGTTGCTCATCTGTCACAGCTGCTGGTAAAACAGTCAAGTTTAACTATGTCATTAAGTAAAAGTTGCAAGGTGCAGTGACTTTCATTCATAATAGTGTTGACCATCTCTAATGCGCCTATCCTGGGGCCACTGGAGTATTTTAAGCTCCGTAACTGTAGGCATGTTAGTGTGACACTCTTCACATTTATGCTGGCCACTAAATTGTGTGTCCTCATCTGTTATAGTTATTAGGTTTCCACTGCAATGCATTGCAATAGGTATCCCAGTGTAAACTGAATCCACACAAACACGCAGAGAAATCCCTACAAGTGTAATAAAAGCTCTGCTAATGTCTAATGTTTCCACATTCCTCACTTTCTACAGAGGTCTTTAGACACTTTCTATAACAGCCTGCTTTCCAGTATTTATCTTGATGCCATGTAACATGAGTATGGGTAGCTCATCAACCCCACATAACGAGGAGCTGTTTGATCAACTTGTGGAGATCAAAACTGTCGTGTAATGATCGTTCTCATGCCTGAAAACACTGTGCATGTGTTTATTTTTACACGTGCAGTTTTGATGCAAGTTTCAGAGCAAAGACAAATAGGCTACACTCTTTCTGGAAGTCTGTGTTCTTGTGTTTACCTAAGTAAAGCATGCTCATTTCCCATCCTTGGGCCTGTCACTGTGTGTTGTACATGTCGCCCTCTTGGTGCGCAGCCTTGTCAGGGGAAACAAAGCAGCTGAGTCTGCGAGGGTCTGGCAGTGTCTTGGGCTATTGAAGTCACTCTGATGTGTGTTGAGATCAAAATGATGCTTTGTGTGTCTATGTTTGCGTGGTGTGTGACATTCTTGCCACGGGTGGCTCTGGCTGTGTGGGGCTTGGATGCAGCATGCGGTTGTCAACTGCTGTTTTTTCGTCTCTCCCTTTCTGATCCGATGACACTCACTTTTTACTCTGTGCCTTTCAGACTGAAAATTCTCTGGCTTGAACTTGTAGTCCTGGCAACAGCCGAATGCCTATCAACTTGGCTCAACTGTAAGAGAAAAGAGGAAGCAGAAAATGAGATATGAAGTCAGCACGGGATGGGAGAGGGGTGAAAGAGCGGGATAGTACTACAGCTGCCTTCAGTTTCACCTCTTAAGTCCATCTTAGGGAATTCTCGGTTGTTGAGGATTTTCTCTGTGGCAGAAATGATTGACAACTACAAAATGAACCTTTGAAAGCATTATGTTGAACTAAACTACAGCCCCTCTGTTGACTTGGACATGGATGTTGGTCATTTTGTTCCAACATGGCACGGTTAAAGGCACATGCAATAAGTTAGGCCACAGCTGAGCTTTCCAAGAGATTCATCTGTGACGGACATTTTTGTTGAATTACAATGTATATATATCATATATAAATAGACAGATAGATAGATAGATATAGATATAAAAGTATATATATTAAATCATGGGTCTGGACAAAATGTTCTGATTTGTTGCAAAATGATGACAAAAAGCAGAGGAGGATAAGGATGCCAAAGTCAGTGCCCTAGAAATCAAGTTGCTCCCCATGAATACAGCAGTCCTTCTGTGAGCCAGTGGCAAAAACACCATCCTGCTTTATCCAGTAACACTTAACTTGGCCAGTATCATATTGAAAATACTACAACATAGCTAAGAGATGCACTGTTTCCTCCAGATTCATAAAAATCACAGTCCATTTCTGTGACATGGTGTGTAGTGGATGAACAAAACAAATAATTGGATACGTGAAAGAAGACTGATCCATAGTCCCTGGTGGGCATGCGATCCCAGCACAGAAGACAGTTTAGGGGGTACACATGAGCTCTGGTTATAGAGCGGCTGATTCAGTGCCTCCTTTGATTGCGGTCCTTTCTATGAGTTGTTATGTTGTAAATGCGTGTGGTCTCTTACACAGACTATGGGAGACAAACACTTTGGCTGTTCTTCTGCGTCTCCTCAGGCACTTGACAGTGAGCCATGCATTTCTTTTTCGCACCCTCCATTCTTGTTGCTAGGAGACTGCTTGATCTTTTTTTGACCCAGCTCACTTCCTGTTATTCTTTTTCTCTTTCTGTGAATCATACTGTGTTCCTTTCCTGCAATATTAAGAAATGCCATTCATTTAATTATATCCACAAATATGAAGAAAGAGTAACAGTTGATCTCTTACACAGCAATAAAACAAAACATGATGGTTTACAATATTACTGTCCCAAGTCTAGGGATGTCACGATAAAAGTAGTAGATACCAACACCAGTAAAATTCTACAATTTTCGATACCCGATTGGATACTACGTTAAAAAACATTTTCAACATGCTGCATTGGTACACTCCAAATATTATCCACTCACCTCTTCTCCTGTAGATAGAGGGTTGTTTGTTTGCAATTGTTTGCAATGAGAATTCGGTCACTAGTTAAAATCCCCATGTCAGCAAAAACAAGACACAGTGAGCCAGCCTCCATGTTTTCATAGTGGTCATCTTTCAGAGTTTTGAAGCTAACACTATTAGCTAAACATTATTTCACAATGCTTATAAATAGAAGTTAGCAGTATTTAAGTAACTCCAGTTCTATTAAGGAAGTGCCTAGTCCTCTAATGCACTTTGCTAATAGACTTCAATTGTCCAATATGTGTCTCTTTATTTGAGATATGTTTCAACTGCCAGTGCTCTAGCCGCTACTTTAGACTCTTCGCTTACAGACGGTGCATGGAAGGAGTTTGTGGTTTAAAGTTTGTCTTGCTTACTATAGAGATATTAAAGACTAGTGTGTAAGCAGTCACAATTGATTATATCATCTTTTGGATACGTGAGAATAAGAATTTCCTTCTTATTGGACTGGAAGTGACACTCTCGAATGCCATTACGCCTCTAAAACACACTTAAAAGTTCTTATGTACTTGCTTCCACATCTCTTTCATCCGTACTGTCTCACTCACAAACACATGGTCATATTAAAGAGCTGTCATTTTTAAAAGATGGTAGTTTCTAACCATGAGAAACTGGATAGTCAGGAAATGTCAACAGTGTGGTCGCTCTGGTTGAACAGTTGGTTGAGGTTAAATCCTCAGTGAATGTGTCTGTGTCCACCACATGCATTCTCTCTAGCTGAAGCTTTGTGCACAGCTCTACAGTATGATACATTGTTTTCAGTTGTTTGGTTTGTCTAGTTATGTTATCTCAATGTGTTATTTATGGATTATTAAGATACCACATATTTAAACAGAGTTTGATGCACTTGGGGAATTTCAGTTTCAAATTAGTGTAAAAAAACAATTGTTATACATCATATGCTGAAACGATATTTATGATAATGTGCATATAATACTATTCCTGTGATTAGACAGTAGTTTATCACCATATTATTCCTGTAGTGTTTAGCCTGGCATCGGCAGATTAATTCTCTAATGCGTATTAGTCTGGAACCTCTCAGTTCATTTTTGATTTCTATGCGGCGTTTTTTACAGGCCCTAACCAAAATGCCTCTGGATTCAAGTGGATATACCTATAACCACTCCCAGCAACAAAACATGTGAAATAGCGCTAAGCAACACATGCAAAATCACAACACAAAACACAAAATGATAGGTCACACAAAATGATCAGATTCTGTGACCCAAATGGCAAGTTAAACGCCAGAGGCTTTGTTGACGATGTGAAGCGGCTGCAGTTTGGTTGGGTTTAGGCACCAAAAGTACTTGGTTATGGTTAGGAAAACATTGTTGTTTGGGTGTAGTCACAGAATCTGATAGGTCACAGATTTTGGTGTTACAGGGGCAGTGCTTGATCCGTTTTTAAGCAGGAAAAAAATTACAGAAACTTCCTAACCGGCAGATCTTATCCTAACTGCTTGGTAACCATGGTAACAAGGGTTAGGAACTGATTTGGGAAAAAGGCCCTTACAGATTAACAGTTCCTAAATCAATAATCCTTTCCTAACTTTAGATAAGAAAAGTGTATTACAGTCGCATCCTAACTTCGTAAAATCTTAAATAAACTCTCCTAACTTTAGGATAACTGTTAAGCTATCCTAACTTTTTCTTTTCCACCTCGTGCTGTTTGCTAACTCCGCTGGATGCCGGATGTGCGGCGGAGACTGTGTCCGCTATTTTAGCCCACTCTCTCTCTTTAATCTCCCGAGTTAAGCGTTATGTGGATTTGGATTTCTAGACGGAGGTTACAAACACCTCTAAGTCATCTGACTTGAAGTTCAATGATAGTTGTTGTTGTTTCTGCTCCATTTTCAGGGTATGATTCTTAAAAAAACAAAAAACTACCAAAAAACTGTGAAAAAAGCCATTTAGCTCGGCGAAATGAGAAAAGTGCCATCAGTGGCTAGGTGACAGACATAAAAGTTGATAACCAATGTTGGATCGAGTATTTAGGATTTCCTAAGCTGAGATAAGATAGGATGAAGTAAGATAAGATAGGATTCCTAAAGTTAGTTAGGATTTGGTTCTGTAATACCAAATTAAGAAAAATTAGACTCTTCCTATCTTAACTTAAGACTTAAGAAGGAACTTTCTGTAATACGGCCCCAGGTCACAAACGTTCTCAAAGTACATCTACACAGTAGTAACATTTGAGGTGGGAAATAGCCAATGCAGTAACAGAATCTTGACAGTTTCTTGAGCCTGGTGCATTGCGCGAGATGGACCTGCAACCAGTCAGCAAAAATGTGACTTAAAATCTGGACCAGTGACACTCCTCTGTCAGTCACCATATCAAACCCCTCCCCATATCAGATGATTGTGATTGACCTGACCGGGTCCACTTAGGGTGGAAATCTGTCTGAATGGGAGGGGGGCCAGAACAAATGAAACATGAGCTTGACAGATTTGTGTGGTCCCCAGGCTAGTAGTTTTAATAATAGCCTTAATATCAAATGTAATCTTTAATTCAGCATAATAGTCTTTTTTTGTCACCTCCCTATCTCAAGCTCCTTACTTCAGCTGTGTGATATTCAGTGTGTTATTGTGAGCCTGCTCTGCTCATCACAGCAGCTCAAAAAATATGGGCCGAGGCAGGATTTACCATATATCATGAATGGTTACTGGTGATGATGCTATGAGATGGTTATGACTAACTCCTCACTGACATCCATCGTGATTTTCTTCCAACGAGACCAATCTGTTTAACATCTACATGCATGTACACTTTAAAAATCTGGGGAAAGTCAAACACAAAGTGCTCACACCAAGACAGGAGCTGTTTTATGAAAAAAGATATTTTTGAACGCTCATCCTTAACGTCTCCACAGACATGCGGTAGCATAATGTGAGACTGCTCCTACCCACAGGCAGCCATCTGGAATAGTAGAGAAGAATGGAGGAATGCAGGGAGAGGAACATCTGGTCTTTTCTGAGTTCGCACTGACAGGAAATGTGATGGATGGGATATTTACACCCAGATATGGACCTATAGGTTTGTTTTTATGGGCCAGTGCCTCTGGCCGGATTATTTGTATGTCATGCTTAATGACTGCCCATTGTATCTGTGATGGAGTCAGACTTATGAATCCGAGCAGAGCAGCATCTCTGATGCTACCTTGCCTGTAGTATGATTTACTGTAGCCTATTAATCCGTTTGTTAATGGTTTTCTAAGTACATCAATTGTGTGTTACTATAGAAGCCATCAAGCTTAATTGTAGCTTTTATGCTTTTTCTGTCTGTTAATCTTCTCTAAACTCACTATAGCGGCTGTTGCAGTTGCAGATGAAATGTGCAGTCTAAAGTGGGATTATCCAGATAGCTATTACATAATCACCAAAGTTAATTCAGCATTGCAGTTGATATTTCATATTGTACTCTTTTGTGTCTCCCATATGATAGTAATATAGGTGCTTTAGAAACCCTTGGATAAGACTGTGATGTGATTTACACACATGTGCTGTTTAGGCCACACAGAGAATATGAGCATAAGAAAACACATTGTATGCATGTACAGGAGGTAATTCATATGTCACAACCATGACCTCCACAGAAAATGGTTTGTTAGGCCTCTCAGGGATCCACCTAAATCTTGTGAATTCAGTTTTCCCTCAAAAATGTTAGTCAGGCAAACATCCTCTGAGCCGAAACCCAGACCAAAACAACAGGCTGTGATGAGTTAAAACTAAATCTAGCCACCAAAACCAAGAGTGTAATGAAATTTGTCGATGCTTGCATTAACTGTGTCGCCGCAACACTTTGATGTTAACAAGTGTTGTTTGAGAGTGTCAGCGTTATTCAGTTTAATCATGCATACCCGCTATTAATGTAAAAGCTAATGAGAACTTCATTTCCAGCTGGCTTGGCATCCTGTGGTCTTTGCTGAATAAAAGATGGAACCACTTGTTCACAGATGAATTAAAAAGCCTTTGTTTGCATTTGGCAAGTTCTCATTAAAAACCAAACACAGATTTCGATATGGAGCATGGGCATTAGTGGAAAAGATGGTAGCTCTATAGTTCATGCTTGTGCTTCAGCAATGGTTGAATGTATTGTCATTTTTAAGATGGCCCAGAATTTATGACCTGGTAATAAATGGTGTCTTTATGTCCATCCCCCTATATCACAGATTTAATTAGCAGCTTTGTGTGTCTGTCCTGAAAACCTTGGGGATAAGATAAACCTTCTCTTTATTGCTCCATAAATGACTTTATGATTTAAAAAAAACAACAAAAAGTATATACTTGGCAGACACCTTTTTGAGATGCATTTCACTTAGCTTAGAATGTATTTTAGATTGATCCCCGTAAGACATAGTGAGGAAAAGTGTCTAATACTAACTAACTAATAGGGAGCTGCATCTGTATGGCTGTGCACTGCCTTTAACCCGTGTACATTACATTTTTTTGGCTGTTTTGGTCCGTAGAGTTGAAGTGGATCATCACAAACACTTAGTGAGACACATCACGCCTAAGCCATAACACATCAATATACACACACACATAGAATAAAGGAGACGGGAAAACAACCCCAGACACGGGGCCCAAATTATCACACACCTTTGCATGCAAATGTGATCATAAATAGTTTTAAATACAAGCACAAACTTGCATGGATACTTGTTTACAAATAGTACACTGAGAAACAAAATGTGCACCCACTTTCACTCCAAACTAATGAAACCCAGTCCAATGTGTGGCGTCCAGGCAACACAAAAATGCACACTCTTTTGCACACTTTCACAGGCACACGCATTAATATTGACACTGAAGGAATTCCAAGCAGCCCCTTAATCCAAGCAAGTGCTGACGGAGGTTTAGATTGGATGGAGGGAGTGAGGAAGAAACGAGATGTTGAGATGTACAGGTGAGGGGGCATGGGGTTTAAAGATGGGTGGGGGAGAAGGGAAGAGGGAGGAATCAAGATTGTTAAAAAGAGGTGACTTTTCTGTTCTCTCATCCGTGTTGCACTGATACTGTTTGCCTTGATATTGGCTACTGTGTTCCTTAAGTTTTATTATGAGATGTCATTGTCACAGTAGGTTTTGTAGATAGGTAAAAACCATATAAACATATGCACTGATGGGCATCAGTATTTTGCTGTGTGGCTACTGCTTAAATCCTTTGTGATCTTCTGTTAGCATCCTGTACAAATTGTGTTATTTAATATGTTAAATGAATTAGTTCCTGATGTCGTCCCTTCTTTGCTACCATCCTACAGGTATGACTACAGAGAGATGCTGTACAACTCCACGTTCTGTCTTGTACCTCGAGGACGACGGCTGGGTTCCTTTCGCTTTTTAGAAGCGTTGCAGGTCAGTCATACACATACAGATGGTGCTCATTATTGCAAGGCTTAGCTGTTTGTAAATCAAAATCAGTTACAGTATAGGCATATTATGGTGACTCAGAAGATGCAACACTGAGAGCTTGATTGTGCCTCTAGGTTTTGTTACATATTAAATCCCTAAGAAGAAAATATTTTTGGAATTGCTGTCGCTACAGCTACTAATTGACTTGAATTAGAATTCATGCTGTTTTGTGCCTTTTCTGTATCATGTGTTTTAGTATTCAGGTTTTTTTTAGAGTGCAATGTGTACATGTGTTGGTAGTTGAACATAATGACCAAACAAAAGTTGAACTGGTTCAAGAAATCTAATAATGTATCTGCCCTGAAGCCGTGGTAGCCAAACAATAAAGCCATTAAACAGTGTTTGAGAATGGAAAAAGTGATGTACTTCCAGTAGCTCTCTCACCCACTGCCAGTCATTGTGTCATTGTGCAGACAGCGTTGATCTAGCTGCCTGTGACTCAGACTATTCGTTGATGTCGCTGCCGTCTTTTCTCTCTTGTTGTTTTGTGGTTCTGCTTTTTCCATTTCTTTGATTTCCTTCACCCACCTCGTCCAGTCATTCCCTCCTCTCCTCAAACATTACACTTACACTTTTTAATACTGGTGCATTCTTCAACAAGAGACCCTAATTCTCAGAGGTACTGAGCCCATCTCGCTCAATGGCCAGGATGTAAGTATAATGCAAGCCCCATTTTTAGGGGCACAAGAACCTTACAAAGAGTATACTGATTCTTGAATCCAGTAAGCAAGATGTCATGATGAAACAGTAAATGAGGATTCTCTTAAAATAACTACTGGTTATAATCAGCCTGTCCTGTGTATTAACCAGTAATCCTTTTTAATATTGAGGCATTTGAATATTTCACCCTTTAATTAATTAAATTGAGTCATTAGTGAGTATTTACTATTTATGATCATGTCTACTGCCAACACGTCAGACTGAGCCAAACTGCAAGTATTTGTAGATCTGCTTGTCATTAGAAGTTGACAAACGATGCATTACATCTTAAATAAACATGAGCTTCCAGCGTGGCTTCATAAAGCTCTGTTGAATTTGACAAAGCCTTTGGCTGTACATGTTGCCTAGATATGCTGTAAAATGTGTCATTATACAAGCAATATTTGGTGAAGAGAACAGGTATCTGAGCGTAGATCACTGGTGACATCCCATGACATCTTTAAGCAGTGTTTAGGCATTAATACTTAACATCAGTGAAGGAGAGTGAAAGCCTTGTAAAGGATTTTTGCCCTCACACACTCTAGGTACCTGTATGAGACTACATGTGTAAAGTGTTCTTTTATTTATTTGAATAAATGGGAGACAATTTTGGAGTTGCCTCTGTGTACAATTATATTTGAGGTATTGAGCTGTTTCTCCTCCACTGATTTAAAATATAATGAGTGCAAAAGTGGAAAAGTCAATATTTATGTCATCAAAAAATCTAAAGGGACCAAAGTCCTGGGGATAACCTCAGGGAAATAGTTAGGAAAGAGAGATATTTTTGAGCAAGTAGAGTAAGAACGGTGACTTCTGAATTTATAATAAACAATGGACAGCGACTATTTATTGACTGGAATAGGAAGATAATTGCACCACTGGGGAACCAGCAGTGAGGCGAGGTGAGACAGTGGACTGAGGAAAAGCAGTACAGACGCAGTTGAGGTAGAGTGCAGAGGTTGACTGAAGTGCAGGACTGGACCACGGCCAGGTTAGTCAGTTACACTGGCTTGTGTATTCTTAAGAGCTGGGTTGATGAGGAGGGGCTGACTGGTTTGGCATGTGATGTGACCGTCGCATTGAGATTCTCGGTTACATGTGTCTGTTTGCAAAATGAGTTTGTAGCGATGACTTTTATTGATGAATGTTTGTTGTATGTGTGCGTAATGTGATGAGTTGGGAGAGGATTGAGCTGCAGGAGTCTCTAATTGATTGCTCTGTGAGAGCGGATAGGTAGGGAAAGCCACGGCAGCGTTTCTGCAGATTGCTGCCTTTGCTAATGACACAGTGAGGAGATTAGATGAGCATTGCGGCACTCGGATGCAGGAGCGTCTGTGCCTGGATGTGCATGTGCTTGAGTAGTGACCGAGGCCAATCAGTGAATGGTACCCCGCTTAACAGATTATAGGAGCAGTCACTGCAGGCAGGACTCTGCATGTACTGTCCAACTCAAAACACACACACACACACACACACAGACTTAAGCTTGCAGCACAAACACAATGTATTCAGAAGGGCATTCATGCACACAAACATGGATACAACACTTGAGTGCAATTTCATTAATCTCTCGGATGCAGGGGTTTAATGTTCAAGTATGTTTTGAATTGCATCTTCCTTTACACTAAACATAATGATCATTTTTATTTTTATTTTTATGAAGGCGCACTGCCTAGTCACTTTGAGTTTGCCATCAAGGTACTGCAGTGGTTCTGTAGTTAATGGAAATGTGTTGGAAGATGAGTCACCCCTATTAGTTAAATTGCCTCATTTGATAGCTTGGGAAATGGACCTTGTTACAGTGATGGTATGGGTTTGCAGAATATAAGCCATTTAGTAAAAATTTTCAGTTTCTCTTCTCTCCAATCTGACTTTATGTTATTGCCTATAGATATATAAACATTCATCTCATTAACTAACTGTGTATTATGTGTGGTGGTGTGTATTACTCCTAACAGGCAGCTTGTGTGCCGGTGATGCTGAGTAATGGCTGGGAGCTTCCCTTCTCAGAGATCATCGACTGGAATACAGCAGCTGTGATTGGGGATGAAAGGCTGCTTTTACAGGTAGAAACTTAATACAGATGTATTTTGATTTATTCAGGAAGTCTGTCAACGCTATAAGAAAAAGAAGAAAAGCTTATCTACACACAACTGTCACATTGCCAGTTCTTTTATTTCTTTTTTTAGCATGACAGCTTTTTTTGATCACAGAAGGTTTTTTATTGGGCCTGATTTTATAAGGGATGAAACGGTATGAAAATTTCAATTATAGTGACCAAAATTATCATGGTTATCAGTATTATCACAGTATTGTAAAAATGTGCCAAAAAATATTAAAATGTACTGATACACACACTGAAACGATTTTTATATTGAAAACTACAAATAGAATTGCCAGGATGACTTAACTGCTTAACGTGATATCATGTGCAGTGGACGAATAGAGTCTGCAGGCTCACAACGCACACAGCAGCAGAACAGCTAACACTAAGAGCTTCAGTTTACAAGCTGTTAGCAAGTCAATCTTCAGTCAAGTTTCCCTCAGCTCTCTCATAAAAACCAAAATACAACCAGACTTCAGAGTGACTAAAAAATCTTCCACCGTATTGACACTGACCCAAACAAACCCACGTTGCATACTGCGCATACGTGCCTGTTTCTGGGAGACTGTCGCTTAGTTCAGTTGATGCTGGATAGTATTTGCCTTGAGTTTATAGTTGCGTAGTAATCCAACCCAGTTGTCATGGTAATTAAAACATGTATGGTAATAATAACCGTCGGGAATTTTACCATGGTTTATCATTAAACCGGTAAAGGTTTCATCCCTAGATTTTATAATGGGTTGGTAACACAGAGGAAGTGTGCTTCTTATTCCAGTCTGCATGTTTGTCACCCAGCATGTGCAGAGTAATTATGTATGTGTGTTTGCCTGAATCAACATCGTTACTGTACATATTTAAGGATATTTATTTTCTTCAGCTTTCCTGGTTAAGTCCTGCTTTGTGAATTTGGACGACTTTTTGTACAGCCTACTGAATGTCTGGATCAGATTTACTGTATATGACAGCTGAGACTCACTCAATATGTTTATTGAGGCAGATCTTGTAGTTGTTCCACAGGCAGTGTATATTGTGGATTAAATGACAGTATCCAGTGTAGACTATGGGTTTTTGTTCTTTCTGGGCTAATTTAAGTATGCTAACATGTGTTCACTTCTGTCTCAGATCCCCTCAACAGTGCGCTCCATCCACCAGGACAAGATCCTTTCCCTGAGACAACAGACCCAGTTCCTATGGGAGGCTTACTTCAACTCTGTAGAGAAGATAGTACTAACCACACTGGAGGTACACACGCATACACATACACAAGTTCATGTCACTGCTGCAGTTGCAAAATTTTTCACTGGTCTGAAAACAACAAAAGAAACCAACAATACATGCTTGCACACAAGCATAAATATACAAATATGGTGTAAATCCATTGATCAATTTGGGCTGCAACTAACTATTATTTTCATTAACAATCAATTGATTGATTACTTGTTAGATCCAGAAATTTTGGTAAAATGTTGATTAGTTTTTCCAAAAGCCCAAGGCAACATCCTCAAATGTCTTTTTTTCCCCCACAACCTAAATATATTCAGTTTATTGTCATAGAGGAGGAAAGAAACTAGAAAATATTCAAATTTGATAATCTGAAATCAGAATTTGGACATTTTTACTTGTTTTCAAAACGATTCATTGATTATTAAAATAGTAACTGGCTTTGTACTCACAAGCCTGCAAGTGCAGACTGTGTTGTTGCAGACATAATACCCGCAATGAAACTGCTCCAGACTCGACTGAAAACCAAGAGGGATGATATATATTGTTAAACACTGCTGTCATGTTTTAAAGCTGTTTCTTGCCGTGGCTTGGCTATCAATCACGTCAGTAGTTTGTTCCTGTCAGATTCCATTTATCTGTATTCTTCCTGGTGTGTAGCGGGCTACCATACTGCTCTTGGGCTAGAATTACAAACAAGCAAAGATGATAGCAGGGAGGAATGAAATGTAAAAGGGAGCAAGATAGAGAAACAGACGGGATTTGTGAGGCTGGCTGTGAGTAAGAAAAGGTTTTTCACTGCACTCCAAGTCGATTTGTTCATCCCCAAATTAATCAGCCACTTTCAGCAGTGGTCAGAATGGCAGGTAGAGAAAATAAATGTGTCTGATGCTTATTTTGTAATTTTTCAGTTTAATTCAACAAACTAATTTTCAGTTGTGTTGCACGTAATCCGTAGTGCCGCCTGCACTTTATACCATTAGTTGCTGTCCTCAGATAGTGTTACAGAGGCCGTGTCCCAAGAGGTTGAAGTCAGGGCGCTAGAAAGCAGAGCTGGGATTTCTGTGTCAGCAGGGTAAATTACAGCCCCAAGAAGCTGATCTTCGATCTGTTTACACTCTTCAGTATCTTAAACGGGGTTCCAACACATACCATAGTACAAGACTGGCAAGAGGTCTGCGTTTTGGCTTCCAATTCAGTCCATTAGTGAGCTCCTGTTTGCAAGGGAATCTGGATTTTTTATTGTAAACAAGGTAAAGCTGCACCTTAAGAATCAGTTTATTACCACAATATCCTACAAAAAAGGGATTACTTTGCTCTGTAGCTGCTCCATAGCTCCTGAGAATGCTTAATATTTTATTAAGGTATCCTCTCACTGTGTGTAAGAGTCTTGTAAGAGCTTTGATGGAGTGGGAAACCTACGATGCTTTGGACCTGTAATGCTGACTCATGCGTTGTATGTGATATAGGTCTAAACAAACACACTGGTAAACTGATTATATTCTGACTTTCATACTATTTCAAACATATAACCTCATAACTTGAATGATAGACATTTTGATTACCCATTATTAAAATGCTAATTGTGATGATGCTAGTATTGTGGCTTAATGCTTGAAGTACAAGACATTTTTGGCTGTAAAATGGAAGCCGAAGGAGCTGATCAAACTCTTTTGTAACTGCTTGTGTTTCCCCCAATTCTCAGAGATGAGAGGCCAAGGGTGATTTTTATTATTCCATGCTTGCCACCCAAGCCAAGCCAGATTAATGAAATGAGATGAAAGTCTTGTCAATTTTAATCGAGTTTGTTTCTTCTTTAGATGGACATTATATCTAGGTCCAAAAGAAATTAAAGTGAATTCATTTGCATTATCGTCACCAAACTTGTTTTCAGCTCATGCAACTTGCAAAGCAGCTGCTGCTTTTTTGCCTTAGGTTGTATGCAGACTTGCCTTACATAGCGAGATTCAGCTGCTTGAAAAGAACACACATTACACCTGTGACAGTCTAAGAGGAAAGCTGTATTTTATATATTTGTTTCCTCATTCATTTCATTTCAGGAATTAAATGTTTCTCCTCTTAGAAAGATATTTGGGTATTATATACTTTTGGCTTTCCGATTAATACTTGAGTTAGTTACTGTTAGTAATATTCCATATTCAGTGGTCAGTGATAGCAGTAATCCAACAGACTAATAAACACCTATAATTCTATATATAAAAAATATCAAGGTGTTCAAAACTGATTCTCTGCAACCAAAAATAAGCTGTCCATGAAAACTAAATAAAAAGGATAATTGAATAATAGGATATGAATCTGTTATTTATGAGAAGATGACAGCATAATTAAAACTACCTGTTTGTAGTCTGCAGGTTTTCTCTTTTATTTGAAGTGACTCGTTATTGCAGTTGTTAATTTGAGAAGTGCCAGAGGATGTCTGTCTGCACTCAGCATATAAGGCTGGCTTCATTATTTTTTGTCACACAAGAACAAGGAATATTGTGGGCATTTGATTAATATTTACCAATTGCAATCAGTTGGCCACTTTACAGAAAGAATGAATTTGGATCTCCTCCTCCTCCTCCTCCCTTATTTATGCAGATCATCCAGGATCGGGTACTGCAGCACACCTCAAGGAGTAACCTCATGTGGAACAGTCTGCCTGGAGGCCTGTTCACCCTGCCTCAGTACTCTACATACCTGGGAGACTTCCCCTTCTACCACGCTAAGCTGGGTCAGTAGATCATTCATGCACATGCTAAAAACCACATTAACGGCACACCCTAAAGAGTGATTGATTTTCATTTACGACACAGCACAGGAACAGCTGGTGGTGGCAGCTGTTGAATACTAGTAAACGAATATGTGAATCAGTGACAAGGTTTGCAGCATATTTTTATTAATTCATGATTTGTCACAGAGAAGCTCACCAATTAGACCTGCCATGTTGTATTTGTGCTTGGTTAATTAGCTGGATATGCGGCTTGTTGTTGACATTGGGATTTGGTTAACTGGCACCTTTTTTCCTTTACAGGCCTAATTAGACCTTTTCAGTTACACAGTATGCCAAGTAAACAGCTTGAAGTAAACAAGCACAAACTAAGAAATGTTCAAAGCTGTCAAAGAGGTGTTACTCAAATTCTGTTTTGTGCAATTCATGACAGTAAAGATAGTTATGGCAGTATTGGCCAAAACTATGCTGATACTACTTATAGAACATATAACTGTAAGATTAGTGCAGTTCCATGGTCAAGTGATGGTACTACATACCTAGTACTACATACCTACGGTGTGTGAGTGAACGTGGTTTCAGGAGATCATTCTCGTGACGGATTTGAATTGCTTCTTTTCTTCTTACCTTTGATGTGTCCTGGCTGTTTTCAGGTGTTAAGCCATTCTCCAAGTTTACAGCGATCATCCATGTGGTGACCCCGCTGGTGTCCCAGTCCCAGCCAGTCATGAAGCTGCTTTTGGCTGTTGCCAAATCCCAGTACTGTGCTCAGGTATTTCAAAAACCCAACACACAGATTGACCCAATCCTCAGAAGTTAATACCATATGCTGATGTGAGAAGATGATCCATGCAACTACAATATCATGGAGCAAATTATTCGAATTATAAAAATGTTTAAAAAATTAAAAAACTGTTTTTAAATTCAGTGAAACAAAAAGCCAACTAGGCAATGCTGCTTTGGTGGGGAAAGGTCTGTTGGTCTCTATGCTGTTGTCACTTCTCAGGTTTATCACATCACTAAGGTGCCGGTGTTGGCTTGAAACTGCTTTTTAACTTCAGTATTTTATTCATGCTGGAGATGAAGGGAGGATGTCTAAATAATTTCCAAACCTTCCTGCCACAGCAGATACACCCTAACACTCCTCTCTCTACAGATACTAGTATAGTAATACGACTTGTGCACACTGTAGGAAATATAAGAAAGCGTTACCTGAGGAACCATTAATCGAATGCTTTTCAGCTGTCACACATCAAAATTGCACATAACTAAGTAAAAGGTGAATTCTTATGTCTCAGGTATATTGGATGGAACAGTGGTTTTCATGTGTAAATCCTGTATTTTTTTCAATGGATACTGTTCTGTGTTACCCATTATTCAGGCATTTTGCAAATTTATTACAAATGTGTTTTCCTTGATTAAATAACTGTATGGCTTGCATGAAAGTGTCAGCACATTTAGCCCCTGTCTACACGAACACGGGTATTTTCATAACTGTGACTTTCTACGCGGTTCGGCCATTCGTACACACGGAAACGCAGTATCAGGTCACTGAAACTAAACATTTTTGAAAACCTCTGCCAGCGTGAGGATTTTCAGAAACACCGGTTGGAGTGTTTTCATGTGGACAGTAAAACCGGGGGTTTTGCCTTGCGACGTCAGACGTCACGTTATCCACTGCCTGCTTTGTTTATAGTTTTATCCGGCTCTGGTTGGCCAACGTGGCTTTACGGTTAGGGTCATTTCGCCGGCAGATGGTTTGGCATGCTCTTGAAAGCGCTTGATAGCGTGTGTTTGCGTTTTCATGTGGACGGAAATTTTTTTTTTAACGAAGGAGGAAAAACTCTGGTTATAAAAATACCTGTGTCTGTGTGGACTAGGCCTTAGTTTTAGCATTTACAGTGATACCTAATGTTGCTGTCACTTAATGTAGGTGATGTGACAGTTTGGAAAATAGATCTGCAGGAGCATGAGGAGGTTGGTGTCTTCCACATAAATCGGGAGTTAATTAAAAAGTAGGGCTTTGAATTGAAACAACACTGGATTGTGGGTATTTGATCTGTACATACATGGGTATGCTGATGAATATGAACATGCTGTTTTCAGAATGATGACTAAGCTTTACCTGTTTCCCCACATGTGCAGGTGATAGTTCTGTGGAATTGTGACAAGCCTCTTCCTGCCAAGCACCGCTGGCCTGCCACTTCAGTCCCTGTCATTGTTATAGAAGGCGAAAGAAAGGTAAAAAAACAACAACCTCAGTCCCTTACAATTCTCATTAGGCAATGTTACTGCAGCTTTTTCACATTCGGCACTGGTGGCCTTTAATTTATTTAATATATCTTTAAATAAGCTTTAATTTTATACCAACAACCCTCCTACCTTAATATGGATGACTGCTCAGCTAAACCTACTGTATACTGTTTATTGAATATAGTTTAAAAGCATGCTGATGAGGTCCCAAACATATTACAAGTAGACAAAGGACATAAAGGACTTGAATTTTAAGCACAGTTAAAAAATCAACAGCATTTGCCAGCTATAAAAGAAGTTTGTCAATACTGTAAATTAATTTTCAAAGCATCATGAGAACTAGTTTCCGAAAAGCTGCAGAATTATTTAATATGTCAGGGATGTGACTGGTAGGAGCTCGGCAGGGATCCTAAGTCAACATATGTCCTTTTTCATCTTGTGTTTGTTAGTTAGCCTAGGCCCTGTAGGTTTACTGGAAATGTGGCTAACAAGGTCATTGCTGTCAGGGACAGGAACCCTCACATTAAATGTTGATAAATAACTGGCATTTTATATCAGTGTGCGCATCTTACTAAAATTGGAAACCACTTTATAAGCACTTGTTATACAGAGTTATTTGCATAGGTACATGCCAAAATGCAGAGGTTGCAAGGCTCATCAGGGAGGGAAACGCACTCAGCTGCTTGTATATTTCTATCTACATCAGTGAAATATAGTATTTCACTGATGTGCTGATTGCTGACATAACATGCTGTTATGCGTGTTATGTCAGCTTGTATATTTGTCTGGCTCTGCTGTTAACGTGGCAATATGAAACAACTCAGTAGCACAAACGGATAGGAAGAAACTGGTAGTGCTGCTTGGGCCCTGTTTATCTGCCGATTGTTGTTGTTGAGCTGCATGGTAAAACTATTCACTCTCGTGTGTTCCATGCCAGGAGATAAGCAGTCGTTTTCTGCCCTACGACACCATCCCCACCGATGCTGTACTCAGTCTGGATGAGGACACCGTGCTCTCCACCACAGAGGTAAGACTACCAGGAAACTACAGCAAACACTTATAGGATATATTTTTATTCAAGAGTACTTGCTGCAGAAGTTTTTGTTAATAGTTATATAATCACTATTATGCATCTTTTGGATACAGTTTTAGGGAAATGT